>NC_047085.1:408122243-408425273 GCF_902459505.1 Geotrypetes seraphini
CCGCTTAGAACCTAACGGATGTAGCGGTATATAAGAAATAAATTACATTACATTACATTATTGTAGGTGGCGGTAGGCATCTTATCGCCATCTAATGAACATAAGAACATAAGCAATGCCTCCGCTGGGTCAGACCTGAGGTCCATCGCGCACGCGGCGGCCCAACAGGTCCAGGACCTGTGCAGTAATCCTCTATCTATACCCCTCTATCCCCTTTTCCAGCAGGAAATTGTCCAATCCTTTCTTGAATCCCAGTACCGTACTCTGCCCTATTACGCCCTCTGGAAGCGCATTCCAGGTGTCTATCACACGTTGGATAAAGAAGAACTTTCTAGCATTCGTTTTGAATTTGTCCCCTGTGTAGCAAAAGATGCCTAGAATGTAGGCGTTTGACTTGCGCCTACGGAGACATCTAAGCACAACTATGGATGTTTAAGGCTGGCATAAGCATGATTTGCGCCAGAATTGGTCTTAAGTGTCCGTAGGCGTGCCTAGGTGCTGTTGTAGGCATGAGTCAGTCACCTTAAATATAGGCCTGTAAAATGCTGTCTGAGAAATAGATGCGATTCTGGACGCGGTGCCTATCTGTGATTAACATGCAGTAGGCGCCTGTTTTGCAGACACCTACTGTGGCAGGTACATTTCCAGAATCAGGCCCTAAGGGCCAGAATCTGTATAGTGTGACCAAAGTTGCTCCAACAAATCTGTGTGCATTGCTGATTTGTGTGTGCAACTTAATTAACAAGCCAATTGATAGTTAACAATTCTTGACATTAATTGGTACTAATTAGGGTTTACATGCACAGCTTTCTAAGCATATTCTATAAAGTGGTGCATGCAAATTCTAGTATGTGGATCTCAAAAGGGTGTGTGACTAGGGGAAGGGCATTGGAGGATTGTGAGTTTTCCTAAAAGTTAGGTACACTGTTACAGAATATGCTTGATCAACTTGCAATTTTGGAACAGGCATTTAGGCCTGGCTTTCATTGACTGAAATGACTGCACCTAAGTTAGGGTGCTAAGCATGATTCGATAAACTGTGCCTAATTCCAGAGGTGGTATATAGAATCGCACTAAACACCATCTTTTCTGGTGCCAATTTTTTGAGCATTACATTTAGAATATGGCCCCAAATGCTATGCTTCCTATTTCATAGCTGAGGATCACGTGGCATTTAGCACATGCTAATGTCTGTTATCACACTCTAAACTTTAGCAAAATAACCCCCAAATTTGGATTCAATTACTCATCAAAACGTCCAAGTGCCAATATGCAAAACCAACGTTTTGGATGTCTTGCTAGGCTTCTTAGCCGCTGTATTTCCAAAGTTCGAGGGTGCTTGTGAGAGGCATGTTATGGGCTGACTTTGGGCAGGCTCAGCACTTGGATGTCTTGCGGTGATAATCAAACATTTCCCAAGACGTCCAGCATGGAACTTAGATGTCAGGAGCTAGACCCGTTTTAAAAGCGTCTAAGTACCAAAAAAGTAACCAATCCCTTCAGTGGTTATCTGGTCAGTTTAAGTAATGACCACCCTACTCCCTCAGTGGTTACTGACCCCTCTCCCACCCCACAAAGATCTGAATGAAACAGTACATACCTGTGTCTAAAACAGCAGCACCTGGCATGGGAAAGCCTAATAGAACAGCACACAGGTGTCTTAAGTAGTCTGGTAGGTGGGCTAGTTAAATGTTAAATGTTCGTTTCGCTATATTGATGACATATTCATGCTTTGGACAGAAATGGAGAAGAAGCTTGTGGTAAGAGCGGATAGCTTAGCTGGTTTTAAGAAAGGTTTGGACAAGTTCCTGGGGGAAAAGTCCATAGTCTGTTATTGAGAAAGACATGGGGGAAGCCTCTGCTTACCCTGGATCGGTAGCATGGAATGTTGCTACTCTTTGGGTTTTGGCCAGGTACTAGTGACCTTATGTTCTTATCTCTTTATTAATATTGGATTAAAGGATCACATGATGTACATGGCAAGACTTATTAAGGTTTGATAACCTGGTGCTGGTCACCTATAAGATTCCTGCCTGGGGCTTAAATTATTCAATTATCATAAATATATTTTTATAATTCAATTCTTTGGCCCGTACTGATGTGACTCTTCTTTTACACTTTAATTAGTTATCTGTCAATGTTGGTCCTCTGAGTGGATTTGAAGGGTTCTGCCAATTATTTTATTTTTGGCTGGAAAATTGGCATAGAATAAAACATGCTTAGTTAGGTGTGATTGATAGAATACTCATAGCAACAGTCCCCATGACCAAAATTTAGGTGTGACTTTTTAATCCAGATAAAATCTGGTGTAGATATCTGTGTCTAAATTCGGCACGGATCAGGCATATTCTGTAACAGCGCTCATAATTTATGCAAGTGCCCACAGCCTACCTATGCCCCGCCTATTGCCACATCCCCTTTTTAGATCTGCACATTAGAATTTACATGCATCACTTTATAGAATGCGCTTAGAAAGTTGTGCACGTAAATTCTAATTAGTGCCAATAATTGCTTGTTAGTGGCCAATTATTGGCGTCGATTGGCTCATTAAACTTATTAAGTTGCATGTGCAGTTGGCTGCATGGACAAATTTGTGCACAGAACTTTAGTCACCATATATAGAATCTTGGGGGGGAGGGAACGGTGTCCTACATGCTAGGTTCCCTAATAAAAAGATCCCAGTGGTGTCTATGCAAAACATATTTAATATTTGAATCTTATAAAAATTTACTGGTTGAATAAGAAATACAACATTTACAGTATGCATGCTTGGTTTATGGAGAAATTGTTTTCTGTAGAAAATGATCAATAAGTCTTAAAATCAGAAGAAATATCACTATTCCTGTCCCACTTAGTTTTTATTTCATTTATGAGCCCTCCTAATCTTATATTTGACTATAAATATTACTTAAGATTAAAAATGTTGGAATTCTGCTCACCTACACAAGCACACGATTTCATGCCATTTCTCCAAGTCTCTAATGCAAAGAAGTAGACCAGCTAAGTCAATATATGTTTGCAGAGCGGGTTAGAATTGTGAAATGCTTTGACGAGGGACTGGAAAGCGTGATCTTGCTTGACTGCAATAAGTTGCTAAGAAACAGAGCTAATTCTGCTTGAGGATTCAAGAGAGTTTGGCGACTGGACATAGTGTCTGCATGGAACTGGCAAACTGAAGCTTAGCAACCATGAAACAATCTGACTGGTATTGTTTTCTATGTTAGAAAACAAAGATGTAGGGAAGCCCATGAATCAGGGCAGAGAATTTAAAAACATGAACCTATACTTGGTTAGAAACTGTACTGAATATTCTATTAAAAGTATTGTCAATTTACAGGGCTGAATACATTATCAAAAATTTTGCTTCTCTGGGTTACTCTTCTGATCAAAGAAGTGAGTATGTGTGCATGCTTTTCTTTAAAAGAGCACTGCATAGCATAACAGAGTACACTTCTCCCTCCATATTCGCTGTGATAAGGAATTAACAGACCCGCGAATACAGAAAAACCACAAATAACTTTTTCATGTTATTCGCTGCTTTCTATTAAAAACTATCGTAACTATGGTGAAACCGCGAATAACATGGTGGGAGACCTAGCCTGTTCCTGAAGGAGAGGCAACACATGGTGAAGAAAGTGCTGGGAATCAGTGATTTTCTCTGTAAACACATGGAATCAGCAATTTGTCTATGCAAGCTGATGTAATTTGGGGAGAGGAGCCAGCAAGCTACAAACCGCAAATAATCGAAACCGTGATTGCTGAAACAGCAAATACGGAGGGAGAAGTGTAAAGTATGGGAGATAAAGCGAGGCACAGCTCATCTAGTCTGCCTAGTAAGGTGGTTAGGGTTGTAATTGCTGCTCCATGCAGGTTATTCCTCATTATGCTTTTTGAAGGGTGTTTTGCCTTGAGTGGATTTATGTCTTTCTAGATAGGGATTCTCTCAGCCTGATATTCAAAGCAATTTAAATAGCTCCTAGCTAACTGTGAGCTGGTTACTGCTGCTGAATACCTACCCTGTTTCCCCAAAAATAAGCCCTATCCCCAAAATAAGCCATAGTTAAGATTGACCCCCAAAGCCCCCCGCCCACCCCCCCGGAGTGTCCCCGATATTCCCTGACTCCATCCCTGACACTAGTGCTGCCTGATTTGCTGAAAAAATTGGACTCATCGATTCAGCAAACCCCACTTCTGCTGCTTTAGGAGCGGAGGTATGTCAATCTCATGGTGGAAGGGTCGGTGGGGCTCTGCTGCACAAGGGGATGGGTAAAAGAGGAGGAATGATGCTGCACATGGGGGGGGGAGAGAAAAAAAGAGGAAGAATTGGGGTAGAGGAGAGGAAGGGAGAGATGACTGTTGTACATGAAAAAAATAAGACATACCTGAAAATAAGCCCTAGTGTGTTTTTTGGACCCAAAATTAATATGACACTGTCTTATTTTTGGAGAAACATGGTATTCACAGTTAACACCTGAGCTGAAACCGCCTAACGTGGGTATTTTAGGAGCAGAGTTGGCACTTATATTCAGCCTTTAATCACATAAATTGGGCTGCATAAAAGCCAGTCCTCTTTTATGTACTTCATCTTATGTGGTTAAGGCCTGAATATTGCACTTAACCACAGGTAAGATTTGCCTCTTTGGGGATGATACCAAAATTTGCAATAGAGTAGACACTCCAGATGGTGTGGAAAACATGAAGAAAGACCTAGCAAAGCCTGAAGAATGGTCTGAAATTTGGCAGCTAAAATTTAATGCTAAGAAATGCAAGGTCATGCATTTGGCTGCAAAAACCCAAAGGAATGGTTCAGTTTAGGGGGTGAAAAACTTATGTGCATGACAGAAGAGCGGGACTTGGCTGTGATTGTATGTGATGATCTTAAGGTGACAGGTTGAAAAGGTGACGGCGAAAGCTATAAGGGTGCTAGGATGCACAGGAAGAGGTATGGCCAGTAGGAAAAAAGGAGGTATTGATGCTCCTGTATTAGACTCTGGTGAGACCTCTTTTAGAATATTGTGCACAATTCTGGAGACTGCACCTTCAAAAAGATATACAAATGGAGTCAGTCCAGAGGAAGTCTACTAAAATGGTGTGTGGTCTTCGTCATAAGGTGTATGGGGACAGACTTAAAGATCTCAATCTGTATACTTTAGAGGAAAGGCAGGAGAGGGAAGATATGATAGAGACGTTTTAGTACTTATGTGGCCTAAATGCCCATGAGTCGAGTTTCTTTCATTTGAAAGGAAGCTCTGGAATAAGAGGGCATAGGATGAAGTTAAGAGGCGATATGCTCAGGAGTAACCTAAGGAAATACCTTTTTACAGAAAAGGTGGTAGATATATGGAATAGTCTCCTGGTAGAGGTGGTGGAGACAAGGACTGTGTCTGAATTCAAGAAAGAATGGGACAATCGCATGGGATCTGTTAGGGAGAGTAGGCGATAGTGGATGCTGTGGATGGGCAGACTGGATGGGCTATTTGGCCTTTATCTTCCGTCATGTTTCTATATTTCTGTTTCTATATCATAAGGCGTATGGGGAACAAACTTAAAGATCTCAATATGTATACTTTGGAGGAAAGGCAGAAGAGGGGATATATGATATAGAGAATGACACAGGAACAAATTTGTCCCCGCCCCTGCAGGAACTCAATTTATCCATCCTGTTCCCACAAGTTTTGTCCCTGTCCCTGTCCCTGTCCCTTCCCGATTCCTACAAGCTTTGCCTTAACTGTACAAGCCTCAAATGCTTACAATTTTAAAATATTTGAGGCTTGTGCAAATGAGGATAGAGCTTGCAGGAATGGGGCAGGGGCAGGGACAGGAAAGAACTCATGGGGATGGGATGGGAAAATGAGTTCCTACAGGGACGGGGAAAATTTTGTCCCCGTGTCATTCTCTAATATGATAGAAACATAGAAACATAGAAATAGACGGCAGATAAGGGCCCACGGCCCATCTAGTCTGCCCACCTTAATGTCCCTCCCCTACCTTTGCCCTGTGAATAGATCCCATGTGCCGATCCCATTTGGCCTTAAAATCAGGCACGCTGCTGGCCTCAATCACCTGTAGTGGAAGACTATTCCAGCGATCAACCACTCTTTCAGTGAAAAAGAATTTCCTGGTGTCACCTCGTAGTTTCCCGCCCCTGATTTTCAACGGATGCCCTCTTGTTGTCGTGGGACCCTTGAAAAAGAAGATATCTTCCTCCGCCTCGATGCGGCCCGTAAGATACTTGAATGTCTCGATCATGTCTCCCCTCTCTCTGCGCTCCTCGAGCGAGTATAGCTGTAATTTGTCAAGCCGTTTTTCGTATGGTAGATCCTTGAGTCCCGAGACCATCCGGGAGGCCATTCTTTGCACCGACTCCAGTCTCAGCACATCCTTGCGATAATGCGGCCTCCAGAATTGCACACAGTATTCCAGGTGGGGCCTCACCATGGATCTAAACAATGGCATAATGACTTCCGCCTTACAACTGACGAAACCCCTTCGTATGCAGCCCATGATTTGTCTTGCCTTGGACGAAGCCTGCTCCACTTGATTGGCAGACTTCATGTCCTCACTGACGATTACCCCCAAGTCTCGTTCTGCTACCGTTTTTGCTAGGATCTCGCCATTAAGGGTATAAGACTTGCATGGATTCTGGCTGCCCAGGTGCATAACTTTGCATTTTTTGGCATTGAAGTTGAGTTGCCATGTCCTAGACCATCGCTCCAGTAGGAGTAGGTCATGCATCATGTTGTCGGGCACTGAATCTTCGTCTGTTGTGCATTTGCCCACTACATTACTCAGTTTGGCGTCATCGGCGAATAATGTTATTTTACCTCAAAGCCCTTCTGCCAAGTCTCTTATAAAGATGTTGAATAGGATTGGGCCCAAGACTGAGCCCTGTGGTACTCCACTAATCACCTCTGTCATTTCGGAGGGGGTGCCGTTCACCACCACCCTTTGGAGCCTACCTCCAAGCCAGCTCCCAATCCATTTCGTCAATGTGTCACCTAATCCTATAGAATTCATCTTGCTCAGTAACCTGCGGTGTGGTATGCTATCGAATGCTTTGCTAAAGTCCAGGTACACGATGTCCAGGGACTCCCCAATATCCAGCTTCCCCGTTACCCAGACAAAGAAGCTGATCAGGTTGGATTGGCAGGATCTCCCCTTAGTAAATCCATGTTGTCGGGGATCCCGTAGATTCTCCTCATCCAGGATCTTATCTAATTGGTGTTTGATTAGAGTTTCCATTAGTTTGCTCACTATCGATGTTAGACTCACTGGTCTGTAGTTTGCTGTCTCCATCTTTGAGCCTTTCTTGTGGAGTGGAATGAAGTTAGCCGTCCTCCAGTCCAACGGGACGCTGCCTGTACTAAGGGAGAGGTTGAAGAGCGCGGACAGTGGCTCCGCCAAGACATCACTCAGCTCCCTAAGCACCCTGGGGTGCAGGTTGTCCGGCCCCATTGCCTTGCTAACCTTGAGCCTTGACAGCTCACCGTAGACACTGCTGGGCGTAAACTCAAAGTTACTAAACGGGTCAACTGAGCAAACCCTTGTCTGTAGCTGAGGGCCGAGCCCTGGCGCTTCTCGGGTGAAGACTGAGCAGAAGTATTCATTTAATAGTTGGGCTTTTTCCGAATCCTTTTCCACATAGTCTCCGTCTGGTTTCCTAAGACGTACAATCCCGCCTGAGTTTTTTCTTCTATCACTGATATACCTGAAGAAGGATTTATCTCCCTTCTGGATGTTCTTTGCTAGAGACTCCTCCATGAGGAATTTAGCCTCCCTGACTGCTGTTTTGACGGCTTTTGATTTGGCCAGGTAGTCTGCTCTAGAGTCCTGCTTCCCTGATTGTTTGTAAGAGATGAATGCTTTTTTCTTCTCCTTGATCAGGTCTGAGATCTCCGCAGTAAACCACTGTGGCTTATTGTTCCTTCGCCGTTTACTTACTGATTTTACATAGCGGTTTGTTGCTTCTTGTATGGTTGCTTTCAAAGTCGACCACATGTCTTCCACGTTATCGGTTTCTTCTTGGCTTTGTAGCGCCTGGTGAACGAAGTCTTCCATTTCTTTGAAATTTGTGTCCTTGAATTTGAGGACTTTGGTTAGTGTAGTAGATTTAGTGAAACCTTTCCTGATATTGAACCATACCATGTTGTGGTCACTGGAGGCCAATGTGTCTCCCACCGAGACCTCTGTGACACTTTCTCCATTGGTAAGTATCAGGTCCAGTATTGCCTGATCCCTTGTCGGTTCCAACACCAGTTGCCTGAGGCTTGCTCCTTTCATAGAGTTTAATAGCCTCCTGCTGCTGCCGGAAGCAGAGGTAAGTGTAACCCAATCCACATCAGGCATGTTGAAGTCACCTAGCAATACTGTGTCCCCACGCAAAGTGATATTTTCTATATCTTCGATTATTTCCATATCCAGGTCATCCTGTTGTCTTGGGGGTCTGTAAATTACGCCAAGATACAAGCATTTGTCCTTCCCTCTGGCCAAATTAACCCAAAGGGATTCCCCAGTATACTGGACATCTGAGATTCTCGTGACCTTAATGTCATCTTTAGTATATAATGCTACACCCCCTCCCTTCCTACCCTCTCTGTCCCGGCGAAGCAAGTTGTAACCCGGTATGACCATGTCCCACCCGTGGGAGTCTGTGAGCCAGGTTTCGGATATCGCCACCACATCCAGGTCGGCATTCCTTATTATAGAGACATTTAAATATCTACATCCAGTGAGATCATCAAGTTTGCAGACGATACAAAACTATGCCGGGCAATCAGATCGCAGGAGGATAGAGAGAAACTCCAGAGCGACTTGTGTCGGTTAGAAACATGGGCGGAGAAATGGCAGATGAAGTTCAATGTGGAGAAATGCAAGGTAATGCATTTAGGCAATAAAAATAAGGAATACGAGTATACAATGTCAGGTGCAACTCTGGGGAAGAGTGAACAAGAAAGGGACCTGGGTGTACTGATAGATAGGACCCTGAAGCCGTCGGCACAATGCGCGGCAGCGGCAAAGAAGGCAAATAGAATGTTGGGCATGATAAAGAAAGGAATCTCGAGTAGATCGGAGAAAGTTATAATGCCGCTTTATAGGGCAATGGTCAGACCACACTTGGAATACTGCGTCCAACATTGGTCTCCCTACCTAAAGAAGGATATAAAACTGCTGGAGAGGGTGCAGAGACGAGCAACAAAACTGGTGAAGGGTATGGAGAGACTGGAATATGAGGATAGACTTATAACACTAGGATTGTTCTCCCTTGAGAAAAGGAGAATGCGTGGGGATATGATCGAGACCTTCAAAATACTGAAAGGAATCGACAAAATAGAGCAGAGAAGATTATTTACACTGTCCAATTTGACACGGACTAGAGGACATGGAATGAAGCTAAGGGGGGACAGGTTCAGGACTAATGTCAGGAAGTTCTGCTTCACTCAGAGAGTGGTTGACACCTGGAATGCCCTCCCAGAGGAGATTATTGCGGAATCGACCGTCCTAGGCTTCAAGAGCAAACTAGATGCATATCTCCTTAAGAGAGGCATATAAAGATATGGTGGACTATAAATTACGCCAGGTGTACACCTGGCGGGGCCTCCGCGTGTGCGGATCGCCGGACTTGATGGACCGAAGGTCTGATCCGGAGATGGCAGTTCTTATGTTCTTATGTTCTTACATGGCATAAATATGTATGAGGCGAGTCTCTTTCAACTGAAAGGAAACTCCAGAATGAGAAGGCATAAGATGAAGTTAAGAGTTGATAAGCTCAGAAGTAATCTAAGGAAATACTTCTATACATAAAGGGTGGTATATGCGTGGAATAGTCTCCTGGTAGAGACGGTGGAGACAAAAACCGTGCCTGAATTCAAGAAAGCGAGGGACAACCTGGAGAGGATCTTTTAGGGAGAGGAAAAGATTGTGGGTGCTGCAGATGGACAGACTGGATGGGCCATTTGTTTCAATGTTTCTATAAATTTTAGTGGACAACATATAACTGGATAGTTGAATGTAAATCCCCAGACATGGCCAGGCACTGAATATTTGGAAATACAACCACCGACTGAATATCAGACAATCTCTGATTATTCTATACATTGTTGAATTCCATCATTGCTTTTGCCCTTACCACCTTTTACTGGAGAGTATCAACTATTTTTTCCTTGAAAAAATATTTCTGGGCGTCGCTTTCAAATGTTCTTCCATTCAGCTTTTTGTCATGTTCTCTGGTTCTACAGTTTTCCCCAAAAAAATCCAAATAAATCCTCTAGACTCTCAGCTCCTAGGCATTTAGACACTGCCAGCAGAGACCTCTCTACAGAGAGTCTACATAACCAAATCTTGCTCCTGCTTAAACCTCATTAGTGCAGTTTGTATGGTAAATATATTGCTTCCCTGTTATCTGCTTGATAAATATTTCTCTCTCAATCGTACTATTATATTGCCTGCTAAGTGCACTGCTCTTCTGTTATCTGCTTAGTAAATATACTGCCTTTTCTTTAAACTGTGTTGCTATAGTGTGCTCCTGTATTCTATAAACTATACACTCAGCCATGTTTTATTTTCTAAATGTCTATACAGATTATGGAAACCAAGGACATACCTTCTAGCACAGAAACATAATTTCCTCTAAAGCAGTGGTTACCAACCCTCTCCTGGAGGACCACCAGGCCAATCGGGTTTTCAGGCTAGCCTTAATGAATATGCATGAGAGAGATTTGCATATAATAGAAGTGAGAGGCATGCAAATCAGCTCCATTAGGGCAATCCTGAAAACCCGATTGGCCTGGTGGTCCTCCAGGACAGGGTTGGGAACCACTGCTCTAAAGCCCTGAACCTCTATCCACTCTTCTCACCTCTCAAACTACCAAAGAAATCCTGTAGATTCTCAGGCCAGGTTTCTAAAAAAAAAAAAAAAAACCATGTTAAAAAGCGACAGTCTGCTAACACAGCCGTTTTGATAGCGAATTGAAAAAAGCGGGACATTCCCAAAAAAATTTGCATGCAAATGAGATCGGTGGACAGCTGCGAAGATTCACTAAATTTGCATGTGTCCATCATTGGTGATAGCGATGGGCACATGCACAGAAAAAATGCATAAAATAAAAAACAAAACATAACAGCGAGAGAGATGTTCAATCTCTCTCGCTGCCAACCAATAACCCTCCCCCCAGCAGTGGGAGAGATGTTATTTGCATACTCTACATACTGTCTACATGTAAAAGAATAGACTCCAAATAGTTGCTTCTTTATAGAATTACTCTTATTATTTGAAATATCTAGGTTAGATTCTTAAAATTGTTCTTAAGTCATTTTACTAAAAGTTGTCATGATACTTTTTACCACTTGGTGGCAGCCTATTACTTGACATGCACTGGAAACTATAGGAAAGAAAGAAACTGAATTTTTTCATTATGTTTCTGCATATCTAATAAGGGTCTTGCAGTGTTCACATAATTGTAAAGCTTGCAAACATAGCAGCCAGCTTTTCAGAATTATTGATGGTGCTAATCCCAATGGAAATTACCTCTCCCTGGATAAGACTAAGCAGTTTGTTCAATATTAGGGGTGCTCAAGCACCCACAGCACCCACAGAGCTGGCTCTTATGTTTGCGAAAAAGAGTGTATTCAAATTAGGGTTAGCAGATATCCAGATTTACCCAGACATGTCCTCTTTTTAGAGGACATGTCCGGGCATCTGGATGGCTTTTCAAACATGGCATGTTGCCTGGATTTTGAAAAGCTTTCAGCTGGGAGGGCATCTGTGCACGTAATGCAGTGATATCACAAGCGTGTGCGCTTGTGTGTGACATCATCACGTCACTCCTGTGTATGCGCAGATGCTCTCCCGATGCCGCTCTGAACAAGTGAACAGGTTGAGGGGGGCGGGGCTGGCGTGACTCAGGCAGAACAGGGCGGGGCCTAGACAGAACTGGGCAGGCCTGGGGGCATGGCTATGGGTTCGGATTTTACTTCCGTAAAATCTGGTAGCCCTAAATCAAATAATTGAAAGGGAAGTTAATAAATCTGTAAGGCATTTAACCCAATAGAGCGAGTAATTTTGTGAAATCAGATACCTTATTTCTACACTCTTTCTGTATGTTTATGACCATTACTTCATAGACTTGATATACCACTCTTTCATAATATAAAGTATTTCACAAAGGTAACTAAAACAAAGAAAAGTGTGGGATAAACACTACAAACAAATAAAATATAATGAGATAAGAAACAACAAAAACCTGCAACAACATCAGGTGACTGAGCCATCCCTCATTCTTCAGTAGGGATGCCCGGTCAACCAATGTTTGTTTTGTTTTGGGCGCGATGGACCTCAGGTCTGACCCAGCGGAGGCATTTCTTATGTTCTTATGTTCTTATGTTGTCATTTTCAGGAATGTTCATTTCAATTGTTTTCACTGGCAGTTATTTTCATCTTGAAAGTAAATGGTTGAGTGTGAACTCTTGAAAGGAGGCACACTATTTGGAAAAGGGGTTGCCCTCTTCCTGAAGCAGTGCACACTCCTTTCCTGACAGCATGTGCAGTGTTTGCATATGCATGATCGTTCACATAATACTAAGGTGCATTATTCAGAAAAGAAAGAAAAAGCCTTTTTTCCGAATAGTACCAGTTTGTTCAAAAGAGGGTGACTTGATTCCTCTCAGTCATTCAACTCCTCTCTGTAACAAGCCTTTAGACATGCTCTGACCTGAAGAAGCTCTCATTTTCAGGGGAAATAGTCCTCAGTTCCTTGTGATAACCCCTTTTTAGGATCAGGGTGTGTCCTATGCTTCTACCTATACAACCCCCACCTCCAGTGTAAGAGGAAATATTTTTAGTTAAGCTCTGGAACGCATTGCCAGAGGTTCTGCTAAAAGTGAATAGGTTAGCTGGTTTTAAGAAAGGTTTGGACAAATTCCTGGAGGAAAAGTCCATAGTTTGTTATTAAGACATGGGGGGAGCCTCTGCTTGCCCTGGATCGGTAGCATGGAATGTTGCTACTCTTTGGGTTTTGGCCAGGTACTAGTGACCTGGATTGGCCACCGTGAGAACGGGCTACTGGGCTTGATGGACCATTGGTCTGATCCAGCAAGACTATTCTTATGTTCTTATGAGCTGCTTGCTTTTCTGTAAGAATTGAATCAGAGACATCCTACTATTGGATTTGATATGTCTTTCCATAACACAGAGATAGTGTTTATGGATTTATGGGTATATGGATCACAATACCTTTTTGGATTATCAGAGCATGCACCCAATTAAATCTTAAAAATAACCTCCCAATTTCTTAGGTTTAGATATATCTATGAAAGTAAGGAACAATAATTGGAAAAAGCTAGTGACCTGGATTGGCCACCGTGAGAATGGGCTACTGGGCTTGATGGACCATTGGTCTGACCCAGTAAGGCTATTCTTATGTTCTTATTCACCTGGGGTCAGGTGCACCTCTTCTTCCTCCCCCCCCCCTCCCCCCCGTCAAAAGTCTTTATCCTCTCAAAACAGTCAATTCTGTATAACTAATTCATATGCAAATTGAATCTGTCACTAGGGATCTTAGTCAAACTCAGGTTGTCTTCTGAAACTGGGTTCTTGTGAGCCCCCTAGAGGCAGGTGATGGAACATACACCTCATCACAGGGATAAGCTAAGTTTTCACAAAAGGATCCTTATAAGCTAAACCCACCAATGCCCTCCACACCTATCCATATAGACATTCCAAGACCCTCCCTTGTTCCACTTTAGTCCAATGAGACACTAAGCACCAGATTCCGATGTGTTAGAGGTTTAGTTTGGAGCCTCTATAGCCCTGGTATTGAGGGCTTCTAAGCACAGATGCTAAGTGACTGTATGCATAGTATTAAAGAGTGAAAGCCCTCATTAGGTAAGAAGGTTGAGTAGAAGTGACCCAGTGGCTGACAGAGCTGAACCATGAATAAAGGTCTTTGAAGTGGACTGAAGACAGGGGCCACAGAACACCAGATCTTTAATTGCTGATGCAATGAGGGGCAAAAGGTTGACCAGTCCACATTACCATGTCAATTTTAATGGGGTTTCAATTGGAAATAATATAAAGCTGACTCACAGCTTGGTATTATTATTATTATTTTAAGAATTTCCTTTCAGTTTTCTGGAAGACTTTTTGCAATATAGTCCTGGTGGTTAACTTTAGATTTCTGTAGAATTTAGGTCAGCTTCGTTGCCTAGGAAGCTCAGGTGGTTCAGATACTGCCATTCTTGAGCTCAATCAAACAAGAGGATTGCCATGACAGGATAATCTTTAGAGATCTGTGTGTGAAGAAAAAGATAACGCAGCAGGGTCACTGACTATTTAACACCATTTCATGGAGCTGATACAGCTAATGGGATAACGGATGGCAATAAAGCAAAGCTAATATAAGAAGACTCAGGGGTGGGGAGGGATCTGACTTCCGTCCTATTTGACCTAGCTAAAATAAATTCCTCTTTGATGTATACATCTGTGGTTCTGCAAGTGACTTTCCTTCTTTCAACATTATATGAAACCCTGAGCATTATTATATAGAATTTTGTTTCAGACTAAATCTAGAAGAGCTAACAAATATCTCATCTCTAACAAATATATGCAGGTTTTTTTATTCATTTTAAAAAATATTTAATATCCTGCTTCCTGTACAAATTATATAAAACTGAAGAAATAAACCTCAAACTAAGCCATTCCAAATAAAAAACAACACACAGCGCCTGGCAAACCCATGCAATTTAAAAATAATGTACCACTAATGAATGTAAGTTTGAATTTTCAACAATCCAAAAATCTGAGGGAAAAAAACAGGTTTGATCAGTGATATTTCCAGGTCTGACAAACTTGCAGGCAACTCATTCAAAAGATTCTATATACAGTAGTTAGCAGGTTCATCATAGATACTATTCAAAGAGAAAGCAGGAGAAAAGAGATTGAAAAGAGAGAGTAGGGCTGTTTTTTGCTATGCAGTGTGTGCATACAAATTTTTTCTTCTTTCTTTTTTTTTTTAAGTTCAATAAAATTTATTGAGTTTATATAACAAAATACAGAACGAAAAAATTGCAAGAGCATAATACACAAGTCAAATAACCGAAGTCTGGGAAAGAGCAGAGGAGGCGTAAAAGCAGTGATGAACAAGATTATTCTATCAGTGGCTAAAGCTTTACTCCCATCATCATACCTTTTTTAGGGGGGGGTTGGATTTACTGCACCTTATTATACGGGAATTATTTATTGTGTTATAATCCATTCTCAAAGCAAACCATAGGCTTCAGGGGTTGAACTTAACTAGGGCTTATTTGGGGGTTAGAGCTTTTATTAGGAGCATCTTTAAAAATCATGCTAGGGCTTATTTTCAGGATAGGTCTTATTTTTGGGAAAACACGGTATTTGTAACAGCATTTATGTGAATTAGTTGGGTGATAGGTAGACTTATTTTAAGGAAATACCTGTTTTATATATGGTAGAATTTTAAAAGGTCTGTTTTATGTTATGTATGTTTCTACTAGTCATTAAGCCCGTTACATTAACGGGTGCTAGAATATATGTCTGTCTGTCTTTCTGTCTCTCTCCCTCCCACTGTCTCTCTCTCTCCCTGGCCCCCTTTCTCTATCTTTCTGCCCTCTCCCTGCCCCTGTGTCTTTCTTCCTTTCTTTCTGTCTCCCTCCCTCCTGCTGTCTGTCTGTCATTCTTTCCCTTCATTTCCCTGTGCAGCTGCAACAGCATTTCCCTCCCCCTCCAGGTCCCTGTGCAGCAGTAGCAGCATTTTCCACCACTCCCCTTCCCTACTCTTACCACGATGTGGCCTGCTCCTTTTGGTCCCTCCCCCTTCCCGTGGTCTAGCCTGCTCCAAGGGCCCCCCTTCCCTTATTGTGTTCCCCGCAGGCAGGCCCAGCTTCTCCCTGCACGTTACCTTTTTTTTCATTCTGTTGCCTTCCCTCGTGTGGCTGCCTGCCTGCCTGGTCCCATTGAGCGGCTCGTGGCTGGAGTCTTTTTTGTTGGCGCTTCCCCGCCCGCCCCGCAGTCTGGCCTGCTCCAGGCGAGTGTCGCGTCGGCTCCTCTCAATCCCCGCCAGCGTCAGAAGCCTTGTCTTGTGGAGAGCAGGGAATCCAGCGCTGGCGGCCAGTCCTGCCGGCGAGTGTAGGTAGATGCTGGGAAGCAGTAAGGCTGGGGACTCGTGCATGTGCACTCCTGCGGCCACGGACCTACATCTCACGGATCAGGGAAAATGGAACACGCAAGTAGGAGTGCGCATGCGCGGCTAGGGTTTTATTATATAGGATGAAAACCGCCTTGGTTCTAGATGGTATTTAAATTTTAAAAATAAATAAAAGAAAATAATTATTAGTGCCATGAACCTCCATAGTTCCTGCAGCTGTGAGAGATCCTGATAGCCCTGTCCAGTTTTCACATTTGGAGGAATGGCATGCACAGTGAAATGTAACCATTCAAAAAGGCTCTGAAATGAATAGGGAGCAATTTATCTCAACTCCCAAAACTAATTAGCTTATGACCTTGGATAAAGAACCCTACATCTACAAATCCTGGGCTATAGTTTTTCAAACAAATTTCTACTTATGGAAAAACAGGTGTATTTTGAAAATTGTCACCAGTAACATTTTAATATTTTTTTATTCATCAAAATCAATAATTTTTAAACAGCCATTTTCTAACCCCAAACTTGAGTGAAGCAACCTTTTTCTGAAGTTCTAGATTGGGTAAACCTTTTCTATTGTTATCCAGCAAGTTTAATACAAAAAAAAAAAAAAATCTTCTGATCCGTTAATCTTAAAGAGCTCTCAAAATTGTTGAAGGAGTAATTATACAAAATTACTTGTGTTGAATCTTTGAAAATTAAAAAATATATTTCCACAAGTTCTATAAATAAATAATTAATAAATATAAATATATTAATATAAAGTACAACGTGTGCTTTTAAAGTGCTCGGTCACCAACCAAAAAGTGCATTTGTACCAATGAACGTACACGCGCTGATTGTATTGAAGGATTATCATTGCACTAAAGCGTCCCTTGTTCTGCCTTCCATTTCATTGAGTACCATAAATATAAGAATATATATAAAAATATCGAAAGTCACTTATCTGATGCATGCAAAGTGAAGCGAAGGCAGATCATAACCATAACACAACGCTATAAACTCTTCATTACAATCTTGAATGCTCTTAATAAACCCCGTGTTCTTATAAAAATGACCTCCCTTCGACTCTAGTTATGCAACAGCGTTGTCAGGAAGGGGGCACTGTGGAACAAAATAAATAAAAAAATGTGAAGAAAAAACGTGAACAATATCTCAAAACTCATACTTTCTGGTTAAAAAACATTAATATAATTAAAATTTAAACTTTATTGAACTATGATAACCATAAAGGATGTCATATAACTATATCTACTTGATATAAACTATGAAATTCATATCAAATCTTATCTATAAACTTAAAAGCACACATTGCACTTTATATTAATATATTAATATTTATTAATTATTTATTTATAGAACTTGTGGAGATATAATTTTTAAATCTTAAAGAGCTTTCAGGTATAAGTATGTTTATAATTACTTCTTTCATGTAAAAGATTAATGAACAAGAAATCCTGACAATCCTCAGAGGGTCAAACAAAAGGACATTTAATACCTTTTTAAAAGTCCTGGTTTAAAAAGGTATTAAATGTCCTTTTGTTTGTTCCTTTGTTGTTTTTTGTTGTTATCTATTTTTGGAACAAATTTTTGTATATTATTTACCCAGTTGTTTGTATTGGGCAATCCTCAGAGGGTGCCATCATTTCAAGTTCTCCATGATGCCCTGAAGACCTCTTCATGTGAGAGTGAGGGTTTTGGAATCCTGCAATAAAGAAAAATCATCCCAGTGTAAACAGAATCCTATTAGAAACTAGAGGCAGCAGAGCTCGAAAAAGAATTACTTTCTGGAAAAACTGTTGTCTGGCAAGGATGATCTTACACAAACTCATTCTTTGCCTCAGGGCCCCTGGAACACTTTGACATGTCACCATTGTGACATAGAACCTTTTGAATTGATGGTATCATCTGAAGACTGATGGCCTTCCAAGATCTCCCATTTAACATGTATGTGCTAATTAAAAAATTGAATCCACATCTGGTACATATGGAATGTCAAGTACTCATTATTTGCTGTATAATGTCAAAAGATTCAGTATTCAAATTCAGACTACAAGCCCACCTTTTCGAGGTTGATTTTAACTCATAACCCCTCTGCCCTAAAGCATCCACTGTAGCCTCCTTATGACCCTGGGAATGTTGCTTGGCACTTCATTGCCTCTAGTACAAAATTTTAGACTATGAGCCTGCTAGGGACCGAGATAGTACCTGCATATTATGTGTACAGTACTGCATATTCCTAGTAGTGCTATAGAAATAATAATTAGTAGTAGTAGTAAAAGATATTTGGACTTTACTTTGTAATACTACAAGCATGGAAACAGAACAAGTCCTGGACCTCATAGAATGTCATTTACCCCCACAACTTTTTATATCATTTAGATCCTGCAGCATATAGATCCCCAGCCCCCCTGCAGAATCAATACCTCCAGCCCCCTCCATTCCTACCCCCAGTCCCCATATAAGCTACTTTTTCAATCAGTGGAGGTTTGGGGGGGGAGGAGTTGAGCTAGAGAAAAGCAGGGCTGGGCAGGAGGAAGTGGTCCTTGCTCCTGCTTGGACACCCCAGACCACCACTGCTTGAAAAGGTAAATCCTATGGGGAATAACGGAGGGGGACTGGGGGAGAGGTCTTGATGCTGCCAGGTAGTCTGGGGAGAGGGTGGCACAGTGGTTAGAGCTGCAGCCTCAGCACCCTGAGGTTGTGGATTCAAACCCACGCTGCTCCTTGTGACCCTGGGCAAGTCACTTACCATATTTTCTCGCATATAACGCGCGCGTTAAACGTGGTTTTTACAAACCGCGCATATCCTTGCGCGTTATATGCATGAGCGCATTGTACAAATTTTTTTTTACATAGTTCCCCCCCCCCCCCCGACGTCCGATTCACTCCCCCGCAGGACCGCTCGCACGCACCCGCACCCCGAAGGACCGCTCGCACGCACTCCCACCCGCACCCCAAGCCTGAAGGACCGCTCACAACCCCACAGCCTCCGGACCCCCCCATCATGTAAAAGCTCCTACCGGTGTCCTGCTGCTTCCTCTTGGTGGTCCCGGCCCTTCTGTGAGCCCTGCGCCTGTGCTGCTTCTTCCGGCGGTCCCGCCCTTTCTCTGACATCAAGCCCTCTTGCCCCGCCGACTCCCCGACACAATCGGGGCAAGAGGGAGCTCAAGCCCTCTTACCCCAGCCAACCGCGGCACCCCCAACACGATTGGGGCAAGAGGGAGCTCAAGCCATCTTGCCCCCCGATTCCCCGACATGATCGGGGCAAAAGGGAGCCCAAGCCCTCTTGCCCCGCTGACTCCCCAACTCCCCGACAATATCGGGCCAGGAGGGAGCCCAAGCCCTCCTGACCACGGCGACCCCCTACCCCCACCCCGCACTACATTACGGGCAGGAGGGATCCCAGGCCCTCCTGCCCTCGACACAAACCCCCTCCCCCCAATGATCGCCCCCCCCAAGAACCTCCAACCGCCCCCCCAGCCGACCCATGACCCCCCTGGCCGACCCCCACGACACCCCCACCCCCCTTCCACGTACCTTTGTGTAGTTGGCCGGACAGACGGGAGCCAAACCCGCCTGTCCGGCAGGCAGCCAACGACGGAATGAGGCCGGATTGGCCCATCCGTCCCAAAGCTCCGCCTACTGGTGGGGCCTAAGGCACCTGGGCCAATCAGAATAGGCCCGGGAGCCTTAGGTCCCTCCTGGGGGCGGTGCCTTGGACACATGGTTGGGTTGGGCCCATGTGCTTCAGGCCCCGCCCCCAGGAGAGACCTAAGGCTCCCCGGCCTATTCTGATTGGCCCAGGCGCCTTAGGCCCCACCAGTAGGCGGAGCTTTGGGACGGATGGGCCAATCCGGCCTCATTCCGTCATTGGCTGCCTGCCGGACAGGCGGGTTTGGCTCCCGTCTGTCCGGCCAACTACACAAAGGTACGGGGAAGGGGGGTGGGGGTGTCGTGGGGGTCGGCCAGGGGGGTCGCGGGTCGGCTGGGGGGGCGGTCGGAGGTTCTTGAGGTGGGGCGGTCGTTGGGGGGTGGGGGGTTTGCGTCGAGGGCAGGAGGGCCTGGGATCCCTCCTGCTCGTAATGTAGCACGGGGTAGGGGTAGGGGGTCGCCGTGGCCAGTAGGGTTTGGGCTCCCTCCTGGCCCGAACAACTAGCAGGGGGGGTTCGCCAGAGCCAGGAGGGCTTGGGCTCCCTCCTGGCCCGATATTGTCGGGGAGTTGGGAAGTCGGCGGGGCAAGAGGGCTTGGATTTGGACATCCATGCCAGTTTGTAGATGTCCAAAACAAGAATAGAATTTCTAAAATAAGAGCCTTTGGAAGGAATTTATCAAGTAATGTTAGGACTTTTGCATTATTTAACCATTAATGAAATTTACCCCCTCTTCTATTACACTGCGCTAGCAGTTTCTAGCACGGGGATCCACACTGAATGGCCCCACACTGCTCCCGACGCTCATAGAGTTCCTATGAGAATTGGGAGCAGCGCGGGCCATTCAGCGTGGCACTCTGTGCTACAAATTGCTATCGCAGTTTCATAGAAGCCCTAACACCACTAGACATAAAATGTCATGATGTTATTTAAGTTGCCGTGGGTTGGGCACTAATGAGATACAAAGCATGAAAATGTATGTTTTACATTTCATTACTATGCAAATAACCTATTGCAACTTGCTGTGATATATCACAAGTTAAGGCCCCAAAATCAAGGTAAAATATGAGTAACCCCAGTTAAGACTCTGGCCCAGACACCTAAGGCCCTCCCATAGGAGGATTCTTAGCCACCTGGGCCAATCAGAGCCTTAGAATCCTTCCCGATGCATCCCACCATTTTGAAGAAGTGGGCCTGCTGGCAGGAGGGAATGGGCATCCCTCATGTCGATCTTCAATTTAGAGGTAAAGGGGGTCAGGGGAGGTTACATAGAAACATAGAAACATAGAAATAGACGGCAGATAAGGGCCCACGGCCCATCTAGTCTGCCCACCTTAATGTCCCTCCCCTTAATGTGGGTTCATGGGAGGGGGCAGTGGCCTGAGGGAGTAGGCATCCCTCCTACAGATCTTCAATTTAGGGGATCATGGAGGGGATCATGGATTCATGGGGTGGTTTACAGCAGGACCCCAGAAGGGCCCTGGTGGCAGGAAATAGTGGGTATCCCTCATGTCGATCTTCAATTTCATGTGTGTGGTGGGAGAGGGGGGTCTAAATGGCCGACACAGGAGAAAGTGGGCTTCCCTCCTGCCAATTTTTTTTAAGTTGGGGGGATGTGGGCTGTCATTGGGAGAAGGGGGGTTCTCGGCATGACTTCTGTGCCTATTAAAAATAAATAAAGCTGTTGTTCAGAGTGCTTTTTTTTAAACACTACCAGCACCTCCAGACCTGTCAGATTTTGAAGCATTTTGGAGTATTAAAAAATGGCGCTTCATTTTGTGCATCATCTGGGTATCGATCGGAGTGCTCATTTTAATATTGATGAGCTTGTAATCTATTTACATATGATTATCGGAGGCATCTACAAACCACAGAAAAGACCGTGATTTGCCATTCTGGGCATCGATAACGGAAATACTTATTTGCTAAACAGGTTAAACTGGTTTAGTGTCAATTGTTAAAGGCATGGTGAGTTTTGAACATATGGGCCTAGTTGAAATATTTCAGCTATCGATGCCCAAAACGGCAAATTGTGATCTTATTAGAACTCATCTTACTGAACATGTCCCAATTAAAAAATAAAACAGCTTTGGCACCGTTGGTGTCTCATTGGGAATAAATGGGACATTCATTTCAAACGGTGAGTTTTATAAGAAACTACTGCTGGGTGAGAAGGTGGAGATATTGAGTTTCTTTTAAACTATAAAGAGTAACCCTGGATTTTTGAACTGAAGACCTTGGAGCTAAGTGGACTAAATGCAGAACTGGATTGGATGTCTTTGACTTTAAACACCTATTAGGAATTGCCATGTAGTGATGATGTTATCGCGGACGTGTATGGAGGGGATTGTTATTTGTGGCCACTGACGCTGCACTGCCAAGTTGCTAGAGCTGTTTTAAGCATGACTGAAGTCGAGCGCTCTCTAATAGTAAGGGCTATTTTTGTTATTTATGAAAATTTTGATTTTGAGATTGAGCAAATATTGGGAATTTATATTCATTGATCTCTTTTAGATAACTTTGCCCTGATGCAGATTGCAAAACATGCATGTCGGCAGTTTGCTACTACAGCTGAAGATAAGTGTTTTCAATTGAATTTGTAAAGTGGGCAGTGTGCTGTTATAGCTCAAGAACAAGCTTTGTTAATGAGTTTTCAATCTGAACTTCAAAGATTTATGAGATATCAAAGATTTATGAAGCATTGTTTATATAAAGCTGTGATAGAGGTAGGCAGTGTGCTCCGGAGAAGGGTTGCACAGACAAACAAACAGACCACACTCTGAGTATTCAAGAAAAAAACTCTTTAATTAAACAGTAGTGCAGAGCCTGTTTCTTCACAAGCTCCTATAAGTTTGTGTTCTTCAAAAAAAAAACCCAAGTAGGCTTTTCCCCAGTCTTTTTCCAAACACAAGTCTCATTCTTATTAGGGCTTGACATGCCCAAACAGTCTTTGTTTTAGGTACAGGAAACAGTTAGGAAGCATTTGGTCCCAGGTTTTAGAAGGCACTAGAACAAAGGCAGGTTTTTAAATGCAGTAGAGTCTTACCTCCTACATACTCTGTCAGTGCCAAGCCCTTCCAACCAGCTTCTCCAGCTCCTAGGTCCCCTCTAGCACATCTCTATTCTCTCCTAATGGGTCTGGCTAGGCCTTTTAAGTTCCCCTGAGTCATTTCCTGGTTTCCTACTTTTCTTCCCTCCCCCTTCCTGAGGAAAACTCTCTCACTGCTGCTGTGGTTGTAAGACAATTTAGCCAGGAGGGGGAGTGCCGGGTTTTCATGAGGTTTATTCTGAGTCTGAGCAGGGGAAGTGGCAGGTTTTCAATCACTCTGTCACAAAAGCATATATTGAGCCGATGACAAAGCCAGTGGCGGAAATTATTACTCAATATGAAAGTTTGTTTCTTTTTGAGTTCTGCTCCTGAAGGCCCTTTATACAGAAGATCTACTGTATACACATAGAGGATCTAAAGATATACAGATAAATAGTGTAATTTTTTGAGAGTTTTTGTCTGGCTAAGTTTTCTGAATTTGTATAGCAGCAGAAAAACCAGCAGATCATAAAATGAAAATAAGAGACTTAGGCCTCCTTTTACAAAACTGCGATAGTAGTTTCTAGTGCGGGGAGCTGCGATGAATGGCCTGCGCTGCTCCCGACGCTCATTGAGTTTCTATGAGTGTCGGGAGCAGCACGGACCATTCAGCACGGCTCCCCATGCTAGAAACTGCTATCGCCGTATCATATAAGAGGGGGTTAATTGCACTAAGTAATACAATCCCCAATGTGGCCACATTTTGCCTGCAAGGCTGCATCAGGTACAATAATTGTTAGTTAAATGAAACAACCATAATTAAAATCATATTTAAAAGAACAATAATATGTCAAACATTTGCAATTAGCATTAAAACAAATCAAAATGCATAATAAAATCATAATTATATTAAAATAAAAAACTAAGCTAAAAAGGAAATTGTAAATCAGCAAATATAAAAATTGCAAAGCGTCACAATAGGGTTACCATATGGCTCCAGAAAAAGGAGGACGGATTGAGACATCCAGGTTTAACTTCCATTGTTTCAATGGAAATAAAGCCCAGATGTCTCTATCTGTCCTCCTTACTTCCATTGTTTTCAGTAGAAGTAAAACCCGGCTGTCTCAATCCATCCTCCTTTTTCAGGAGCCATACGGTAACCCTAATTAAAAGATATGCACATGGACAATCAGAGACGATATTCAGCAACACTGCCCAGTTAACTGCCACTGAATATTGGCAGTTGGGCGGCCCCAGGAAATTTAAGTGGTCTGGAGTCTCTCTGGCCCACTTAAATCCCCTAGGACTAGGGGACATGCGATGAAGCTACTAAGCAGTAGATTTAAAACAAACCAGAGAAAATATTTCTTCATACAACTTGTAATTAAACTCTGGAATTCGTTACCAAAGAATGTGATGAAATAAGTTAGCTTAGCGGGGTTTAAAAAAGGTTCGAATAATTTCCTAAAAGAGAAGTCCATAGGCTATTGTTGAGATGGCTTGGGGAAATCTGCTTATTCCTAGGATAAACAGCATAAAATCTGTTTTACTATTTGGGATCTAGTTAGGTGCTTGGGACCTGGGTTGGCCACTGTTGGAAACAGGATACTCTGGCAATGAATCCCAGAGTATAATTGCACGTTGTGTGAAGAAACAAAGCTAACAAGCAGAGAATGGCACGGGGACAAATTTTTCCCTGTCCCCGCAGGAATTCATTTTCCCATTCCTGCAAGCTCTGTCTTCATTTGCACAATACTAAAACACTTTAAAATCATGTGTTTGAAGCTTATGTAATTAAGGCAGAGCTTACAGGACAACAAAGGTGTGGGAAGAGAAGAGTGAGGAAGGGGGGAAGCTGGATATCTGTGGGAATAGGGACACAGAGAGGTGATGCATGGTGTTTGTTGGGAGGGAGATAAGGAAGTAGCCTCTCATATCTGATTAAATCAATTGAACATCAACTCCTCTGTGTTCAGAGATTATTACATAATACTGAAATCTCTGTTTCCTAAAGTTTACTGTAGTCTTCAGGGCAATAGTTCCCAAATCTGTCCTTAAGGACTCCAAATCAGTCAGATTTTTAAGATATCCACAATGAATATTGATGAGATAGATTTGCATGCACGAATACAGGAAGTCTGGTGCTATACTCGGAGAGAGCCTCCAGGAAAGAAACTTGGGAGTACTTGCAGACAAGTCAATGAAACCGTCCGTGCAATGCGCAGTGGTGGCGAAAAGGGCAAACAGAATGCTAGGAATGATTAAAAAGGGGATAACGAACAGATCTGAAAAGGTTATCATGCCATTATAATGGGCCATGGTACGCCCCCACCTGGAACACTGCATCCAACACTGGTCGCTGTACATGAGAAATGAAATAGTACTACTCAAAAGGGTCCAGAGAAGGGCGACAAAATGGTTAAGGGACTGGGGGAGTTGCCATACAACGAGAGGCTAGAGAAACTTGGCCTCTTCTCCCTTGAAAAGAGAAGACTGAGAGGGGACATGATCGAAACATTCAAGATATTGAAGGGAATTGACTTAGTAGAGCCAGAGAGATTGTTCACCCTCTCTAAGGTGAAGAGAACAAGAGGGCACTCGCTAAAGTTAGAAGAGAAAAGATTCTGTACAAATGTAAGGAAGTTCTTTTTCACCCAGAGAGTGGTAGAAATCTGGAACGCTCTTCCGGAGGCTCTTGTAGGGGAAAGCACCCTTCAGGGATCAAGACAAAGTTGAATAAGTTCCTACTGGAACAGAACATATGCAAGTAAGGCTAGACTCAAATAGGGCACTGGTCTTTGACCTAAGGGCCGCCACGTGAGCGGATTGCTGAGCATGATGGATCACTGGTCTGACCCAGCAGCGGCAAATCTTATGTTCTTATATTTATTCGTTGAGGATATCCTGAAAACCAGACTGACTTAGGGTCCCTCAGAACAAGTTTGGGAGGCACCACTTTATTGGTCTCCTGGATCATAGAGACCAGAGGTAGTACAGTGAATGTCTCAAGTTAATGTCAATTTTGAAAGAATACTATTTCTTAACTTCTATTGCAAAAAGTGAGCTATATACCTTCTTTATCTTGTTGGATTAACATAAAATATTACTAGTTTTGCCAGAACAAGGAGAGGGATTCTCTATTTATGTTATACAAAGGAGCTAACCTTGTGCTAAATAATGTTTGGGAAGTGCTTGTTATTCTGTAGGTTCAATTATCATATTAGTATATATGAAAAAGTGTCATAGTCCTTAGTCTGCTATTGAGACAGACATGGGATCAGTAGTGTGAAATGTTGCTTCTATTTGGGTTTCTGCTAGGTACTTGTGACCTAGACTGACCACTGTGGAAACAGGATACTGGGCAAGATGAACCATTAGACTGACCAGTGGGGTACCAATGGGGGGGGGGGGGCGGGGGGCACTGGAAAACTGCAGTCCAAGGGTTGGTTTGGGAACTAGCCTCTTTTCTATTACTTTGAGAACCTTTTGCACATCTGTTTCCCCTCCATGTGACTTTGGGATGCCTGGGCATCTGCTGGGCAAGGAATACAGGTCTGCTGCAGGTCATGCTAGTGGATACTGGAATTCTAGACCACCCTGTACTACCTTGCCTGTGACATTATGTTCTTATATTCATGGTAAATTAGGTTTCAGTTTAAATGTGATGGCGGCCACTACAAGGTCAGCACTTAAGTTAACTGAATAACTTATCTGGTTTAAATTTATTTTTTATTTACTATTACAAGTCCAAAAACTCATGACATGGTATAATGCAAGTGCAGTATTTGTCTGTCTTTGGAGGACTCATCATCTGAGGCAACAGAAGGTTAGATGGCTTACCCAAAATTATAAGGAGCTACAGTGGGATTTGAACCTGACTGCTCGTTCTGAGCCCACTACTCTAACCATTAAGCGACATAGGTCTAGATTCACAAAGCAAACCGATCATGTACCGATTGGTATGCGAACCCCTTTACTATCAAATTTCCTTCGGCCTGATTCACTTATCTCTCCTGCGATCCGCTTCGAATCCATGCATGTAAATGAGGTGAAACGCATGCAAAGTAGGCTGGGACACGATTCACAATACCATCAATCCGATCCGACTGGGCTGGCCGATCACTTGAATAAGCGACTGCTGGGGACCAGTCGAAAACGTCTTTCTGACTGGAAGCCCGGCTCTCTGCCCTTCAATCTCTCCTGCCTGCTCACCCCCGAATGCTTCCCTGCTCTGCCCTGCTTCTTATCTCCTGCTGCTCGTCCCGCATGCCGCCCTGCTCTGCCTCGATCTTCCCCGAATCTCTCCTGCCGCATCGCCGTTCTCCTGTCCTTCCCCGAATCTCTCCTGCCGCATCGCCGTTCTCCTACCTTTCCCCAAAGCTATCTTGCCTTTCCACACTCTGTGAGCCTGTGATTCTAACCTGCGGGTTTAAAGCAGGTAAAAAACATGGGCTTGCAGGGTTAAAAACTAACAAAAAAGTTTTAAGTTAAAAAAAAAAAAAGATTGCGTCTCAGACGGGCATGCGCAGGCCATCTACAGATGGTCTGCGCATGTGCGCAGATCGCACAACAGCGATCCATGCAGGCAGATGGGGGTATTCTTCCGATCACCCTCATCTCCATATTTTTCGTTCCTGAATTCGTCGGACCTGCCTGGATCGGGCCTGATCGGGCAGGTTAGTGAATCTGGGCCATACTCATCTATGCCAATGCAAAAATTTGTGTGGCTCAGCTTAACAAGATAATGTTAACCAGAAAATGCACTCTCCCAGTACACCTTTTTCTACTCTTGTTTATAGCTGGTTACATTTTATCTTGACAATGAGATGTCTGGACAGAATTTATTTGGTTTCCAGGACAGAAATACTATATAAAAAGCACACATTTGACTGGGTAACTCCTGACATTACCCAGACAACTCTTTGGAATATTGACCTCAGTTGGAGCTCAGAGACCTGAGATGCTACAGTGAATCTTTTATGCTGATGCCGCCTGAGCAGACAGAACCTTAATTTTTTATATTTGTTGTAAGACTGCAGTAGTGACTGGAGATTTGGAAGGAAGATTCATAAGGACAGACAGATACCAATTGCTTAACTGGAGCCACTGTGTCTACAGGAATCTTCACTAAGAATTCACATTAGGCTCTTTCCCTGGCAAGGTTGCTTGTATTAGGCTAAATTCCAAGTTTATTTACAGTTTGATATACCAACTATCAAACAAACAAATTAACTGATAAATGTTAGTTGCAAACATATAACATGGTTTCTTAACTGGTTTCGTTTATGAAGATCTCAACACTCTTGTTCACACCCAAGTATAAGACAGTTAATTACATTTTAGCTGTTTCAGCAAATCACATTGTGAGGGGCTGCTGAAAAATCCCATCCCAACCAACAAAGTTGGGGCATACTTATTAAATCTCCAAGCATGAGTATTTCTTGGGTTGTAATTTGGAAGTTGCTGGTAAGAAGTTGTGATCTATGTATGCATTTTATAAAATGCATGGGTAAAGCATAAAGCTTGCGGACTTTTACAGATCAATCAGAGAACCTTCTTTATAATGGTTCATAAGCGTCTATGTTGTCTTCATAGTACAATGAAAAATTGCAGCATTGACCACAAGTTATAGTGGTTGAGAAATTGTACCTGATGTAGATAGAGCTGAATCCTTGAAACATGGTATCATGTCAGAAGCATAAATGGGACAAGTTTGAACTATTTTGAGAGAGCTCTTGAAAATCAGTTAAGTGCAATATTTTATATTCATTGATTCTGAAGTATTGAAAGGACTATGACGTTGGACTAATGCTTAAATGGGGGGAACAGGGACTGATCACCAAATATGGGGATGTTGGCCAAATATGGGATGTTGGCCAAATATGATTCATATTCTCCAGAGTATAATGGCCCATCATAAATCAATTTATTTGTGAGAGTTTCTTAGATAGTAAACAGGTATAAAATAGGTACTTTGGGCTAGATTCTATAAATGGTGCCAAACGGCATCTACATTGTAGGTATCGCTCAGCGCAGTTGTCAATCAAAAAACAGCCAAACAAATACAACAGGACTTATTGTAAATAATTGTAGTCGAAAAATGCCCCACTGAAATCTCTTTAGCTCTCAGATGCCTGCACTGATTATAAATCAGTCAAAGCAGGAAAATGGTATCTTTCATCGAGCTGAGAATTAATTTGGGGTTTTTTTGTGAATTGCTCTGTGCATAAATTAAATCTTAAAGTGCTAATATATAATGCAACTGTATGGCAAGAAGTCCAGCACTTATCTTTATTTGCTTTAATCTTTAGCCGGTACTCCTGCTCAAAGGACGTAGCTGTTATAGCTGATAGCCCTATGGGACCCGTTTCGCCTTCAAAACGGTTTCATCAGGGGTCGAAAATTTGTCGAATAGACCGTTGAATCAGTTGGAGTTAAAAGTATTAACATATGGCCTTTCTTTTGTGCCCTCTACAACATTTGATTTATTCCAGTTTAATGTTGACTTGGAGAAGTTGATAAGGAAATTACTGTTAAAAGTCTTTTTTTCAACTCAATCCTCGATTCAAGACCGTACGATCTTGGCTCCTAAATCCACATGGTGTCCTCCCATTCCGTTAAATCCTATAGTCAGTGCATAGAGCACTTCACAAAAAAACCCTGAATTAATTCTCAGCTCGATGAAAGATACCATTTTCCTGCTTTGACTGATTTATAATCAGTGCAGGCATCTGAGAGCTAAAGAGATTTTAGAGGGGCATTTTTCGACTACAATTATTTACAATAAGTCCTGTTGTATTTGTTGTCTTATAAGTTTGAGGACTTAGTCCATTGTGACATACTCAGTGTTAATCAAAAAACAGCACCCTTTATAGAATCACGCCTAGCGGTGCCTAGATGGACTTAGGCATTGTTAGCCATTCTAGGCCAACTTTTAACTCACCTAATTTTGTGGCATCTATGTCAGAAGCCTCATGCCTAATCTCTGCCCATAACCACACCTACCTCTTAACAAAGGCATCACTAGGCATCCCAAGAGTTCGGCACTGAACTCTTAATTTGCCTCATTTTTATTTATATTTGACTGAAAACTGGCGTGGTCAATTGCTGTGCCAATTAAGCCAATTTAAAAAATTAAGTTCGGCATGGATCCCCAACTTAGGCACTGCGATTAAGGCCACCTTTTAGAGAATTCCCCAGTTTCTTTAAAATGTTCCACAGGCACCCTGTTACAATATTAACTCCATCTTCCCCCACCCCATAATGTTTATTGAGGAGTCAGAGAATCAGTGGCGTACCTAGGGGGGGGGGGGGGGGGGGGGCGGGCCGCCCCGGGTACCAGCCCTGAGGGGGTGTTCCCGGCCTTGCCGCTCAGTCCCCCCCCACGCCCGAAGGACCGCTCGCCCCACTGACCTTCCAGCACACCTATGAAGCAGCCCGCAGCAGGATCGCGACGTCAGCAATCCCTCAGCTGCTTGGGCACTGCTTCCTGCGCCGCGGTCCCGTCCCTCCTCTGACGTCAGAGGAGGGGGCGGGACCGCGGCGCAGGAAGCAGCTCCTAAGCAGCGCAAAGATAGCTGACGTCGCGATCCTGCTGCGGCTGCTTCATAGGTAGTGCGGGGAGGCCAGGGGGGCGAATGGTCCTTCGGGGTGGGTCGGGGCATCAGGCCTTCAGGGTGGGGCGGGCGGGCGGGCAGGCAGACTTTCAAGGGGGAGGGGGGTGACAGGCAGGCAGGCAGGCCTTCAAGGGGGGGTGCAGGTCTTCGGGGGGGGGTGCAGACCTTCAAGGGGGTGCAGGCCTTCAAGGGGGGGACAGGCAGGCAGGCCTTCAAGGGGGGGACAGGCCTACAAGGGGGGGGACAGGCCTACAAGGGGGTGCAGGCCTACAAGGGGGGGACAGGCCTTCAAGGGGGGACAGGCCTTCAGGGGGGGTGCATGCCTTCAGGGGGGGTGCCGACCTTCAAGGGGGTGCAGGCCTTCAAGGGGGGGACAGGCAGGCAGGCCTTCAAGTGGGGGGACAGGCCTTCGGGGGGGGGCAGGCCTTCGGGGGGGGGTGCAGACCTTCAAGGGGGTGCAGGCCTTCAAGGGAGGGGACAGGCCTTCAAGGGGGGGACAGGCAGGCAGGCCTTCAAGGGGGGGACAGGCCTACAAGGGGGTGGGACAGGCCTTCAAGGGGGTGCAGGCCTTTGGGGGGGTGCCAACCTTCAAGGGGGGGGGCAGGCCTTCAAGGGGGGGGACAGGCCTTCAAGGGGGGACAAGCAGGCAGGCCTTCAAGGGGGGGACAGGCCTACAAGGGGGTGGGACAGGCCTTCAAGGGGGTGCAGGCCTTTAGGGGGGTGCCAACCTTCAAGGGGGGGGGACAGGCCTTCAGGGGGGGGTAAGGCCTTCAAGGGGGGGGACAGGCCTACAAGGGGGTGGGACAGGCAGACCTTTAAGGGGGGACAGGCCTACAAGGGGGTGGGACAGGCAGACCTTTAAGGGGGGATAGGCCTTCAAGGGGGGACAAGCAGGCAGGCCTTCAAGGGGGGGTCAGGCCTTCAAGGGGGGGGACAGGCCTTCGGGGGTGCAGGCCTTCGGGGTGGGTGCAGGCCTTCGGGGTGGGTGCAGGCATTCGGGGTGGGTGCAGGCCTTCGGGATGGGTGCAGGCCTTCAGGGGGGGACAGACCTTCGGGTGGGGGGTACAATCCTTCGGGGAGGGTGCAGGCCTTCAGGGGTGGGGTTTAGGCCTTCAGAGGGGGACAGACCTTCGGGTGGGAGGTAAAGTCCTTCGGGGGGGTGCAGGTCTTCAGGGGTGGGGTGTAGCCCTTCGGAGGGGGGACAGACCTTCGGGGGAGGGGGGTCCTGGTGTAAAAGTACACAGAGGGAGAGAGGGAAGGGGGGGTTCAAAGATACATGCATATGCCAGACTTTGGGGGTTAGAAATAATGGGTCTAAAAACAGAGGAGTGGGAGAGAGATGGTGCATAATGGAATTTAGGGAGGGAAGGAACAGAAAGGGAGAGAACTTGGAAACAGGGGATGGTGTGGAGGGGGGATAGAGATACTGGATAGGAGGATAGTTGGGAACAGAAAGGGAGAGATGGTGGATCCTGGGGTGGTGGGGAGTTGAGAAAAGGTGAATCTGTGGATGGAGACAAAAAAAAGGAAAGATGCCAGATCTCCGGGAGAGGGAAGGGAAACGGAAGGGGAGAACAGAGATGGCAGACGGATGGTTAGCACGGAGAAAGGAGACCCTGGCAAGCAAGACAACAAGAGCCTGGGACCAACAAGATTTGAATATTGATCAGAGAACAAAAGGTAGAAAAAATAATTTTATTTTCTGTTTTGTGATTACAATATGTTAGATTTGAAAAGTGTACATGAGACAGCTTGAAATGGGAACTTTTCTATTTTTGTGAATGGCAAGGCTGAGTTCAGTTAAAATATATGCTTTATAAGAAAATATAATAATGTGTTTTATAAAGTTTATAAGCATTGCTGGCATACTCGGTGAGGTGTTCCTAGTGTTGGTGGTGGTGGTAGCATGTCAGTGTGTTGAGAGGAAGAGGTAGTCTGGGAAATTCTGCTGAGCAAACTCTGGGCCCATTTCCACCCCCAGTTAGTCCACTCCACTCAACTGGTTCACACACTGAGTGGGTCTTTGGGTGTTATTTCTGGGTAGTTGTTTTAGAATCTCTTCCAGTGGTTTGTCAGTATCTCCTTCTGGTCCAAGGAAGGAAACTTTGTCAACCTTAGCATTGACCTTCAGAATATGTTTGTAACAGCGCTGCTTGTGTGGCATTAGGCTATGTAGTGATCGAAAGAAAAAAACAGACCTTTGCACATTTTTGCACTATATGGTGGGTGTATGAGGAGATTCATTTCCTGCACAGTTAAGTCCATGTGAAGTTACCTTGTGCTGTATTTGACATCTAGCAAGGTCTCTGTTTGGAAGGAAAGATCTAAGCTTAAAAATGAAGTGGCCAGAAGTTATGTTAAAAGTAGATAGCGTAGCTGGTTTTAAGAAAGGTTTGGACAAATTCCTGGAGGAAAAGTCCATTGTCTGTTATTAAGACATGGGGGAAGCGTCTGCTTGCCCTGGATTGGTGCACTCAGCAGCAACAAATACTAGTTTTGGCTGGCTCTTTCCCCGCATTTCTCCTCTCTTCCCCACGATTTAATATCCAGTTCAGGCAGTAAGTAAATGCATCGGCAGGGGGGGTCTGGTAAGTCTTGGGGGCTGGGGATGGAAGGTGAGAATCAGTTCTGTAGGCTATCAGAAATTTGCTTAATTATCTACTCACACAGAAAAGCAGTAAAGTCAATAGGTTCTCTGAGTGGGAACAACCTGTTTGATCTTGCACTCTTGTGATTGACCAATTGTTTATCACTGTTTAATTTATCACATTGATTAATTTGAGCACACCTGAGGTGTCCTATGATGGTGTGCACTGCAGGCAGAGGAGCCTTATTGTGTAAAGCACTGGAGAATTCTCTCCTCTCGCTTACCTCTCACGCTGAGGACACCCTGCTTCAGTATAATCATTTATATGATTTATCTTATAAACATTATTACGTGGTCTTTTCCTCAAGTGCTGAGACATCAGGTTGTTCCCACTTGGAGAACCTATTGACTTTTACTGCTTTTCTGTGTGGCTTTAACATTTTTGCTATTCAGTATACCTAAACTATTATTCAGTAGAAAAAATTTGGTTTGTTCAATCAAATCCTGTGTGGACATTGGACTTCTATGAGTGAATGTTCTGCTTGATTGAACAAACTAAATTTTTTCTACTGAATAATAGTCTAGGTACAATGAAAGTAAATAGCAAAAATGTTTGAGTAGATAATTAAGGAAATCTTTTTCATATTGCTTGCTTATGGACTGGGAAAAAAGACTGTTCAAGCAAATGTCTCCAGAACTGCTTTAATGGAAAAATGTGATTTTTTTTTTTTTAAGTACTTTGTGAAATTTATTGTTGTTGTGAAATTTATTGTTATACTTTGTTTAAACTTAAAAAGCGGTGTCATTAACAGTGAATCTAATCGAAAAATCGATTCAACAGGGTGAATCGAATCGAATGAAATATTTTTCTCTGAATCGGGCAGCACTATTGGCTACCATGAGAATGGGCTACTGGGCATGATGGACCATTGGTGTGACCCAGTTAGGCTATTCTTATGTTATGTTCTCTTCTGTAGGGGCCTTTGTTTTCACTTCTTATTTTAATGTATTTTTTTCCTGGGAACTTATCAGTGTTTTTTTATAATGGGAACAAAAATGGAAGAGAATTAATGTGTGTGGAATGGGGGGGTAACTAATTTCTTCAGCTAAATAATTCAATCCACTTCAAACAGACATAGGAGAACTCACGCACCATTCACACACCCTCCAACCAAAAACGTCAAAAGAAAAAAACTGTTTGACAACCTCCTAGCCATTCGAGCTGCAACACTTGACCCCCAACTCTACAACCTATTGACCTCGACCACAAACTACAAAACCTTAAAAAAAGAAATAAAAACCCTTCTATTCAAAAAACACATAAAACCAAACTAACATAATCAGAACTGTCCCAAGCATCACCTGCAACTACTCCATATGTACTTCTGATGTCATGACAATTCAGACATAATTTATGTTATGTTATGTTTGGAATAATGGTTACATAAATGAGGTTCAATAAAAGAAAATTTTCACTGCCTGTTTCTATTCTGACCATTTATTCCATTTCATGGTTATTGCAAAAAAAAAAAAAAAATAAAAATTTTTACATGGGGGGGGGGGTGTCAAAAAATGATGGGCCCCGGGTGCCACATACCCTAGGTACGCCACTGCAGAGAATGTGAAGGACAAGAAAAAAAATGGAGAGGAGGAAACAAGCATAGAGGAGCTGGAACCACAGCAGGTGTATTTCTTCAGTCAAAAAGAAAAGAACAGCCCTCTGGAACTAATACTGGAAATCTGCAGTGTGATCTTTGGGAGAAACATCACAAGAAAATCCCTGGCAACAAGGAAGTTCATCTGGAAAAGAATAGCAACAGGCATCAGCAACCTCAGTGCCACTCCCATAATGGTTATGTACAGTGGCCTGAGAACCAGAGCATCAGCTTCATTTCCCACTGTAGCATTACATAACTCTGGGCAAATCACTTAACCCTTCATCAGCCCAGGGACAAAACACATGGGGGTGCTGAAAAGTTCTTAGCCCAACCAAGAAGAGGAGCTGGGTACGGTTAAATCAATGATCTGAAACAATGTCAAAACATGGAATTTTGTTTTTGCAGATTGTCACGTCACAAAATAAGATAAAGGTGAACCGGTAGATATTGTGTATTTGGATTTTCAAAAGGCATTTGACAAAGTACCTCATGAAAGACTTCTGAGAAAATTAGAAAGTTGTGGGATAGTAGGCAATGTCCTTTTGTGGATTGAGAACTGGTTGAAAGACAGAAAACAGAGAGTGGGTTTAAATAGTCAATATTCTCAATGGAGCAGGGTAAATAGTGGTGGTCACAAGTGGTCTGTGCTGGGACCGCTGCTTTTTAATATATTTATCAATGATCTAGAGATGGGAATAACTAGTGAGATAATTCAGTCTGCTGATGTCACAAAGTTGTTCCAAGTTGATAAATCGCAGGTGGATTGTGAAAAATTGCAAGAGGATCTTATGAGACAGGAAGACTGGGCATCAAAATGGCAAATGACGTTTAATGTGAGTAAGCGTAAAATGATGCATGTGGGAAAGAGGAATCCAAACTATAGCTATATGATGCTGGCTTCTATGTTAGGAGTTACTGCCAAGGAAAAGGATCTAGGTATCATTGTTGAGGATACGTTAAAACACTCAGCTCAATGTGCAGCGGTTGCTAAGAAAGCAAATAAAATGTTAGGAATTATCAGGAAAGAATGGAAAACAAAGATGAAAATGTATTGCTGTATTGTACAGTGAGTCGTGGCTCGTGGCCAGCGTGCTGTTTATGGGACGATATTGGAATGGATGTCAGGAGCATGATAGTGCAGTAAAAAGCGCCAGTTTTTCGTATGATTCTGGGTAATTCTAGTTAGATAATTCTGTGTCAGTTAAGGACCACGCCCAAATAGAAGTGTACGGAAAAACAGGTGAATAAAAATTTGAATGTAATGTAGCTAAGGCCAGAGAAAAACACACTAAGGATTAATATAAGGGAAAGCATAATAATATCTGTGTATGTACTTTGCTGTTGAGCCAAATCATGGTGGAAATCATGATTACATGATTACATGGAATCCAGTTTGGGTTCTCTGTTTGGACACCATCTTGTGCCAGTGATTAGTTTTCTGCCTTCTTTGTCCTCTCTGAGTTTTCCCGCTCCCAGCCTCGTGGTGTTAATTAACACCAGCTGGGCTTGCTTTAGACTGGCTAGGAAAATAACGTGTTCTAAACTGATATATAAAATGTATGAAGTATGAATGGCCAAGATATGAATGAAATTATGAATGTTTGGGGCCCCTGAATGTGATATGTGGTGATATAAATGGTTTATAAGAAGAAACACTAAGGAAAATTCTAAAGTAACATCTGGAAGTAGTTAAGTTAGAATCTGAGATGCTGTATCAGTCTCCAGCAGAGGGGAGGGGGATCTACCCCCCCCCCCTCCAGAGTAAGGTTTCTGTGTAAGGCTATGCAATTTGAACCTGTCAGCTTAGGAAGAGTTTTTTCCTTTAGGGCTGAGAATTTCTCAGCACCATGTTAATAATTATAGATTCTCTTGAATGTTATAATGTTAATTCAGAAATCAAAAGTAATTTTCTGAAAATTTTGTATAACTTTTAAACATGGAGGAATGTTTCTTTGTCCAACTTTAAGACCACCCATAGGATTGTTATTGGTTGATTATGATGATGATGTCACGAAAAGCCAACAGCATATAATAGGAATTTTGGAGCTAGAAAAACAAGACCATTGTGAGAAGGCCAGCCTTTGGCCACGATGATGATCTCCCATGAGCGCAACGTAAGCAATTATGCTGTTCTTTTGATCTAATAATGGAAAAATAGAAACAATAATTGGTTATAATTTTAAAACCTTGTGCTGGTGTCATTTTGCATGTATAATTATTTTCAAACCTGAAGCTTTCACAAATGGCGTCAATGACCCATGTTCAACAGCCACACCTCAAATGCTGTGTGCAGTTCTGGTCGCCATATCTCAAAAAAGACATGGCAGAAAAGGTACAGAGAAGAGCAACAAAAATGATAAAAGGGATAACAAATTCCCTATGAGGAAAAGCTAAAGTGGTTAGGGCTCTTCAGCTTGGGGTGATATGATAGAGGTCTATAAAATAATGAGTGTAGTGGAAAGGGTAGATGTGAATCGCTTGTTCACTCTTCCCAAAAATACTAGGACTAGGGGACATGCGATAAAGCTAAGTAGTATATTTAAAACAAACCGGAGAAAATATTTCTTCACACAGCGTGTAATTAAACTCTGGAATGTGGTGAAATCAGTTAGCTTAGCAATCCTTATTTCCTCATGCCCCCCACAAAAAAACCCAAAAACATTAAAGAGATAATGGTGCAATCCTCCATTTTAAGCCTGCTCGACTATTGTAACATTATGTATCTGGGGGTCTCTCAAGAAAACCATTCAAAGACTCTAAATCATTTGGCAGTGTGACTGATTTTCGGTATAAAAAAATGGGATCACATAACCCCCTACTATCAAAAATCATCATTGGCTGCCCCTAGAAGCAAGAATGTTGTTCAAATTTGCCTGCCTTTGTTTCAAATCTATTCTTGGTTTGGCCCTCCTATACCTGGTCTCACATTTTAAATTGGATAGTTCCACCAGGCCTACATGCAGAATACATATGTTTAGCCACCCTATAATAAAAACCTGACGATACAAAAGATTCCTTGACAGAACTCTTGCTTTCCAAGCAAGTCAACAAAACGGTTGGCTAGGCAACATCATAAAGCACTCCTCATCCTATCTTAACTTCAGAAAACTAGTTAAAACCAACCTGTTTAACTGATTTGTAACCAAGAACTCTTAAAGACTTATCCCTGTATTCTACTTATATGTACTCGATGTTTCCGCATTGTAACTTTTTTACTGTCTTTCTCCCTCCCTACAAATATTCATGTATTCAAAGACTTCATTGTTATTTTTATGCTGACTGTCCAGCTCTTCTTATTGTAAACCGCCTTGAACTACTATGGCTTTGGCCGTACATAAAAATAAAATTGTTATTATTATTATTATCTTCCAGTAGCCTGTAATTAGTAGTTCATGGTTCAGTTTATTTGAGATTCACTTGTTTGCTGATGACATACCTACTGCTAGGCTCAAACCGAGACACCCAAATCTCTAAACTACACAACTGCCTATCGGAAATAAAAAGTTAGATGTCCCAAAATAAGCTGAAACTAAATGTGGTGAAAGCCAAGCTCATCTGGATATGGAGAGGTGAACCCGAACTCAGTTGCCCGTCGATCTCTTGGGAATTGGCCATCCTGATGGCCAAAAACAAGGTATGCAGCTTAGGGGTAATCCTTGACTGTGACCTTTCACTCTCTGACCATATCTCCCAAGTAGTATCTGCCTCGTTCTACTACATCTGGCAGTTACGGAATATCAGAAGATATTTCTCGGAGCCAGACTTCTATCAACTATGCCTTCATCCTCTCCCATATGGACTACTGCAACATACTCCTAAGCAAGCTCACTTTAAAAAAAACTCCATCGACTACAACGAGTACAAAATGTCACCATCCATCTGAAGAATCTCCACATATAAGTCCCAATAATGCCAGCATTGCAAGCTGCCCAATGGCTGCTAATTTATATTTAAAGGCTTAGTAATGGCCTACAAACTCTTCCATGACATGGCACTGGCCTACATGGCCTACAAAACCTTTTCCCTATGCCCTGAATCAACTGCTTTGTTCGCAAGAAAAAAAAGCGATTATGCGCACCCTCAGGATGCGTCCTCCACCTTGAGAATTCCCAAAAAAGATCTTACCCGCATTACCTCCCATGTCTCTGGAACATATTACCTACCCACTTAAGATCATTAGAAAGTCTATTGAACTTCAGGAAGGCAATAAAAATACACCTCTTCCCCTGACCCTCTATGAAAGTGCATTAATCCAAATTCTTTGAACTTTCTGATAAAGTGCCTCGACCCTCCATTGTCTCAAGTCTCAAATGCTATAGGGCTCATAATCAAACTTAAACATGTCTAACAACCCGGCCAAGTCGGTACTTGGTAGTCCTAAAAGACAGGTCATCCAAGTGCCTATAATCAAAATGGCTTTTTAGATGTATCCAGGGTATTTTTAGGCCTCTGAATCTCACTATGCGCCCCGAGCTGAAAGGGGTGTTTTTTGAGGAGTGGTTAGGGCAGGATGTGGGCCGTTCTAGACTTAGTCATCCTGCAGGAATAATTGAAGGTTTGACAAGATTACCTAGACGGAACTTATACATTGTGACTTAGACGATGTAAAGACACATATAAGTGCCCAAAAGGTATCCAAAGTGACCAGAGAACCACTGCAGTAAGATCCCCCTGCCCATGTTCACTGCCCCCATTGCACGGTGCACCCCCACAAAATTCAGAATAAAAACATACATACCTGCTTCTGGAACATCAGCACCTGGCATAGGAAAGCCTAGTAGAGCTGCACAGAGGTGGCTTAAGTAGTCTTGGGGGTGGGCTACTGAACCATAGAGAGGAGGACCCAGGCCCATAAGACACTCTAACCACTACATTAATGGTTGAAAATGTGAGTCTCTCAAACCCCCCCCAAAACCCTACTGTACTGCTCTACTGTATAGGTGTCACCTGCAGCCATAAGGGCTATGGGTTTGTAGACAGGATGGTGTAGTAGGTTTTGGGATGTTTGGGGGGGCTCACCATGTGGTATAAAGATAGACAAATGCTGGGATGTCCAAATAGATGATTTTGGGGGAAAAAAAGTTTGGACGTACTTTTTGAGAATGGACATTTTGCTACTGCTGGCTTCGGGTAACTAGCGTCCAAATCGGACTTAGACATTTCTGCTATTAGCACTTATGCTTGGGAGCCATGCCTAACTTTAGGCATCAACATTTGCACCAGTGAAAACTTGGTGCAAAACTTCACACTTAAAGTTAGTCATGGATGTTCCTTATTCTTAAATTTTGCATATAACCTTGAAGAATGTCCCTGATCCACCTTATGACCCTTCCATTTCCACACTCACTTTTGAGACCATGTGTAAAATTTAGGCATTGATGGCACACCTAAAATTATGAAGAATGAAAACAAGAAGCAATCCAATTGGTCTGCAGTGAAGAGCAATCAGAACAGACAAAGAAAAACTGCAGACAAGAGTACAAGATGCAGGCTAAGTTTATTAGAACAAAAATGTGTTGCGATTAGTGTCACCACCTTTTTACAAACCAGGGGACCCGACACGGTCTGTGTTTCGGTTAACATACCTTCATCAGGGGTCCCTAATTTGAAAGGTATCTAGTAAGACCACAACTAAAATAAACTTGAGCCTGTGTTGAAAAACTAAACAAATCGCCGTAGCAGTGACTCTGTGCGGGGTATTGCCTGCATCTTGTACTCTTGTCTGCAGTTTTTCTTTATATGTTTCATACCTAAAATTATGCACATAAATATAAATTAAAATGAATGCTAGTGATTGTTTGTTAAGAAGCCAATAATAAGCACTGTGAGGATGGTGAGAGGACAGGGATGAATCTGTATCTCTGGGTTACTCTATACTCTCATACCCTGGCTTAGAAAGGAGGTTCATTCCTATCATGTTATGCATAAAATTAACCAATTTGGAGAACTGCCCTATGCAACTTCCCACAACTCCAGAATTACCCCCTCCAACTGACCCACTACCCTACAAACTACTCTACCTTCAAAACCACCCTTCCACAACTCCCTCTACCCTCACAACTTAATCAAACCCACTTATACAGAAGTGTGAAAGGTGCGACTTAAATCTAAAAAAGAAAATATGCAGAGGGTTTGGAAAGAATTGCATGAGCCACGTTCTACTTAATTAAAATTGAATATTGACTTTTATGGATTTTCACTTCAAAAAAATATGGAAATTATGATTTATTATGATTATTGTCTAGAATTTATAATATTAAATACTGATAAACATTTCAATAAAAAACTGCACACTGGAAACACAAACTTTTGTGAACAGGGAACCCATTATAAAAGATTTAAATTCCTAAGGAATATAGAATATACAGAAGAGAACTGTAAAATATTCACAGCTTTAGGCAGTGTGACTGAAGAAGAACATCTGTCCAATTAGTTCAATGCTGAATGTATGATGAAGACAGGGAAATGAGAGAGCACAGATATTCTGTAAGTGAAATAGATGTCTAATTTTAACATATACTGAAATCCATTTCTTGTGCATTTTTCTCTTTAAGGGGATTTGGAAAAAAAATCTGGAGAATGCAGTGGTCGTCCCAAAGGAAGTGTAATATCGTGACTGTTTCAAAGCTGAGAAAGAACAAAGAAAGAGATGAAGATCATAAATAGCTGAATCAAGAAGTCATCACCTTAGTGTAGAGAGTTGTGCGGGGACAGAAATCCCACCCATCCCCCCCCCGTCCCCATCAAGATCCTCTCCGTCCCCGCCATGATCCTCTCTGTCCCCACCCATCCCTGTCAGGATCCTCTCCATCTCCACCCATCCCCGCAAGGAATTACTTCCATCCCCGTCTGTCCCCATAAAAAGCAGCAATTACTTCTGACAGGATCATCAATTCCACAGTTTCTTTTACTGTTTTCCTTGTGGAATCTCTTTGGTGGAACCCTTTTTTTGTTTTCTGTTCAGGTAATTAACTTATAAACCCCCTCTTTTACTAAGGCTGACGTGTCCATTATATTATATGGACAAACCCTGCTTCCAAAGTCTTCCATCCCCTGGGAGTCCCGTTGGCTAGAAAGGGGTCCCCGTGGGAGTCCCGTGGGCCAGAGGGGGGTCCCCGTGGGAGTCCCGTGGGTTACGGGGGGATTCCTGCAATCCCCATTCCCATGCAGACCTCTACCTTACTGTTCTCCATCTTCAACATGACATGGTTGATAGCACCGTTATTGGCCTTCATCAATTAGTTCTACTGTGACAGGATATATAATTTTAGAGCTTAGAAAATCCAGTTATGAACAGCAGATACATAAACTGAGGAAGAAAGAAACCATGAATGCAGAACCGGATTTAGAAATAAAAATATAAAATATTAGGGAGAAACATGACCACGTGGTCTATCCAGTCTGACCATCCAAGCCAATATTCTTTCTCTTCTTCCATTTCTGAGATTCTCAGTAGAATAGATAAGAAGTGCTACTTTCTTCCTGGTCACAAAGGAAGAGAGAGGATGCTTGTGGAGGGAGGGGCTGAGGGGGAGGCAATCATGCCTGAATCATTCCTGGAAATTGAGAATGAAGCTACAGACAGGGGTGGGGGTGCAGAAAGATGCAATAGGGTACAGAGGCCATATGCAGAGATTTATTGCAGAACCTCATTTGCATAACACAGGTATGAGGAGATGCAAAGGAATATGGGGTAAGCAGAGGGATATGGTGGCATAGAAAGGGATCCAAAAGAATGTAGGACCATGTTAAGAGCCTCATTTGCATGTTTATAAGGAGCAGAAAAGCAGACTAAAAGGCAAGTCTATGTGTTTAAAATACATTCACATAGGTGGCACTCGACCCTGACAACAAGCTTGCAGCATCATGTACAATCAAAAGTCACCCATTTGAAAAACTAGCCTGACTAAGGTAAATACTGTACAACTATGCCACTTTTTAAGTATCAATGTTCCACTTCACAAAGGTATAAGGGGGACAACTTTATAGAGAAAAAATAATCTCAAAATTATCATTTAGTTTAAGTTAATACAATTTGTGGACAGATGAAAGTTGCTGTTCTAAAGATTTTTCAGCAGTTAACTAGATGAATCTATGTTTTCTAAATGTTCTTGCTACTCACTGCATAAGTTTTTTCTGTCTACCTTATTAGCCAAAGATAATCTGTCAGCTTATCTTTTGTAGGGTTACCATTTTTCAGGCCACAAAAATCCAGATACATGGCCCCGACTATTACTACCCCAGCCCTGCCCAGTTTCACCTTCGGTTCCACCCCATTGTGCCCCAGCCTCTCCCAGTTCAGCTTCTAGTCCTGCCCCCACAAACCTCCTCTCTTCTTCCCCAATAAGCTCCGTCTGCATCTGGAGGGCCTGGAACATGTGTGATGTCATCCATGCATGCTCAGATGCCCTCCAGATGTGGCCGGAGCTTGTCTGGGCTTTCCAAAACCCAAACTTCTGGGTTTTGGAAAGTCAATCTGGGACCCCCGGACAGTCCTTTAAAAAGAGGATGTGTCCGGGTTTTCCCCAGACATCTGGTAACCCTAATCTTTCAGTGCAGTTAGAGATAAGTTATGCTAAATGTGAGTGAGGCTGCCTCACTTTAGGCATCTTTTATAGAATCAGGGCCTGTGTACCAGGAGCTGGAAAGTGAATGCTGATTGTGTCACTTGTGTGTGTCCAAAAGTGTGTGGAGGTGGAGTGACTAAGTGAGTATTGTTGTCACTGTGTGTGTCTGAGGACCATGTGTTAGTGATAAGAGAATAATTACTTTGTTCTCGTCTGTCTGGGGCGGGAAGCACTACATATGGTAGGAGTAGGCGCACACAGTGATGTGTCTGGGGAAAGTGGGGTGCACCTGTGTTGGTGGGTGATGGATGCGCTCAATGCACTGGAGGCTGTGGAAGCTAGGTTGAGGTGGAAGAGAATGGTCAGGGAGGGCCCCGCAGAAGATACACCCAGATGAGAATGTTCAGGCCTCACTCCTTCTTCCTGGACCTCACAGATCAGAAATGCATAGACAGATACCACATTGACAGGGCAGCTCAAACCCCTCCTATATGCTCATACCTGCAGAAACAATCTCATACCTGTCAACCTCAAGGTCACTGCTTTCCTTGCCTTCCTGGGCACTGGGAGCTTGCAGTCTGTCCTGGAAGCCAAAACAAGCTTCACCTAGCCCACCATCTCCAATTGCCTCACCCAGTTCCTTCAAACCTTCTTTACCCACACCCTGGACTACAACACCTTCCCTAGTACCCCCTAGTCCCTTCTGGCCAACTGTTGGCCCCCCTGGAGGATGGCAAGTTTGGGATTTGAGAGTAGTTCAGCTATTTATGTTTGGGGACATCTATGTATTAGGAATGCATGGTAGTTGGGGAGCTGAATGGTGAGGATGGCTGCATATACTGTAGGGTCCTGATGGCCATACTTTGGAGATGCAGGGAGGCAGAGAACATGTAGATATATGTGGGGGCTCCCAAGATAGGGAGGGAGAGACAGAGAGAGAGGGAGAGGTAGAATGGGTTTTCGGAGACCCTGTTCTGTAGATATTTTGTGGGGCCTGAGTTCGTACCTATTAGGCAAGTTTTCCACAGCAGCATTCCAGCCTGTAGTTCTGACAGAGATCTTTCCAATGAGTATGGGTTACGGGGTGTGAGCGGGTATATGTTTTAGGGGCCAGGGATTCTGTGAGGACCATCTATGTCCAGTTTGCTGTTCTTCATTACTCTCTTCATTGTCAGATATGTAGGGCTTAGGGCTGAGGTGCAGCACTGCAAGGACTGAGAGTTTGATACCCACTGTTGAATTTGGGGGATGGCTTTTGTTTCTTCCCCTAGCTGCTGCAAGATGCTAGATATGAGTGTGTGGCATGCTGTGGCCTTTTGGATTAATGGCTGTTGGTGGGCCTCAGTCTTCCAGGGGGACTAATTGGACTCCCTCCTAAGGGACATTCTCCTGTCCTATCTTGTCCCTTCTCTCTTTTGCCTCTCTCTGTACCTCTCTTCCTATGCCTCTCTCTTTCAGTATCTCTCTCCCTCCTTGCTAATGCCACTTCTTCACTACCTCTCCTCTACTCCTCTGTTTCCTCACTCCCATGAGGAAACATTTCTCCACGTGTGGTGCTATGTATGCACGTTCAGCACATTGCAGGAACATTGTTTTGCTACCATGGTAATGTGTTGATCTCATTGCCGATGTTCTCTATGCACAGTAATACTGCAGACAATTTCCATGGTGTATTCTTGACGCTCAACAGTGTTTATCAGTGAGCAGTGATACCGCCTGTAGACGTCGATTTCCCAGATGTTTATCTCATTGATTTTCAAAACATGCTTTACGTTTGCGGTGTTTTTTGATTATAGCTGTTGACTTTTGGGTGTCTTCCAGGAGATGTCTATACCCATACTTGGACGTCATATTCAAAATTCCCATCTATATCTGTGAATGAAGTTAACCAGATAAGTTATCAGACTATTTTAATCCAGATCTTTGGTTCTGTACTTTATTGGGCAGAGATTCAATTTGATAAATAGGTAGTAAGTCACGGCTGACTGACTCAGTCTGTATCCTCTCACATTTCATTTTATGTCAGGAGATCATGTATGGTAAAAAAAAAAAAAAAAACCAAACCCACAGCCTGAAGTACTAAGCAATTTTTCCCACAGATACATAGAGACCAATTTTGAAAATGGCTGTAAGCCTATAAGCAATTTCTCAAAAGCAAACTGCACAGAGTTCACTGAAAATTCAAAGGAATTCTATACTTTTCAGGCTAAAGAACAGCTGGGACTTTCAAAAATGAGTTTCCCCAGGAATACTTTCCCAGATCATCATAGCATACTTCTAAAATGTCCCTTTTTCCTTTCATAGGGGGATGATTGTCAAGAGGTTTCCACCCCCCCTCCCCCCCCACACACATAGCAGCCCTTTTACTAAAGCGTAATACATGCCAACACACATTTGCATGCATTAGATGCCATGTGGCCCATAAGTATAAAAAAAGGACATGTAGCAGTTGAGGGTCCTTTTACTAAATTGTGATAAGTGCTAATGCAGATTAAAAATGCTTACTGCTGGATGTGCTCTGGTGTTCCATGGTAAATGGGCTCTTTTTCACATGTACAGTGTGCGGAAAATAATATTTTTTTATTTTTCTGCAAGGGGGCTTGTCTGGGGTAGAGAGTGGACATAACAGTGCTAATTAGTTAGCGCATGGGGCATTGCTACATCCTAATTGATTGCATGGGGGTTAGCTCAGGGGTCTTTACTGCCTACAAAATAGGAGGCAGTAGAGGCTCACACACAAATTTTTGAAATACCTGCACACTAATAACAAAATTAGCACATGGCCATTAATTTAGAAAATAGGAAAATCTGCCATTTTCCTGTTGCGCGAAAACTGTTATGGGCAGGCCTGTTTGGGCAGGCTAAACTTGGACATTTTGCGGGGATAATCAAACCTTTTCCAAAATTCCCGGGATGGAACTTAGATGTTTTGAGCTAAATCACTTTTGGAAGCATCTAAGTACCAAAAAGGTACCCAAACTGACCAGATGACCACTGGAGGGATTAAGTAACGACCCACACACACACATACTCTCCCATTGGTAATTAACCTCCTCTCACCCCCAAAAAATCTGAATGAAAGAGTACATACCTGATAGCTCATGTACCTAAGGCCCCGCCCATAGGAGGGGCCTTAGGCACCTGGGCCAATCAGGCCCTAGGATAGTATGGGATGGGCTGGAGAGGGATGGGCCTTCCTCATTTTGATGGAGGCGGGCCTGCCAGACAGACAGTAGGAAGACCCTTTTGTCCAACTAGTAAGGTTAGTGGGGGGTTCTGGGGTGTGTTAGTGAAGGAGGGTCCGGGGCGTGTAAGTGGGGGGGGGGTCCGCAGGGTGGGGGTCCTTCCGGTATGAGGGGTTTGGAACCTTCCTGCCAGCGAACATTGGGGATAGGGTCATCTTCGGGCAAGAGGAGTTGGGCTCTCTCCTGCCTCTGCAATCGTCGAGGAGGGATTTGTATTCGGGCAGGAGGTGTTGAGTGCCCTCCTGCCACAATCGTTGGGTGGGGAGGGACTGGCGGCTGCTATACTTATCGCAGCAGGGAGATCCCTTGCCACCCAGTTCTGTAACTGGAATCTATAACATGGATGTCGGTTACAGAATCAGGTTTATTTTAGGCGGGTCTAGGCCCGATTCTGTATAGGATGCCTGTCCCGGGCGTCCTATACAGAATCCGAGCCTCAATGTATATTATTTGCTTTAGTTTTGGAAAATTCTCCTATATTATATTCATGGAGGAGGGGGAAGTCACCTGCCTAAAAAACACTTAGCTAATTGCCCTCTCTAACAGTTATTTGACTCATTTGGATACATTGCAGCTTGTCTGACAAGTTGCTTAATCTGTAGGCTGTAAAATTAATTCCTATTATTTGAACAGTGAAAAGGAGAGTGTCTCATTTCTGGCCTTTAAAAACAGAACAAGCACTACACTGGGTCAGACCACAGGGTCATCAGGACCAGAATCTTGTCTCTGACAGTGACCAGTCTATATTACAAACATCTGGCAGGATCCCAAAGAGCAGATCCTTTCCGTAATGCTCATACTTAGAGATAAGCAGCGGCAGCTTTCCCAAGCCTACATGGCTGTTAGTGATTTATGTGCTGTTTCCTCCAAGAAACTGTCTAAACCCTTTTTAAATCCAGCTATGCTAACTGCCTTGACCACATTATCCAGCACGAAATTCCTCACTTTAATTGTACACTGAGTGAAACTATTTTCTCCAGTCTATTTAAATGTTCTGGCTCAAGTGCCCACTTAGCACATGAAAATAGCCTAACTCAGGATACACAAAAGTATTCTCCAGTATTTTTGCCATTTGTGTGTGCTAAGCGCATCCAATTTATTTTTTAGGGGTTTTGTTTTGGGGCAAGAAGACGTGTTGGGCATAGAATGGGCATCCTAGCATGCTACTACTAACAAGAGGGGTTACAGTCGTATTTATATATATATATATGACTATAACCCTCTTGTAAGTAGTTACATAATAACATAATCTGTGAGTAATTAGAATGGCTCAACTATGGGGTAGCAGCTTTGGTTTCTCAGATGGACAAAGGACTGAGCTCAGTCTCGCGACCATTTTACAGAAGGCCGTCGCTGCTGGTGGAGATTATTAAGCGTTTGACGGAAGCAATGCTAAACTAATTATAGTGATATCTCTCCCCTGATGTAGCCCTTTATGGGCGAAACAGAAGTGTCAGGCGAAACAGAAGTGTTGGGAACACTAGGGAACGTATTCCACTGTTTCAAGGCACCAGATGAGAAGTGTACCTGAGTGAAGAGAAGCGTTCCTGGAGATAAGTTTTGCTATATCCTGCACATGTTTTACATGTTTTGAATTTGAATTTGAACTAATGTTTCACCTCTAGTTGTAGCCATTACATATTTGTTTTAGACAGAATTAACTACTTACTCACATGAATGAGATATATTCGACAGAAGAAGAATTTGTGAAAAGTAACCTCTGAAATGAAAGACTGATTATAAGAAAATATATTTATGTACGGAGTTTTTTTTCGGACCAGTGATGATGCGAGAGGCTTAGGGTACTGTATAGTCCCAGCCAATCGTGGATGAGGCCCGTTTTCTCCGTTTTTCATATTCACTACTATTATTTGGATTCTTTTGTCTGTGGAGTTGTGATTGAGTGTGAGTGGGGTTCTTCTGTTAAACCAGCATACAGCATGGTTCTTCTTTGAATTTTCATCCTAGCATGCTGACATTATTGGAACCCTTAATGATAGGATTCAGAAAATGACGCTCAAAATTAGACACTGTTAAGATCCGTGCTAACTGCCAATTCTGTAAAGGACAGGACATGTGCTTGCTGAAACCTGGTGTAAATCCTCACACCCAGCTGATAGCAGTTGGGTGCGCAAATCCAAGAATTCTATAACTTTGTGCCTAATCTCTGGGAATGTTCTTGGCCAGCTCTTGCCCCTCTCAAGGCCATGCCTCCTTTCAAGTTGCATGCTATGAAATATAGTCATGGATGTTATAGAATAATGACTAGGACAGATGTATGTGCAAATCCAAACTGCTAATTAAATGTTAAGTGCTAATTAACTTCAATTAATCCCAATAATTGACTGTTATCACCTAAATGATTAATTAATTTCTATACACACCTAGGATCCATGCCCAAATTTGGGCATCTATTCTTGGGTGGCCTATATAGAATATGGGGGTGACAGGTTTGCATGTCTATAACATGGAGGCCTTTAGCACCTCCTACATAGGAGGCAATAAGTGCTCCTGTCCCTTGTTAATTTTTTAAATGGCCATTGACTAATGCTAACATTAGCACAGGGCCAGAAATTCAACAAATAGATAAATGCCGATTTTATGGCCACACTAGAAATGGGCTTAGTGTGCATGAAAGCCCCATGTTAAGGCATTCTAAAACCCATTTATTAGTAAAAGGGCCCCTATGTTGGGGATGAGAGTGCAAAATTGTCCCTGGATCTGCCTATTAGATAAAGAAAATGCATTACTAAATAATTCTGGGCCTATATTAAGTTTATTTACAAAATTTCTTTGATCACTAAACTTTTGTATTGCAAAGGATTAATGAGCAACCTCCAGATTTGATGTATTGGAGAAATCTAATTCATCGGTTGGTAAGAATGGAGCATATCTCTGTTGAGCTCACTGGGAGAGTAACGAAACATGTTTCAGAAACTTTGGGGATCTTTCCTGGGTCCCAGAGGCCATGTAGCGGCACCAATTTTTTTTTTTTTGTAATTACTTTTTAATTGGTTGTAAATGACACGGTCAGTTATCACATTGTTTATCACCAAGTAAAACAATTAAGTTAATATCTGGACCTTAGGGAAGGGGTAGGCAATTCCGGTCCTCGAGAGCTGGATCCAGGTCAGGTTTTCAGGATATCCACAATGAATATGTTTGAGATGGATTTGCATGCACTGCCTCCTTGAGATGCAAATCTATCTCAAGCATATTTATTGTGGATATCCTGAAAACCTGACCTGGCTCCGGCTCTCGAGGACCGGAATTGCCTACCCCTGCTTTAGGGTATTGTTCATCGAAACATCGAAACATGATGGCAGATAAAGGCCGAATGGCCCATCCAGTCTGTCCATCTGCAGTTCAGTTCAGCAGTAAATCATGTAAGACATTGTATATAACAGTAGAGTTTCAATGGTTTTTCTCATGAAAAATTTTAATAAAAGATTTAAACATGTTCTGCTTGTTTGTTTCATGAAGTGTTCCCTCACATTAGTGCTGTTTGTTCCTTATCTACTTGTTCCAACACACTCATTGCCTTTTCTCAAGTTCTTGACATGGAATGTACTGTACTGTTCCTAGTCACAGTCGCTTTAGCTGGGAGAGTCAATGTCCTTCAGATTTGTTCACTACTACTACCACTGTTTATTATTTCTAAGCACTACCAGTCACATACTAATCCTCACAGCCATTTCTTTTCCAAACTATTTAGCCTTTCTTCATGAATCTTCCAACCTTTTACTCATTTTGGTTGCCCTCTGTTCATTTTCTAGTTCCAAATTTATATATATATATATATATATATATATGTATATATACCGTATATATATATATATACACACACACACACAGTATGAAGTAAATTTTGTAAAGGACATCTAAATTTAGATGTCATAATACATAAACGCACTATAGAGAATCGCACTCAGCAAGTCTAGACGTGTCAAAATAGTTAGACGTCATTTATAGAATCACCTTTTAGGCGTCACATAGACGTCTACTAAAAGGCTACAAAATTGCATATCATTATTATGACATCATTACAATGGCGATTTTATGCTTTTTTTCATTAAAATTGTATGCAGTGAAATGCTGGCACCACTATTTTATTTTACTTATGTCTTAATCCTTTTTTTTATTTCCTTCTGTCAAAGGGAGCAGAGTAGGATTCAAACCAACATCAAGATGCTAAGGCTGTATTTTTAGCCATTGCACCACACACACTCAGATAGTAAAATGCATGTCAGTTCCAAAGTCAAGCTTATATTCTCATGATTTAGAAGCAGTCATAGCTCTAGGATAAATATCAAACATGTATCTTCAATACTTGTCCAATTTCTCTTTTGGCTTCTATGTTCCTCAAAGTATATGGGGAAAAATATATATATATATATATACCAGTGGTCTCAAACTCAAACCCTTTGCAGGGCCACATTTTGGATTTGTAGGTACTTGGAGGGCCTCAGAAAAAAATAGTTAATGTCTTATTAAAGAAATTACAATTTTGCATGAGGTAAAACTCTTTATAGTTTATAAATCTTTCCTTTTGGCTAAGTCTTACTAATAATACAGTATTCCCCCGTGAATCTTGGAAAACCGCAAATACGGTTTTTCGTGGGGGAGACTGGAGATGGCAGCGGGAGACGCAGGAGAGAGCAGCCGGAGCACCAGCGAGTGAAGGAAATCACTCACTGTATGCTCCGACCGCCTCTTCCTGCACTAAAGTTGGGCTTTACCAATTAGGAGCTGCATGTAAAGTTGGTAAGGCCCGACTTTAGTGCAGGAAGAGACGGTCGGAGCATACCGCGAGTGATTTCCTTCACTCGCCAGTACTCCGGCTGCTCTCTTCTGCCTCTCCTGTGGGGGATAGAAATAACATCATCAACCAGCATACTCTACAAACAACAGCATGAGGCCTACCAAAAAGGGAGACGTGACAAAGGCAGCATCTTCACAGCCTGCATAGCACTCCAAATGCAATCCACCGCTAAAGGAAATCTACAACGGTTGAATGACCAAGCAGAAGTAATGGAAAATGATCTCCTGCCTCTCCGGCTGTCCTTTCCTGCCCAGTCATTTGCGGTTGGAAAATATCGCGAATGACTGGGACCGTGAATTGCCAACCGCGAATGACTTGGGGAGCACTGTACTGTAATTTATAGTTAAAGAGACATATGATCAAGAACTATTTTATTTTATTTTTGTGATTATGATAAACATACCGAGGGCCTCAAAATAGTACCTGGCGGGCCGCATGTGGCCCCCAGGCCACGAGTTTGAGACCACTGATATATATTGTGACAGGGAAGCTCCTGTCAGCAGTTTAAACCCAGCTTTAAACCCTGCCATGCATAGGGCTGCCCCTATTCCTAAGCCCAGGAAGCTGCCCAGTAACCCTGTTCCTATTACAAAGAGCCAACAGGCAGGGCAAGGCAGAGAGAGAAGGGCAGAAACTACAATATCTGGTTTAGGGCACTATAATCCCTTTTATAACTCCTTGGGCAGTTCTCCAGGAAAGCCTCTGGTAAAGAAAACTAGCCCAGGAAGGGTCAAGGAAAGGGGCGGGGCTGACAGGCAAGACGAACCCAGAGGGAGAGTGGGAACGAGCCTGCAGCATAAAATCAACACAGCTGGGAACACTCAGGGGAACTCAGGAACTGCTAGAGAGAGACGTGCTGTGCAGAGCAGGAAGGAGCCAGCTAGGAGTTCTCTTTCCCAGTCCAGGGCTAAGGAACCGGCTGTCTTACAGCCCTCTCGAACTAGCAAACTTCTGGCTCTTAGGCAGAAGCTCAAGGGAGGAGAAAGGCTTCCAGAGCAGGGCTGGCCAGTAACGGGCCCTGAAGGGAATTACTATCCAGCCTCAGAGAGATGAGAGTCACTAATGGAGATAGAGGGAGAGGTTTCTGAAGGCAGTGAAATGGATTGCAGTCTAGCAGCCTGGGATCTCCTATCTAATCACAGTCAATAAGGTATGAATGGGGGACGGGAATGAAAGTTAACGAGTTTCTGTGCAGCGTTCTTTCTCCCTTAAGCAGGACTGTAAGAAAGTGTGAATGAATCAATTAGAGCCCGAGAGATAGGCCTTGCAGAGAGTGAAGGAGGTGGGAACCCTAATTAACTTCCCAGAAAAGCCTGAACGGGAATTCAATGATCTGACATTACATAACCCTGAATAGGGGAACTTTTGGGAGGGGACTTATACCAGTCAGAAAAGGGTGGATGGTTCCCCAGCCCCAACCCGGGAGCATAAGGGTAGTGGGGCATTGTACTTCAGGTGGGTCAGGTGGGAAAAGCTTCCTGAAGTATCCTCAGGTACAATTAATGATACTGCAGAGAAAAACGTTTTTGTTTATTTTGGATTATTTGCCTGAGCAGCAGGCTGGACTGTATTATAAAAAAAGAAGCATTGCTGATGTAGTGTTTGTTTTAAGTCCACTCAGCCGGAGGGACTACTGGAGCCCCAGTGCCTTGAACTGGAGATAATAAAGAGGAAAATTTGAACTTTACCAAGAGAGCAGTGTATGCTAATTATTCTACTGAGATTATCCAGTGGGAGTCCTCCCGGGAGCGCTCCGTCCTACGCCTGGGGTGGGAGCCGGGTTGCCAGAGCTAGGCTTATCCCTGGCCCCGCCACAATATATTGCTAGCGGGAACCGGCGGGGACCAGGCAGGCAGCTGTGTCCAGCGAGGGAGGGCACCAGAATTTTAAAAAGGTAATAGAGTCAGGAGTTGGGTATTCGCTCCATAGGACGCACCCTTATTTCCACCCCCCTTTTGGAGGGTGGAAAAAGTGCATGTTATGGAGCAAAAAAATATGGTATTTTTTACTAAGAAGACTATTGCCAGCTGCCTGACTAGAGCATGTACCCGATGCAACATTATTAGACTTAGTCAACTTTTCCTTCAATAATTTCATGGACAGACTGCACATTCTGGCCCTTACCCTTTGATCCACCCAAATTCATCCACTCACCTTTGCTCTGTTGATACTGCTCACTACTGGGTCGTTCCTCCTCCTCACAAAACACCATGGTCTTTTTGACACTCTTTTCCCAGCACCTTTCAACACTTTCTCCCCCCTGTTCAGCTTGTAACTTCCTCTTAGAACCTATAGTCCTAAAATTTCTGAGCTTCTAAAGTCCCATCCCCCTAAAAAAACAGGGGTCCTTTTACTAAGGCATGCTAGCTGTTTAACCGTGTGCTAAATATTAGCACGCTAAACGCTAATGCATCATTATATTCTATGGATGCTTTAGCCGTATTCCAGTCGGGTTTTCAGGATTTCCCCAATGAATATACACAAGATCTATTTGTATGCACTGCTTTCAATGCATATTCATTGGGGAAATCCTGAAAACCTGACTGGAATACGGCTCTCGAAGACCGGAGTTCCCTACCCCTGCTTTAGCATTTAGCATGCGCCAAAATGGCTAGCCTTAGTAAAAGAGGGGGATAGTTTCAAAAGTATCAAAAATACATTAATGCCAAACCCCACAACCCCATTCTCAGACCTCCCACTACCCTAATTGCTACTTTTAGGAACCACCCTATTACACTTTATTTAAAAAAACAAACAAATCTCATCCCATATCTAAAAACAGTTACTGTACTTGGCAAGAGATAGAACCTTGAGGCCGCCTTTACTGCCTGCAGCCCTGTTAATCAGGCAGCCTGTCCCAAATGGCACTTCAGCTGCATCGGGCCATTTCAGCCTCCACAGCAGCTACACCAAAAACTCTACTCCTCAATGACATTGTGGCCACCTCAGCCTCAAATCAAAAATAAATTGCACAGCTTGACTTTACTGCTGCTATCCTTGGTTGCCTTTCTTCCACCAAACAGCATGAGCCAAGGTCTGGGGTTTTGAAGTGGTTTGCTCAGACCCATTTATCAATCCCAGCTGGGGTTGCCTCAAATAATGAAAAATCAGTGCATCATTTCATATAGACTTCCAAAGAGAGAAAAAAAATTCTGCAATGAGCTAGGTTGGAAGCTAGACACGATGGGGCTCACACTGCATTTGTGTTGTATAGTGAACATTTCTACCAATTTTTTATTAAAGACACTTTATATTACGTTTAAATACCTACATAAAATAATGTGAATGCACATGAGTCGAGTCTCTTTCATTTGAAAGGAAACTCTGCAATGAGAGGGTATAGGATGAAGTTAAGAGGTGATAGGCTCCGGAGTTATCTAAGGAAATACTTTTTTACAGAAAGGGTGGTAGATGCATGGAACAGTCTTCCGAAAGAGGTGGTGGAGACAGGGACTGTGTCTGAATTCAAAAGGGCCTGGGTTAGGCACATGGGTTCTCTCGGAGAGAGAAAGAGATAATGGTTACTGCGGATGGGCAGACTAGATGGGCCATTTGGCCTTTATCTGTCATCATGTTTCTATTTTTATTTGTGTTGGCCCCTTTTGTCTTTCCTGTGCTCATTCAGGCATTACACATTTTTATACACTTTTTGTTGGGCTTTCTATTTTGTGGATTGCTTTTTCCCTTTTGTTTGGTGGTTCTTCTTTCAGCTTCAGGCAGGTTCGGGGCCCTGTTTGCCACCCCAATGCTGACCCTGGTTGGAAGAGTATACACATGGCAGTTGACACAATTGGAAACCGAAAGGATCAAGGAAAAAGTACTGAATTAAACTAAATTCAATTTTTATTAGAAAAGGATAGAAGATTTTTTTTTCTTTACATCAGCTTATCTGTAGGATGCTTGTAGAAACAAAGAACATTATAAACTGGGACATTTTTTGCCTCCCAAAGAAAACAAAGCTGGAATTATCCTGGGATCTGAAATGGAAACTATGAAGATACATGTAACCAGATTGGCCATCCCAATAATATAAGCTTTTGTACTTACTTAATTACTTAAAGGTTGACTAGCTTGATGAAAGATGCTTTATTCTTCCCATAGGTAGTTTTTCAGTTCCTGATTCTTCATTGTCTATTCATAGTTCCCAAATAAGCCATGCTGTGCTTTGATTCTTGTCTTTGTTTTGGGAGTATGTCATAGGATCTCCAATTTTATAAGCTCAGAAATTTTATAGCATGAGTATTGTATAATAAGATTGTGCAGATGCATGAGACTTTTACCCCTCTGATCTTTTTTCTAGGTGTGTCAAATGAAGTGTGCCAACAGAGCATGGAAAATGAATATTTAAAAGTAAATTAAAGACCATCAACAAAGCAAAGCAAAGCAGGTTAAAAATGAACCCCGAGCTGAACCTGCCCTCAACAAACTCATATTACACCAGACTGAAATTGTTGGAACTATGGGTCCCTTTTGCAAAGCTGCAGTAGCAATTCTCCCACAGCAAATGCACCGAAGCCCATAGGGGGCTTCGGTGCATTTGCTGTAGGTCAGGGGTATCAAAGTCCCTCCTCGAGGGGCGCAATCCAATTGGGTTTTCAGGATTTCCCCAATGAATATGCACGAGATCTATTAGCAAACAATGAAAGCAGTGCATGCAAATAGATCTCATGCATATTCATTGGGGAAATCCTGAAAACCCAACTGGATTGCGGCCCTCGAGGAAGGACTTTGACACCCCTGCTGTAGGGGAATCACTCCTGCTAGAGAATGACACGGGGACAATTTTTCCCCCGTCCCTGCAGGAACTCAATTTCCCTGTTCCGTCCCTGCGAGTTTTGTTGCTGTCCCTGTCCCATTCCCGTAAACTCTGCCTTGACTGCACAAGCCTCGGACACTTATGATTATAAAGTGTTTGAGGCTTGTGTAGATGAGGACATAGCTTGCAGAAATGGGGCATGGACAGGACAAGAACTCACTGGGACGGGAAAATGAGTTCTCGCGGGGACAGGGAAAAATTTTTCTCCTTGTCATTCTCTAACTATTGAAGCTTTCAAAAAGGGACCCAGAGTTCCAACAATTTCAGTCTGGTTATTTTTATTAGCCTTATTTACGAAGCCACGGTAGAGGTTTCTACTGTGGTCCGGAGCACTAAGGGCTCCTTTTACAAAGGTGCGCTAGCGGTTTTAGCGCATGCACCAGATTAGCGTGTGCTAGCCGAAAAACTACCACCTGCTCAAGAGGAGGCGGTAGTGGCTAGCACACGTGGCATTATAGTGCATGCTATCCCGCGCATTAAGGCCCTAACGCACCTTCGTAAAAGGAGCCCTAAATTCTACGAGCATCGGAGCAGCACCTGAACATTTAGCACTCCGTGCTACGGTAGAAACCTCTCTGCATGTTTTCAAATATCCACAGCGATGTTGTGCTCAGCTGCTGACATCCACAGCATTATGGATGCTCCCGTTCAGTCTCCAACTGTTTAATGATTGCATTCTGCTGAATGTTTTGATTATCCCTTTGCATTTCATCTCCTTCAGCAAGTTCAGCTGCTTCTCTAATAGTCTGTAAATCTTTCCAAGAGTTCTTTGTATTTACTCTGTTTGTTTGCCATCTGTTTGAGGATGCAGATTATGATCTTATCCTGTTTATGTTGCTGGAGTCTGTTATCAGCCCCCAACCACATCCATTCCCCTACTGTCTTGCAGCAAATTACTGCTTTCCTTTCTTGGTTGCTGACATTTTCGGGCAGAAAGTTGGCAAGGTGGTACAAGTTGCATGACATTCATGAGCACAAAATCAACATCAGGCTGCCCAAAACGAAAAACAGGTGTTCACATGTACAGCATGTGTGTGCCCTGAATGGGGGGGAGGGGGGGTGTTCAGGGCAGAGAGTGGGCATGCACTGGGCAGGACCAGCAACTTTAAATATCAGGTATGCAGATGTTGTATAATGCTCGTTCCCATATGTACACTTTTTGGCAGAGAAGATGTCTTTTTTGACCTGGAGCATTGGTTGGTGTCTCAGTGCAATGGTCAGGCCTCACTCTTTCTCTAACCCTCTGCTCGGGAAGGGGTAAAACGCGGACCTCATGGATCTAAAATCGCACGTCCTTCAAAATCTGAGGTCCGCACCACTTTTAGTCTCTGGCTCTGACAGACCTCTATGACATTTTAGTCGCTGACGGATCCTAATGCTTTTCCCTCCCTATGCTGAGACTAGCGGCAAAACTTTTGCCCTGAGGTCTGTGCCACTTTTAGTCTCGGCATAGGGAGGGAAACGCATTAGGATCCGTCAGAGCTAAAATGTCATAGAGGTCTGTCAGAGCCAGAGACTAAAAGTGGCGCGGACCTCAGGATGTGCATTGTGCAGTTCAGATCCGTGAGGTCAGATGCACTGCAGACCTTTGCACACATTTTTTTACCCCCTCCCCAAACCCAGCTATTTTCCATCCAGTGTCATATCACGGGGGGCTCTCAGAATCAGTGCGGAGGGAGAAATCTGGAGGAAGGGACGATCGGGCTAATTAGCAAAAGCCAGGGTGCGCCTCCTCCCTCCTTAGCCATTAGGAAAGGTAGAGCCGGGGGGCCTGAGCTGCAGGGAAAGCAGTGGAATAAGGGTCTGGGTAAAACAAGGTAAAAGGCGGACTTCTCAATTTTTAAGGACGTTTGGTTTTAGATCCACGAGGTCCGTGATGTCCCCTTCCCCCTCTACCCTCACCTAACCCTCTACAACCCCATTAAATCCCACAGTGCTCAATTTGCCCCTTTCTACAAGAACCCTCTCATGCTCTCTAAATGCTTGCCCCCCTCCTCCCCTCCACAGCGCTCCTGGTGAAAATGCTAAAAGGAAATATCAAAACCATCCATGAATGTAAAGCCATTGAAGTTAAAATGTTGAAATATTTTGATACCCCAGCTCAAAACCACAAGCCTTAATCTGCACCATTCATTATTATAAACCTACCTCCTCCCCACCCCCCACCCCTTTTACAAAACCATGCAAAAGGTTTTTAGCACCAGACGGTACGCTGACTGCTCTGCACTGCTCTGGCGGTCATAGAGTTCCTATGAGTGTCGGAGCAGCGCAGAGCATTCAGCTTATCAGCCAGCGTAAAAATCCTCTTGTGCGGTTTTGTAAAGGGGCGGGGAAGGGATGATCTGGGATGAAAAGACTTCAGTGGCTCATTATGAACTCCTTTTATCAAGCAGCAGTAGTTTTTTACCGTAGGCTGGCGAGGTAAATGCTCCAATACTCATAGGAATGAATGGATGTCGGAACATTTACCTAAAAGACTCTATTGCTGCTTGATAAAAGGAGCCCCATATCTCCAACAGGAAACAAAAATGGTCTCAAATCAGCATACTATCATAGGTCTGAAAAATCTCCCAATAACTTTTAACATATAGTATTCCTTAACTAAGGAGCCCTTTTACAAGCGGTAAGAAGTAACACGTGCTCACTGCAGGTTTAAATCCACTGCCATGGCACACGCTCAGGCATCCCATGGCGGTTTTGGTATCTGTGCATGCTTTCCACGCTCTAGAAAATACTTTATATTTGGGGCATGTTTGGGGGGAGGAGAGTAGGCATGCTCAGCGCTAATTGGTCAGCACAGCTACTTCACCACACACTAACTGATTAGAACATAGGACTAGATTCACAAAGCAAACCGATCGTGTACTTTGTGACCAGATTTCCCTCCATCCCGATTTACTTACCTCTCCTGCGATCCGCTTCCAATCCGTGCATGCAAATGAGGGGAACGCATGCAAAGTAGACAGGGACGCGATCCACCAATGAAATTTTTAAAACTGACTGGGCTGGCCAATCAACCCAAGAAGCGACTGCTGGGGACCAGTTGCAAATGTCTTTCTGACTCTCCAGCTCCTTTAAGCCCTGCTCTCTGCCCTGCTCTCTGCATGCCCTGCTCTCTACTGCCTCGAATCTCTCCTGCCTGCCACCCCGATGCTCTTCCCCGATCTCTCCTGTCTGCTCTGCCCCGAATCGCCGCCCTGCTCTCTCCCGAATTTCTCCTGCCCTTCCCTGCATTGTGAGCCCATGGTTTTAGCCCGTGGGTTCAAAATGAGTTAAAACCCCGGGCTCGCTGAGCTAAAAAGTTAAAAGTTTTTTTAAAAAAGTTGTGGCTCGGACAGGCATGCGCAGCTGCGCATGCGTGGGGATCGCACACCAGTGTTCCTCCAATCGCCCCCATCTGCATATTAGAGTTTGAAGAATCCATCGGACCTGCCAGGATCGGACACGGATTGGTCCCAATCAGGCAGGTTCATGAATCTAGCCCAAAGAGGTGTTCAAAGAGGCATTCAGGTTTTTCCTGAATGCAGTGTAGTTTGTCTCCTTCCTGGTTGCTTCTGGGAGGTCATTCCAGATTTTTACACCCATATAAGTTAGTTCAATAAAACAGGTATCGTCTCATTTTTTTCTTTATGTTTTTTTAAAAAAAATATTATTTCTGCTTTTTACTTGTGCAACAGGCAATATGTCTGTGTGTGTGTACATTTGGGTGTGCCCAGCTACAATGGTTAGTCTATGTATCTGTTTAATCTTGTGTGCATATATCTCTGTGCATGTGTAAATTTAAAGTTTTATTTAGTCTTCATATATTGTATACCACATATCATCAAGTATCTGTGCAGTTACATAAATTTCACTATAATTGCTAAGAAGAAGAAAGGGACAAGGTTAATAAGAGAGAAAGAGAACCACAAGGTTGCAGATCGTTCAAAATACTGCGGTAAGTTTGATTTTTGGTTTGAAATGAACTGACCACACATCGCAGTATTATCACAGATTACACTGACTGACTATGGAGGCTAGAATAATTTTTAAGTTTGGCTGTATATGTTTTAAAGTTCTGAATGGATTATTGCCAAGTTATCCTCTTGATGATTTCAAATTTGTAAATAGGAAACATTTATGTATATTACAATTCTTTGACTTTCCATCAGTAAAGGGATGTGTTTATAAACAATTTTTTGATACGATGTTATCATATCAGGTGGCTTTATGGGCAAAACAAGTTGGTGTTTACATATCATTTTCCACCTCTTATTTCGTTTTCAGAAAATTGCTGAAAACATATCTCTTTGCCAAATATCTTGATTAATTCATTATGATTATACTACGTTCTTAGTATTTTCTGATTTGTAAACCGCATAGAACCGTGAGGTAGTTGTGGTATAATTGATAGGATAGAGGGTAAAGGAAAGATTAAAGATAGTATGGGCTGTCAGTTATAGAGGCTACAGTCTGTACCATTGCTGTTGTTGGTAATTTGGAGTTATTGGTAGTGGTTATTGGGTTTTATTAGTAGTAATTACCACATGTTATTGGTACTGTCAATGGGTGCTACTGGTGTTTTAGAGTCTTTTGTTAGTTTGCCTAGCAACTGACTTGTACAAGCCCGGCATCAAATCTGTTCCCCAGCACATAATGGAGTTGATATTCAATGTGACTTAACCATTCCGAAATGGCTCCTGAGTAGTTAAATTGCCTATTTGGTGCTAACCAATCATTTTCAGTTGCTCCCAATGGCCCAAACTCCTCTGCAGGAATAAAAGGTAGAATAACCCCCCTCTCCCTATTTTGGAAGTTCTGGAATTGAGAGTTGTCTTGGCCCTCCTCCTCCTCCCCCCTTCTTTTGGCTATCTTCCTTTTAGGAGTCATACCACAAAGGGTAATCAGCACCATTTTGTTTGAGACAGCTGCCAAGGTAGAAGCAAGTAGGGATCATTATTGCTCCATCACTCTCTATACCCTTTGGGCTGTATTGTGGAGCGCTGGGCCAGGCTATCCCTCATTTTTTTGGAGAGAATGGAGCTTGTGAATGTTTCTACCATCTTACCTCTGTACTGAAGCTGCAGAGTGTCAGGCCCACTGGGCGGTTTAACGTGCGTAATAGCATGCGCTAAACTGCCGGCCGCGCTAGCTGCTACCGCCTCCTCTTGAGCAGGCGGTAGTTTTTCGGCTAGCGCGGGGGTTAGCGCGTGATAAAAAGTCGCATGCGATAAAGCCGCTAACGCGACTTCGTCAAAGGAGCCCATAATGTACAATTTACAGGTTAAATTTTCCATAGTTACCGAGGAAGATTTTTCAGTTTCAGACCCCTGAAGGAAACACAGTACTATTATTTGAAAAAGTTGACACATTTTGTTTTATTTACAAGTACTGAGCTAGTAAACCACTATTGCAATAGCTTTGATGAAGGAATGTAGATTTCTTAATGCACTAAGGGCTCCTTTTACGACGACGCGTTAGCGGCTTTAGCGCGCATGACTTTTAATCACGCGCTAACCCCCGCGCTAGGCGAAAACTACCGCCTGCTCAAGAGAAGGCGATAGCAGCTAGCGTGTCCGGCAGTTTCACGCGCGCTATTACACGCATTAAACCGCTAACGTGGCTTCGTAAAAGGAGCCCTAAGGCGTAATCAGTGCTTTAACATGAAGTGAATTGTGTCTGCTTTCAGGCCTCAGCTGTTAAACAAGGCCAATAAATACCCCCAGAACTGCAGGGGTCCTTCATAATGTAAAGGGTCAGGAGAGAGAGAGCAATTTTCTCTTCCTAAAGTCTCAGAGGGGGAGGGAATTGGCAATGTTCCTTATCTTAGTTTAGTTTGCACTATGCTAGACTAGTCATTAAAGCAGACCAGATCTTCAGTATGAAACAACAGAAATATTTGAAATAAGGGGAAAAAAACCTCACAGATAGACTTTTAGACTGGGGTTTTTTTTTTCACTGTATGAAGTTGATACCATTGTTAAATCATTTATATCATAAGAACATAAGAATTTGCCTCCGCCGGGTCAGACCAGAGGTCCATCCCGCCCAGCGGTCCACTCCCGCGGCGGCCCTCCAGGTCTATCACCTGTGCTGTGCTCCCTGACTATTCCTATAACCTACCTCAACTCCTATCTGTACCCCTCGATCCCCTTATTGTCTAGGAACCTATCCAAACCTTCTTTGAAGCCCTGTAAAGTGCTTTGTCCTATCACGGCCTCCGGAAGCGCGTTCCACGTGTCCACCACCCTCTGGGTAAAAAAGAACTTCCTAGCGTTTGTTTTAAACCTGCCCCCTTTTAATTTCTCCGAGTGCCCCCATGTACTTGTGGTTCCCCACAGTGTGAAGAATCTGTCCCTGTCTACCTTTTCTGAAAAGAGTTTCTTTGATCTGGGATATCTCACATTTAGAAACCTCTCCTGTAAAAAGCTGTTCCTTCTACTTAGTAAGTGGCACACGACTCTATAACCACATGTTACGTAGTCCAGCTATCACTACACTTCTCCCTCCGTATTCGCGGTTTCAGCATTCACGGTTTCGATTATTCACGGTTTTTAGCTTGCTGGCTCCTCCCCCCCAAAAAATTACATCAGCCAAATTACATGGAGAAATCGCTGATTCCAAGCATTTACAGAGAAAATCGCTGATTCCCGGCACTTTGTTCACCGTGTTTTGCCTCTCCTTCAGAAACAGGCTAGGTCTCCCACCATGTTATTCGTGGTTTCACCATATTCATGATGGTTTTTAATAGAAAACAACAAATAACATATAAAAAAAGTTATTTGCAGTTTTTCAGTATTTGCGGTTCTGTTAATCCCCTATCACAGCAAATACGGAGGGAGAAGTGTACTTGCAGTATTCTGGTAGAGAAGACATTTAAGGGAGGAGAAAGGTGGGAAAGTCTCATGCTACTTGGTTTTTAAACAGACAATGATTCCACTGAGAAGCACATGGTTTTAATGAATTTAACCTTAAATTATTTGGATTTAGCTCACACCTTCGCCAGGAATAGTTCAAGGTGAGTTGTATTCAGATTCAGTAGGTATTTCCCTGTCTCCAAAAAGCTTACAATGTCAGGGGGTCAATGCAAAAAGCTACTGTGGCCTACAGCACATAGTTAATTCCTCCTGCCACAATGGCGAACCCTCCTGACACAATCCAAGGCAGGAGGGATGCCCACTCCCTCCTGCCACTGGCCCCATCATCCTCCGAACTTCACCAAATACTCCCCGACTCCAACCCTGACGCTCCCTGGTGCCCCAGGGCCATTGCAGCACAAGAGTGTCGAACGGGAGAGTGGCTGAATGAGCCGCGTTTCCAGCCATTTAGTGAAAGGCAGCAAATAAGTTTGAAGCGATCAGTATATTATCCGTTTGCATATCTCCTGATGAAGCTCAGTTTTGAGTGAAAGGGAGACGCTCCGTAGAGCCAGTGATGAGCATCCCATTCATGATAATAGATTTGTAGTCACTTCAACTGGAATAAAGAAGGATCAATGCCTATATAAGCTAAGTACCCCTAATATCTATACAAAAGAAAGTTAAATAGGAGTACTGTTAGCGTACAGTGAGATTGCTGAAATCGGTGATAGCCAGCATCAGGCAGTTTGGACTTAGACTAGTTCTAAAAATCAAACTGCTGAGAGCACTTGAGGTTTCCTTAATCCCTGAGTAATTTCAGTATTGATTTCAACTGTATGTGAGTTTCCAGTTAACCGTGTATGTTATCATGAACAGTTTGAAGATGACAAATGATAAATTCATTTGAATACTACAAGAAGATTGATAATTAAATTTACTTGAATACTACAAGAAGACTGAAGAAGCAATTGATGAGTGATCAATGTGTTTGAAAAGACATCATTTCTCTTTCTCATCATTTTTGTGATTAGGGTAATCTGCACTCCCTGACACCCCAACATCCCCTTGACACTCCCCGAAAAGAAACCAAAACTGATTTTTACATTTTCTTGGCCATAAATGGTAAGTTGAAAATAGGTCTGAAACTTGCATAATCATTAGCATCATATTTACTTTTCTTTAGAATAGGTGTTACAAAAAACCTCCTTCAAAGAGTCTGGCACAATAATAATAATAATTTTATTTCTTATATACCGCTGTACCGTGAGGTTCTAAGCGGTTTACAGTATAAACAGAAGAAATGCAATAAGTAAGATTAATTAAGATGAAGAGAAAGTACTTAGAGTTCCCTGACTGTCCCAAAGGCTCACATTCTTGCTAAAGTACTTGAGAAAAATAAATTAGTTAGGTTATAAACATAGAGTAGAAGAAGGTAGGAAAACAGTTCATAGGAAAATTAATTTCGAATACATTATACATTATATATTGTTCAAGGCGGAATACAAATTATAGGAATTACCAAAAGAATTGCGTAATATAGATTATCTAGATAAATTACATAACAGTGATTCGTGTACATTACATGGTGTGGTAGAGGATTCAATTTTGAGAATTACATATCAAGGGAATCAAGTGATAACAGAATATAGTGGAGATTATCAGTATATACGGTTTACAGATTGGAAGTTACCTAATAATGAAGTAAAAAATGTATTGGATAGTGTGGAAAATGTTTATATAGGAATCAGAGTATGTATGATAGGAAAGGTTCTAAGAATTGAATTAATGTGTTATTCTATCGAGGGAGAGCTTGTGCATAAAGGGAGGATATTAGTTGGTAATGACGTGTTTTCTGAATAGAAATGTTTTGATTTCTTTTCGAAACACTTTGATGTCTGTTGTATTGATCATTAGTTTGGTGATTGTGGGGTCAATTTTTGCTGCCTGTGTCGCTAGAAGGCTGTCGTATAGTTTCTTAAGACGGGTTCCATTATTTGGTGGGAAGGTGAATAGGTTTTGAGTTCTTCTTGATCTGGATGAGCGGTAATGGTTTAGGCGGTTGTTTAGGTAACATGGGGCAGTTCCATGGGTTATCTTAAACAGCAGACAATACCACTAGTTAAGGAAGCATTCAAGTAAAGAATAGCTGAATGCCTTACTCAAGTGGCTAAAACCTGTGGATCTTCAGCTTCAGATTAGTAAATCAAACTTCTACAGGTTTGGCACAATCCGCCAGAGCCTTCTGAGAAACATACAGATTGCATTGTTCTATCATCAGCTTCATGTAAATGACGGCATGCATCCAGATGTTTTTGTGCAATGCGTGGATGAGAAAACTTTGGGTTGCAATAACTTTATGAACAGATGTTTAAACATTTGCTAGAGCACTAGATATCAGCAGCTTTAAATTGTCTAAAACTAAGTACCCTTCAATTTTATGGCTTAAAAGTGAAACATGAGGATTTTTATTATGATAACAATACACCCATGAGATACATCCCCACAATAATTTAAGTCAGTTTTGGCATTACACTAATATTTTGGAATTTGCTCATTGTGTTAGCAGCCTTAAATAACTACGCTTGCCAATCACATGTTAATATAGAAACAGAGAAGCATAGAAACATGATGGCAGATAAAGGCCAAATGGCCCTTCCAGCCTGCCCGTCCGCAGTAACCATTATCTCTTCCTCTCTTTAAGAGATCCCACGTGCCAATCCCCAGGCCCTTTTGAATTCAGACAGTCTCTGTCTTCACCATCTCTTCCAGGAGACTGTTCCATGCATCTACCATCCTTTCTGTAAAAAAGTATTTCCTTAGATTACTTCTGAGCCTATCACCATTTAACTTCATCCTATGCCTTCTCATTTCAGAGCTTCCTTACAAATGAAAGAGACTCGCTTCAAGTGCATTTATGCCACATAGGTATTTAAGCATCTCTATCATATCTCCCCTCTCCAGCATTTCCTCCAAAGTATACATGTTGAGATCTTTAAGTCTGTCCCCATATACCTTATAACGAAGATACTGACCATTTTAGTAGCCTTCCTCTGGACCGAGTCTTAAATAGCCTGGGGTTGGGTTAGTGAACCATAGAGAGGAGGACCCAGGCCCATAAGCCACCCTAACCACTAGATTTATGGTGGAAAATGTGCACCCAACTCTACTCTACTGCCATATAGGTACCACCTGCAGCCATAAGGGCTATTGATGTAGACAGGTGGATATAGTGGGTTTTTGGGGGCTCACCATAACCTATAAGGGAGCTCTGGTGAGATGTTTATATAGCACTCTTTTTGTGAAGTTCACAGCAGTGCCATGTAAGGTGCCCTACTGGTCTTTTACCATGTCTGGGTGGCCAGTCTATGGCAAAATTGGCCCTTCCCACATCTAAATGGTCTTTGTTCTGGGCGTTTGGGACTTGGTTGAAATTTTGGTCAAAAATGTGGTATAAAGATGGACATATTGGCGGTCTGGACGAACAATAGCCTAGATGTTCAGATAGATGATTTAAAAAAAAAATAAAAAATTCTAGGCATATTTTTTGAGAATGAGCATTTTCTCACTGCTGACTTTGGGCGTCTAGTGCCATATGACCACATTTGACTTAGACATTTGTTTTGATTACGTCCCTCCACGTCTACCATGCTATGTTTTTTTATATATAATATGTTTACCAGGTTTGCCAAACTATGCTTGCTATGCTATGTATGAAACCCAAAAGTGAATCAGGAAGAAATAGCTCAACAAAAAGACTCACTTCCCAAAGGAGCGAATATCAACAAAACAAAAAAGGAAGTGTCTGTTAAAATGCAAGCAGTGTCTCACTTCCGGTTCACTACAACAATTGTTTCCCACGTATTCGCCTTTATAGGACCCCCAGGGACCCCTGAAGAAGACTTTTTGTCGAAACTCGGGCCATGTTGGGTCCTGTATCCCTAGCGGACTAGGTCCTTTAAAGCTTTTATGTGGATGAAATTATTTTATGTGGATGATTTCAGTGTACCTTTGGAACTTTGACACTTTCAAATAAAGTCCATTTAGGAACATCGTCACTCCACAGAGTTTTTTTGGTTTTCTCTGGATTTTCTTTTCTGTGAATATTTTGGGGTCAATTCCTTTTGTTGTTTGTCTGTTTTTTGTATGTTATAACTTTAAGCAAAGATACTTCACAAACATGCATACAACTCATACGTGCTCAGAGAGTGGGTTATCAGAATGTGGGACAAACCTGCATAGGTGGAGTGTCTGAGATGGTCACCTTCTAATCAAAGCACATGAGAGTTAATATATATATATATATATTTATTTATTTTTAAAGCAGATAGTGTGAAAGCTCAAATAAGTAACAAAATCTTATAACTTATCTGATAAAAAAGCTGAACGGGATTCAGAAATACACTGTGGGTTCTGACGCGCTTTGCCTGGGCTGTCTCAAAGAACACATATAGTAGTGCTCAGATGTGATTCTGCCACACTCAGCTGCGAACGTCTTCACCCAACTTGTCATGTTATGTTTTACCATGGTTTGTTAACTGTTTGCCATCTCTATCAAACAATGTCTTGCCATGCCATTTTTGCCATCACCGCGTAGAAATTCACTTTAATATGTATATAAACTTGTAACCCGTTCTGAGTTCTTCTGGGATATAAAATCAAATAAATAAATAATATTATTGCTAAACTGCAGGAAAGTAGCCAATAACTGCCATGAGCTAATGGATTTCCATGGGCTAATTGTCTCCACAAAAGAAATTAGTTCTATTAGGGATTTTAAACTTCTCTAGAAAATGTAAGACACCAATGCATAGGCTTCATAAGTGTAAAAATCATATCCTATTAGGGTTTTTAGAATTATTTGCACAATAAACTATTGATTAGGGCTGCAGATTTAGTGCATTAATAATGCAATTAACATGCTGAAATAAAAGTTGTTACCCAGTATTTGAAATAATTCAGCTGAAATTTTATTAGGAAAAAAAAAGTGACACTGAGTTTTGAAAACTGTCTTACTAAGGGCCCCTTTTACAAAGCTGTGGTAGTGATTCTGCCACGGTAAATGCACCGAAGCCCATAGGAAATGAATGGGCTGTGGTGCATTTACCATGGCTTTGTAAAAGAGGCCCTAAGATTTGAAATAGATTGTACACAAATATATCTGAATTTCTAAATAAAAGAATTGTTGTCTTTGTGTGTGGTCATTTAAAAAAAAAAAATCCTGAAATGTAGTTTATTTCCTTCACAGAATCCTGTGTACTGGCATCTCACAAACTAAACACAGGACATTACATCTGATTGTATTTAACCCAGGATTGGAATTTATATCTGATCATTGAGAGAAGCTGCTTTCTGAGGCCATTAATGACCCCTGATGTAAGTAGGACTGCTGAAACATGAGCCATTTTGAGTCTTTGAACAAAGCTTGGCTTCTACATTTCCTGTCTCTGGCTGTTATTTCATCAGAGGCAAAACCAAAAAGAACAAAAATCTCTGCAAACAAAATGCAGAAACAAATGGCAGAGACGACTGTCCACTGATGGCAGAAAGGATATTTGAGGAAACCAAATGTTCAACATAAAGGTGTCTTTATTTGATAACGTGACTCTGTTTAGTTTGATTGGCTTGTGTACTTGATTCCTTCTGTCTAGTCTGTTGATGCGGTAAATAATGCACTATAATATCCATTACTCCATAAATCACATACATCGATAGCAGCAGGCACTTCCCATTCCCCCTCCAAATGGATCCAATCCCATTCTAAATCCCCCAAATCCATGTAGTCGCTCCCTCCCTGACTCATTTATCTCTTAAATTCTACCCCTGATGTACTTCTACTCACTCCCTAGCCCCTTTTCCTAATGCTTGTAGGAAAACCAAGGAAGTAAGATTTCAAAAACTAACTTGGATAAGCAATATCCTTCTAGCAGTCAAGTTTTTATGAGCAACAGCTGTGATATGTTTATCTTACATTAAGCAGTGAAGATGGTAACAGTCAAACAGAATTCACTCCTATCCCAGGGATCAACAGTTGCTTTACATATCAGGACCGCTATGAACCTCTATGGTACCCTGGGGAAAAGATTGCTGTGAGGATGCCAATGCCTGTTTTTCTGTTCTTCTTCTGACCTTTTACTTCCCTAACTCCACTACTATGTTGCTTATTTGTCTCGCCCGGTATTTATTCTTTGACGGTGCATTCTGCATCAACCCAGCTTTAAGAAGGCCTGAATAGATGAGCCAGGGACCACTACCCCGCCTAACGCTAAGCAAGGACTTGGGAGCCCACCCCAAGTGGCACTTAGGAGGCAGTGTTCTGTATTACACATTTCTGGTGCTGCATGTACTTCCTTTCTTAACTTAGCATCCGTTAAGGAGAGACAATCTCGTCCCATCAGCAGGAGATTCTTAATGACTTTTATTCCTGGGTCTGAAATGTTGCCTTTTTTCAGGATATTGCCACAAACCACCTACTGTGTAAAATCTCATGAGGACTAACATGACAATAAACAGGTTGATGGCTGTAGATGAAACACTAGGAGGGTTCAAATTCTCTCCAGGCAATTTGACTACTATTTTATACAGACAGTGCATCTGCACCGTCTGTCATTTCAGGATCTAATAACCTGAGGCTCAATAATCTGGTTTAGATTATATGTGAGGTCTGTAACTCCAACAAAAATGCCTTACAGTTTAGGAAATTGCTGAAAACATACTACTTTGCCCAGGCTTTTAATTAATCATTTATATTTAAAAGTGAGATGGTGGAATCAGACTTAGAAGACAAGAGATTATAGCAATTTAACTTCTGGGTGGCAAGGATGGAATTTCAAACTGTAGTTTGCAAAGTCTGATGAATGTGATTTTGTCTAATGATGTTGTGGATGTCAGATTGTGAGTCACACTTACCCCCTCTTTTACTAAGGTGCGCTATGCTTTTTAGCGCGCAGTAAATATTAGTGCACGCTAATCGCATGTTAAACGCTAACGTGTTGATTTAGCATCCATAGGATAATATGCACACGTTAGTGTTTAGGGCGTGATTAGCGCGCACTATTTGCCATGCGCTAAAAAGCATAGTGCACCTTAGTAAAAGAGGGGGTTAGTTTATTAAGCAGATTATAAATATTTTAAATACAGTGGTACCTCGGAATCCAAATGCCCCAGAACTCAAACGCTTTGGAATCCGACCTTTTTTTTTTGTAGTAAATTTTGCCCCAGAATCCAAACTCTGCTTTGGAATCCGAAAGCCCTGCACATTGTATGTGTATGTTTCTGCCCCAGAATCTGAATGCTGCTTTGGAATATTTGTTAATATTTTACCTTAAAATCCAATGTATTTACTGTTAAAATTTGAGTTTTTGGGACCCAGGAACAGATTAATCCAGTTTCTATTATTTTCAATGGGAAAAATTGTCTTGGAACTGGAACGCTTTGGAACTCGTACGGGGTTCTTGAAAGGATTAAGTTTGGATTCCAAGGCATCACTGTAAATACATTTCACCTCTTGCAAGGTATTCAGCACACCTTGAAAAATGATTTTTGGTATTCTGTCAGATACTTGTGACTTGGCTTGGCCACTGTTGGAAGCAGGATACTAGGCAACGTAGAACTTTGATGCCAACCAAGACAGCAGTTCTCATGTTCTTATGTTCAACAGCTACAATATTTTCACCAGAATGCTCGAACTTGCTATGTTAGAAAAAAACTTGTCCAGTTAGACCTCGTATCTGTCTGGCCAGACAGTCTTATCAGTATCCTGAGGCATAAGTAATCAAAACGTTTGATTTTTCAAGTGCTGGAAGCCTTCAAGCTTTTGAACAGAAGCTATTTAGAGCCTCTGTGGAAAAATAAACAAGGACATTTACCTGTTAACTTTCCATTTATCTTTTGTTCTGCTAATGGTCATCGTCATCAAAGTCCTTAAGAGCTGCTTGTCTTAAGAAACTATCAAAGAACTGTACTTTGAACACTTGCAGTTTCCAGAAAACTCCATCTTCCCAACCTGTAAATGTCATCGACAGCATCTCATTTTTGTGAAGTAAAGAAGCAAAGAGAGAGTGCAAGGAAAGAGGAGGTCAGAGTACAACATCAAAAGCATTACGCATGCTGCTTCAACAGTGAGCGTTTCCAACTGGAATGCTAGTCCCGTTTATTCTATTGCAAATCTATGCTAAACCTGGCAGATTGTTTCCTGATGGGGAGCTACTATAAATCTTTATGAGTTGCAGAGGTTTCACTATGGGCTCCTTTTATGAAGGTGCCCTAGCGTTTTTAGCGCACGAACCGGATTAGCGCGCGCTAGCCGAAAAACTACTGCCTGCTCAAGAGGAGGCGGTAGTGGCTAGCGCGCGTAGTAATTTAGCGCGCGCTATTCCGCGCATTAAGGCCCTAACGCGCCTTCGTAAAAGGAGCCCTGTATGCACGGGACTTTGCGGTAGGGGTATGCACTCAATTTTCTTTATAATTTCCTTTGTTTCATGAACCAAAAATATGACAAACTGCCCCAAACTACCACCAATATTATGTTTATTAAACCAGGCTCTTCCACAGACCTTCACATCACTATGGGCTCCTTTTACTAAGGTGCGTTAGGGCATTAACGCGCGGAATAGTGCCTGCTGAATTGTCGCGCGCACTAGACCTTAACGCCAGCATTGATCTGGCATTAGTTCTAGCCGCATAGCACGCAGTAATATCCTGCGTGCGCTAAAAACGCTAGCGCACCTTAGTAAAAGGAGCAATATGTCTCTTGTCCAAGATGCTCATAGGTTTTCTATGGGCAGCAACATTCCCTCTATATTACAAGGAATCCACCACTCACCTTTCTACCATGAGAGATAGTGAAGCAATATCATGTTTTCAATTGCACAGGGCAAGCAAGTCTCCTGGGAGTCCCACAGAATTTGCCTTCTCCATGAGCAAAACCATGAGATTGCTCCAGTAATCCCTAAGCCGTAGGTGTGCAAGCAGTATGCTCCCATGAATCTTAGAGAGAAGATTGAAGCAATAACCTGTTCCTCTTCTTCCACTGCTGTTAGCTTTCAAAATGGTGTCAGCAAAACCCAAGGCTGCCACCATTTAAAACAAAAGAACTCTATAGCCTGGAGAAGATACGGTTCAGAAGAAATATGAAAAAAGTCTATAAAATACTAATGGTCTCTTTTATAAAGCCGCGTGGCAACAGCTCCAAAGCCCTTTAAATCCCTATGGGCTTTGGGGCTGTTAGCGCAGCGCAGCCGCTAGAGTGGCTTTGTAAAAGAGGCCGTAAGTGGAGCACAATGGGTAGATGTGAATTGCTTGTTTACTTTTTCCAAAAATACTAGGAATAGGGATCATGAGATAAGCTATTAAGTAGTAGATTTAAAACAAATAAGAGAAAATATTTCTTCACTCAACATATAATTAAACTTTGGAATTAATTGCTGGAGAATGTGGTGAAAGCAGTTAGCTTTGCAGGGTTTAAAAAAAAATGTTTGAATAATTTTCTAAAACAAAAGTCCATAAGCTGTTATTAAGATGGAGGTGGGGAAATCTACTGCTTATTTCTAGGGTAAGCAGCAAAAAAAATGTTTTACTCTTTGGGATTTTGCAAGGTACTTGTGACCTGAGTTGGCCACTGTTGGAAACAGGATACTGGGTTTGATGAACCCTTGGTCAGTCCCAATAATAGCAACTCTTATGTTCTTATGTAAAAAGGATAGGATTTGATATACCACCCTTGCTTGTTACAGTCAAAGTGGTTCACATATCATATATAGTACTTATTTTGTACTTGGAACAATGGATGGTTAAGTGATTTATCCAGAGTCACAAAGAGCTGCACTGGGAATTAAATCCAGTTCCCCTGGTTCTAAGAGACACAAGGCACCCAAATGAGACAAAAACATCAGATCCATGTGAAAACACTTATGAACTTAGAGTAGTATTTAAGGGGCTGATTCTAGAAGTAGTGCCTGCCATTGCAGACACCTACAAAATGGGTGCCCGCTATAACTGTTAATCACTGACAGGTACTGCTTCCAGAATCACAGTGAGCAGGGATCCTAGGCACCATAAATATAGGTCAGGGTTTAATTGGTCTACATTTATGCCGCCTAGGGTCCTGTCAGAATCACGGACAGCGACACATAGTGATACTGAAGTCCAGTGCCACCCCCTAAACCCGCCCACTTCCAGGCTTCAACGTTACTATACACCACTAGCCGCTAGGGTCCTAGGCAGTATAACGGCGGCTATTTTTTAAATTAGGGTTTAATTGGATTTTAATGGCACGACCAATTATCATGCCACTAAAATATAATTAAACCATTTATGTTAGGCGCTGGTAGCACCTAACATAAGGTGACTTGTTTGTGAATTTGGGCCTGTTTCTGTGTGGATCTGCAAAAGGACCATGGGTGGACCAGGGACATTCCCTTAAAATGTGTGCAGTATTATAGAATTCAGGGGATCCACACACACACAACTTGTGTGTCAGGATTTATGGTTGGTTTCAATTGGTGTAACTCCTTGTGCCCCAAACTGAGTGCAAATCCTGGCACTATGCATTATTCTATAAAGAGTGTAAATCCTAAAATGCTTGGTAAGCAGTTAGCTTAGCAGGGTTTAAATAAGGTTTGGATAATTTTCTGAAACAAAAGTTCATAAGCCGTTATTAAGATGGAGGTGGGAGGAAATCCACTGCATATTCCTAGAATAAGCACCGATCTTTTTCAGCACTGAATTTTGTGTACCATTTGTAAAATTTATCCCTCGGTGTCTGTCCGTGCCACACCCCTGACAATAAAATTCCCACAAATTATATAATGAACGAGTTTAACATGTGTAAACAGGCAAACTACCACAAACCCCTTAATGCGATCATACAGTAACCTGTTCTACAGGTTAACCATGCGTTAGGTGCTTAAAGCTCATTAGTAAAAGGCTCCCTTTATTTTTTTCCTTTCATTTTCAAAGTTTCTCCATAAAGAAAAAAAAAAGTCCCTAACCCCCCCAAAAAACTCTCCCATCTACATTCCCTCCACTCCTCCCTCCTCCCCTGTAACAGCAGGTATAATTTTAAATAGATCTGACACTTGTATGTTTCAGCCCAATAGAAAAAATGTTTAAGATTATTATATTCATTTATAATTATAAATGGGTTTCCTGCTGAATTTCAACCTCTGTATGTATATTGGATATTACATTTTTAAGTCATATTATTACAGGAGAAACCTATAATGTTCTATTGCCATGTAGTGTTTCTAAAAAGGAAATTGAGCAGTTGATCCTGTATTTATTTGTGATTTGATAATTCTGGGTTTTTTTTTTTTTTTTTTTATGGACCTGCATATTTCTTCATTGATTATCCAAAAAAGAAAAACAATCCGTCTTTTCTTCCTTCAGCTTGAGAACTGAAAAGATCCTTATGCCTCTGGTGCTGCTTCTAAGTATACAGGGTCAGTACAAGGATATTAGGTACCCTTTCAGCCTTGCACCACCCTCTGTTTTCTTTCTGGCTTCTAGCCCTCCCACGAAATTTTTGTTAATTAAAGTCACCAGTCATCTCTCCCAGAACAGTCCTGTGCGGTGCATCTGGTTCCGGGCTTGTAGCTGTTTTCTTCCAGCATTTTACTGGCTTGTTCTCCACTGAGGCTTAAATTAAACTGCCTTAATTCACCTAGGCATTAAAGGAGTTAAAAACCAAAGCGAAAATAAAAAGACATCCACTGAGTAGAAGGAAGCCCTGTCTAAAGTCGGCCCGGACATGCCAGTCAGTGCGGGACAGAGCTTTTTGGTCTTCTGGTTTGCAGTGATGAGCCTGCAGGCGGCACACTGTCATCAAGGTAAGAACCGACTTGGGTCTGCACAGAGAGATGCATGAATCAGTGCCCTTGTGTCTTAAAACAGCTTTTGGCAGTGAGGGTTTTTTGTTTTTGTATATTTAAAACTTGAGGGGGGGGGGGGGCAATTTGACATTTGAAGTAGGTACCTTACCAAAAACATTGCTGTTTTAAGTTAGCCCGAGAGCTAGTCTCAACGGGTGTTAGTAACACGGGGCTGGAAGGCCCTTCGTGTCGACCCGTCGGGATTGGTTCTCGAGGGGGAGGTAGGAGGGTTAAGGGTTGAATGGGGAGCTAGGATAGGTTAGAATGAGTCCTGCCGAGATTAGGGCTGTAGGATTGGTTAGCGGCAGGACCCTGTGGGCGGGTCTATATTTAGCTGCAGCCGCCGAGTGTCAGGTCTCTTCCTGTCCTCGGCGGCGGCTTTCCCGCCCTCCCTCCCTTTGCGGGGTAGTTGGTTCCCGGGTTGGGAGCTCAGGAGTCGCAGGCGGGGTTCGAGCTACCAAAAGCCAGGGCTCATCCAGAGATGAGCGGCTGGAGGACAGCTGGTTCGGAAGCGGGTCCCAGGTGGGCTGGTGACCTGACCCTTGCTACTGCCACCCCCCTGACCCTTGCTGACAGGGGCAGATTCACGGGGGCCAAAAAGCTGTTTATATGTAGTTGTGTGGTAGCTTGATGGTTGCTTATAATTCTATGTTATTTTGTTGTTATAATAAACAGAGCTGCAACTCTATTTTTCCAAGTTGTAGTTGTGTCTTTATTTATGGTTATTTAAGGTAGGGGATTTTGGTAGGGATACATGAGGGTGGGGGGGGGGGAAAAGATGCTTTCCAGATGGGCCTTTCCAGATCCAGCTGTTATTTTACCTTGGTATATTAAAGTTTTCACTTGGTTTAGGCACCTGTTTATCCAGTGGAGAAAACAACACCTTTTCAGCTAGGTTGGGGGAGAAGATGAAGGGCTCCTTTTACTAAGGTGTGCTAGCGGTTTTAGCACACGCTTAGCGTGCACTACAATGCCGCACACGCTAAACGCTAACGCCTCCATACAGCTTGTTAGTATATTTCGTTTAGCGTGGGGTTTGTGTGCGCTAATCTTCAGCGCACGCTAAAAACGCTAGCACATCTTAGTAAAAAGAGCCCTAAATTCAGATTTTGATTGAAAGTATTTTTTTTTCTATTAAATGTGTAGTGGCGAGTAGTGCTGCCCGATTCAGGAAAAAAAAATTTGATTCGATTCGATTCAGCCTATTGAATCGATTTTTCGATTCGATTTGATTTTCCTGCCCAATTAGGTGTTTTTTTCAAACATCCTGGTGGGTTTATTTTATAGCCTCTTCACACCCTTTGCCTTCTCCTAACCACACTGGCGCTGTGGTGTAAATAAAATAAACAAACAAAAAAGACTATCCTCTCTCTGTTAAATCCTAGCTCACGTTTGCGGTCTTACACCAGCTCTGGCAGGATACACATTTCAAATCTGCCATATTGTAATCACAAAACAGAAAATAAAATTAGTTTTTCTACCTTTTGTTGTCTGGTCATTATTCAAATCTTGTTGGTACCCGGCTCTGGTTGTCTTCTGATAACTTGCTTGCCAGGGTCTCCTTCTTTCTTCTTTCTCCATGCTAACCATCCATCTTCTATCTCTGTCCTCCCCTTACGCTTCCCTTCCCTCCCCCAGAAGTCTGGCATCTTTCCCTTTTTTCGTCTCCATCCACAGATCCACCTTTTCTCAACTACCCTTTCATCCAGCATCTCTCCCTCCTTCCCCACCACCCCAGGGTCCACCATCTCTCCCTTTCTTTTCCCAATTACCTTCCTATCTAGTATCTCTATTCCCCCCCCTACACGCCATCCCTTGTGTCCAACTTCTCTCCCTTTCTGTTCCTTCCCTCCCTAAATCCTTTTGTACACCATCTCTCTCCATCTCCTCTGTTTTTAGACCCATTATTTCTTCCCCCCCAAAGTCCGGCATATGCACGTCTCTTTGAACCCCCTTCCCTCCCTCCCTTCGTGTACTTCTACACCAGGGCTCTCCTCCCCTGAAGGTCTTCCCCCCAAATGCCTGCACCTCCTCATGAAGGCCTGCACCCCACCCCTGAAGGCCTGTGTCACCATCCCTGAAGGCCTGTCCCCCCCTTAATGGTCTGCACCCCCCTCCCGAAGGCCTGTCCCCCCTGAAGGCCTGCATACCACCCCTGAAGGCCTGCATGTCCCCCTGTAGGCCTGTGCCACCATCCCTGAAGGCCTGTTCCCCCCCCCCTTGAAGGCCTGCACCCCCCTCCCAGAATGACTGTCCCCCCTGAAGACCTGTTCCACCACCCCCCCCCCCACTCCGAAGGATTGCACCGCCCCCTGCCGAAGGTCTGCGTGTTCCCCCTGGCCTCCCGCGTACCATTTACCTAATATGAGCAGCCTGTAGAGAAGATTGCAATGCTAGCGATCTTTGCAAACTGCCATAGGTCTTCGGAGCTGTTTCATCTGCCGCGATCCTGCCTCTGATGTCAGAGGAGGGGTGGGACCGTGGCAGAGGAAACAGCTCCGAAGACCTATGGCAGTTTGCAAAGATTGCTAGAACCGCAAACTTCTCTGCAGGCTGCTCATATTAGATAAATGGTACGCGAGAAGACGGGGGGAAGCCGGACACCAGCACTTCCTGACTGACCCTCCCCCTCGCCCTCTAAAGCAGGTGCAGCAGCGGCCGGCCAGCAAGAGGCAGCGCTGCCGCTCCTGCTTTAGGGGGCGAGGGGGGAGGGTCAGTTACCGAATCAGGAAGCCAATTTTTTTTTTTAATCGATTCGAATTGATTCACCCAAAGTGAATTGGTGAAACGATTTGAATCGTGAATCGGGCAGCACTAGTGGTGAGCACACAGTAAGGCCTCACTTTATTTATCAAGCCGTGTTAGGGTTTTTTTATTGCCAGCCGCTGTGATAAAAGCTCCGATGCTCATAAGAATTCTGTGAGCACCAGAGCTTTTACCACAGTTGCCGGAGATTTTTAAAAAACCCTAATGCGGCTTGATAAAAGGGATCCTAAGTGAATTAAATTTGGAAAGTATCATGTAAACTACAATTGTGCTCTGTTTAACTATACAGTATACTGTTCATCTTTGTATACTATATAGATGTGTACTATCATGGGTTACATTCATTCTTGGAATTCACAGGAATTTTTCCTGAAATTGTAACTTGCAGAAGTGCTAATATAAAGAGATGTTACACTTGGCTTGGTTTTTGCACACAGTTTTGTATGCTACTGTAGGCATCAGGTTAATTTGAGTCTTGCTCAGTACATAGCCCATCTAGATGCCCTTCTACAAAAAAAGCATTATGTTTTTGGCTTAACATGTTAAAATGCAAAATTTTAATGAGTGGTAAGCCCAAAATTTACACTGCATCATGAAGGGAGAGGGGCCATTATTGTTTTATTGCAGGCCATGTGCTAATGTTTAGATTAACACATGATACTTGCTCCCAGTTAATGAGGAAGCACTTACCTACTTAATGAAGCGGTAAGTGGTCCTACATTAACTCTGCATTAGCCAGTGAGGTACATATAATGCACTACTAGGCCCATGCTCAAAATATTCACGGTAAAGTAAACTCTTATCGCAAATCCAGCACTGAAAATCAGCATGATATACTCAGAGTAATGAGCATGCAAATTTATGCTGCACTAAAATTGCATCAGTGATTTGCTGCTTACTATTCTGCGCTATTTTACTGTCAGGCACTGACAGGAAATTTGACATTAAAAAAAAAAAAGAAACTACATTGGGTGATCTACTTCTACCCTTAAAAGTTATCCCTGGTGGACCAGTGGACACCAACCAACAAATCCTAACCCTGGTGATCTAGTGGAACCCCAGCACATGGGCAGGCCCAAACCCAGATCCAGACCCTGACTCCAAGGCAACACCCATGAGCCAGGACTCAACTACCTCCCTGAGGCAAGACCAAACACCCCCCTCCAAGGCAGGCCAGAGACCACACACACATACACACATACACACACTTCTTAGAACCCACACTGCAGCTCTGACATACCGTAAAAAAAGCCCAAACAAATCAGGAGGCAGAGAAGAGGGAGTAAGCATCCTTCCCTCCTCCATCTGGGGCATCCTCATCAAAATGGTGGCATCCCAGCCCATCCAGTGCAGGGTCTAACTACCAAATAAGTGAGTTCACCAGGATCAAAGCCCACTGCACTACTCTATAACAGATGTTTAAATATCTCCATGTATAAGAGGTGAGCCTTTTTCAAACGATGAAAAGTTCCAGAATGAGAGGATTTAGGATGAAGTTAAGAGGTGATAGGCTCAGAAGTAATCTAAAGAAATAACTTTTTTACAGAAAAAGTGGTCGATGCATGTAATAGTGTCCCAGTGGGGGTGATGGAGACAAAGGGACTCATTTTCAAAAAAGATAGATGCCCAAAGACAGCATAAACCAGCACTTGGACTAGTCAAAACATCCAAGTGGGCATTCTCAAAACAGACTTTCTAGACATCTTTCTGGTTGTTTTGTCTCTAGTGCATCCAAATCTTACGGAGGCATGTTAGAGGGTTAGGGTGTTTAGGGTGGACTTAGGACTTGGACGTTTGTCAGGCATAATCAAAACTTTAAAATAAGGTCCTGGATTTTATTTAGACATTTGGGGCCAAATTCTATAAACTGTGGTCCTGAAGGTAGGTGGTGGTAGGCGTCCTACCGCTATTTAACCAGCCAATCGGGATGGGCAGGTCACCTTCACTGTAGGCATTTTTGCAAGACTAGGGGTGCTCCTAGGGCCGCTTAAGCTCACAAAGGCTAGACGTAGACGTGAGTGTGGTTTCACCCAGAAGTGGACTTAGGCGAGCTTAGGTGGCCCTAGGCGTCTCCCTAGAGCCATGATAGGCACCTGAAATATAGATCAGCAAAATGCTGGTCTACATTTCAAATAGGCACGGCCACTGAGCTGATCACAGCAAGGGAATCTCCCTGCCGCGGCACCCCGTGAAGTCGGCTGGCAGGAGGGATGCCCACTCCCTCAAGCTGGAACCTCTGAACCCCTCCCCCCCCCTTCAAATGTCCATGGCAGGAGGAACTCTATGAGTGTCTGGAGCAGCGTAGAGCATTCAGCGCGCCGGCCTGTGCCTGCGCTAAAAACTGCTTCCGCAGTTTTGTAAAAGGGGTGGGGGGTAAATTTGGGTGTTATATTGAAAATACCCTTTGCATGAATTGGAAGGAATTGGCAAGAAAAACATTCATCTGCCTCTTTATGCCACTTTTTGGATGTTTTTCTTTTTTAAATGAGTCCCATAATATGTTTCCACATTAATGGGAGCATGTACTGTGTGTTAATACGAATATTAACACACACATTCTGCAAGAACAACAAAAAAATAGTGAGAGCATGCCTTCTTTATACAGCATTAGTTTTGGGCTTGCTGTGCATTAAAATTTGCATTATAACACATTAAGCCCTTAACTTAACATATTCTAGTATTGCATTCTATGAGGTTTAGAGGAAGGGGACTTAATAATTCTGTCATGTTGATCTTGTATTTGATTTGTGGTTCGATTTTCTTTTGTCTATAGCACTGTCAATTTCTTTTCAAGATTATTGAAAAAGAAAAGCAATCTTGCTTTTTTCTTCCTTCAGCTTGAGACATGAACGGAGCCTTATGCTCAGTGCCTTATGCCTAGTGTTGCTTCTGTATAAGTATTCAGGGCCAGTGCATGGATATTAGGTACTCCTTCAACCTTGCACTGCCCTCTGTTTTCTTCCTGGCTTCTGGCCCTCCCATCAAGATTTTGTTAATTAAATTCACCAGTCATCCTTCCCAGAACAATTGTGTGTGTGCATCTGGTTCCTTTCTTCCTGCACTTCACCTGTTTGTTCTCCCCATCCCAGATTGCAAGATCTTAAACTGTACTGCTTTAGTCCCCCTAACACTTGAAGATTTAAAACAATAAAAACATTGATTTAATTTTTTTTTTAAATGTATTGTAATTTATATTTTATATTATGAAATTAACAATCATTTAGTAATAAGCAAAGGAAATAAATCATAGAAATATTTAGTCCAAAACATAAATGCATTCTACTTTGCTAGTTAGTTCACAATCATGAAGGAGTGTTATAAGAAAAAGACAGAATTTTCTATAATATTTCGATACAGGAGAAATGAGTGCCTATAAATGGAACCTTTCAAAATTAAATCAAAGCACATGGTTACGGAATAAAGGGCATACTTGATGAAACTATTGCTATTCCAGGAATAAATTTAGATTACTTTGGGGGGGCTCAAAAAAAAAACCAACATATCTAGATTCTTGAAATATAATTAAACATTTACAAGGATATCTAAGGAAATATTTAGCACCCAGCTGTAGAACTTGAGGACGTAACAATAAAAATTGTCATCTCATTTTTTTGGTTGACCCTAGCCACGTCAGGATACATACAAATTTTTTGGTTTAGAAAAAGCACACTCTGGTGTTTGAAAAAAATTTCAATAACCATTCTCTGACAGAGTAAAAATGCCAGCTGTAGTAACAATGTTGATGGTACAACTGCCTCCATATCTGACCTCTCAAGCAAATTTGTTAAGTCTAGACTGTCTGCTGAAAGACATTGCTGGGCCAAGGCATTCTTCTTCTTTCTCTGTAGAGATTGGTGGATAGGAGGCCTCAGGAATTTTTAAAACCTTGGATAGGTATCTCTTAAACATGTCGACAGCTGGTACAGATAACACCTTAGGAAAATTTATTTATTAAATTTAAAGAAGTCCAGTCTGAAGTCAGCCTGGTCATGCCAGTTGGGTCAGTGTGGGATATGACTTCCTGGGCATCTGAGTTGCAATGCAGGTGGCACGCTGTTATCTAGGTAAAAACCAGGGTAGATTTGTGCCCCAAGATGCACAAGATCACAGCTTCATCTCTGCATCTTGAGCCAGCTTGTGCCATGCTTGAATATCTTGTACGTTCAGTGATCGGAGGTACGTTGATGGCCAAAACCATCACTGTATTATGACCCAAGGCTTTCTTTCCCTAATGCAAGTTCTATTTCTAAAGGACTCTATGTGCTTTAATAAAGTTTTAACTTAGCTATAAATATGAAACAATGTTTTAATGAACCTATCTCTCTCTATATCTACATTGCAAGGCAAAAAAAAACAAACAACAACTTCCTACAATTTTTGGGAGTTTTCTCAAAAAATGCTTTGAATTTCAATGAAAAATTGCATGTACTTATTTAGTCATCATACTTATGTATTACTGTTAAACAAGGTTTAATTTTTTTAAGTTATATTGATGTTACTGACATTTTAGCATTACTACCTAGCCATTTTTTGTATTAAAAATGTTTGTACTAAAATAGAGTAAATTTATTTATTAAAAAAATTTATATACCACATACAACTATGCTGTTTCCACATCACATACATAAAATCTTATTTCCCTACGATTATCAAGGGCTCCTTTTACGAAGGTGTGGTAGTGGTTTAACGCGCGTAATACCACGCGCTAAACCGCCGGCCGCACTAGCTGCTATCGCCTCCCCTTAAGCAGGCAGTAGTTTTTAGGCTAGCGTGGGGGTTAACGTGAGCTGAAGACGCTAACACGGCTTCGTAAAAGGAGCCCCGAATGATACAATGATACAATTAACAAAATGTGTCTGAATTTTGTAGTCACTATGAATGCTCATAATGTCCACCCCCTGTTTTAACACAGCCACTAGGGGAAGTTCTTAAGAGCCTTATTGATCGGTCCCTGTGGCAGGCTCTCTCATATCATCTGTAGTGCTTCCTTGAGTTCAGCAATTATTTGCGGCTTTGGGTGGAACTTGTGATAGGCCTCCAGCATTGCTGTCCATACAAGATAGTTCAAGGATAGTGAATTTGGAGGACTCTGGTCCTTTGTTATAAAATCTGAGCAGCAGGCCCAGAGCCTGCAAAATGTGTGCTGCATGTGCTGGTGCCAATGGCGTAGCAAGGATGTTTGGTGCCCGGGGCGGTAGCACCCCTGCCCTCACCTCTGTCCCCTGCTCCATCCTGATACCCCCCCCAGTACCCCCTCCTTTCCCCCATACCTCTTTAATTTTCCAAGAGTGAGCAGCATCACACACTTGCTGCCCTCGTCGTGTCTGCTCTCCCTCTGACTTCACTTCCTAGGCATGGGACACAGAAGTGACATCAGAGAGAGCCGACACTGATGTGGGCAGGAAGTTCGTTATGCTGCTTGTGCCAGGAAATTTAAAGAGATATGAAGGAAAGGAAGAGGCACATGTGTATGGGGGGGCGGGGGAGTTTAGGAAGGAGCGAGGGCAGAGAGGAGGCAGGTGCATGTTCCCTTGTACTAAACAAAATGCAAAGATATCTGTGAAGCATATTTCCCACCAAATAAATTCAGAATAAAACACTTTTCTACCTTTATTGTCTGGGTATGTTATTATTCCAAGCATGTTGGTCCCGGTTTCTTCTTTTCTGTTTTCCGGTCTGTCTTCTGATATCTTTCCAGTGGGTGCAGTCAGGGTGGATAAAAATAGATGATTTAAAACAAAATCTGTTTGTTTTTTATTTAAAGTGGATTTTTTTTTTTAAATAAAATGCTTTTTGTGGAAAAATCTATCTAAAGAGAGTTTTCTATTTGAGATGCATTATAGTCCAAAAGTTATTCATCATGAAATAAGGTTTAGTTTTTAATTATGTAGCATGTAAACCGCTTTGAATTGTGCTGCAACTAAGGCGGTATATCAAGTTTAATAAACAATAAATGATAAACGATGAGGCTATACTGTATATTTATGCAATATTTAAATTATGGGTAAACAAATTTCATCAAACTAGTTTGAATATCTTATTAAGCCCCAGCATGTCAGCATTCATTCTCTCATACTTACAAGTTAAACATAAGTTCGCCCACCAAAAAGGAAAACTAAGGTGATCCCAATTCTTCCAATTGCAAATAATCATTTGCATGGAAAAAAAATTTATCACCGTTCCCGCCCCGTTCCTGTGAGCTCGTCCCCATCCCTGCCTCGTCCCCGTGAGCTCAGTCCCCCATCCCTGCCCTGCAAACTGTCAGATCCCATCCACTGGTTTTCTACTGAACTTATTTTAGTAAAGTATAAAAAGAGACAATATTCTGTACAATTGTCATTTTATAAACACAAATAATATAGAGCAAGGATCAACAAAACCCATTTCCCCTCCCTTTCACAAATATCCCCTCCACTATTGTGAAAACTGAACAAACCAAATTACTACAGAATGACTGCTACATAGAAAAATCAAGTTAACAGAATACTTCAGTCACGCAGGAATAGTGTTAGGGGAGAGCAACTGAAGCAACTGCCCCCTGGTCAGAGAGAGAGCCCTAAGACACCTGAATGATAAAAAAGCACAGCCTGGGCTTTGTGGTCCCAGTTATGTCCCCCTCACTGCACCAGAACAGCAAGGGAAGCCCCACCCCCTTTCTTCCCTGAACAGCCATTTCCTGCCAGCCCTTGAAAGGGCTTTGATCCAGAGCGTGGCACCACAGCATCCCCAGACCTGGAGGAGAAGACCCACAAACGCCTCCCAAAACCATCCAAGGATCAAACACACCCCCCCAAGCAGATACCCTCATCTACCCACAAATATCACACAACACTAAAACTGAATGTATATCAATAAAATGTGCATACATGAACATCAGATCCTAAAGCCCAAAAACTGAGATCATAAAGGACTGGATAGAAATAGAAAACCTAGTATGCCTCTTCCTCACAGAAACATGACTAACCGCAGACACCGACCCCAGAACAAAGGAAGTTTGCCCACAAGGCTACAAAATACAAGTAGTTTGTAGAGACAAAAAACGAGGAGGATGACTAGCCTTCCTAGCCAAAAATACTCTAAATATAATGCTATAGGACAAAACCTCCCCCCACACATGAATCTACTCACCTGCCAATTATCGGGCCCCACACTCAAATGAATCCTAACCTGCCTACTTTGCTACATAACATCAGGAAAATGGAACATAGCAAAATCGGAATTCGAAAAATTTATACTAAGAAACTCCCTCACATCAACATACAAACTAATCCTAGGCGATTTTAACTTACACCTGGAAGACAAATCTTCCAACCACACAGAAAACCTCCTCTCATTCCTCAAAACCCTATCCTACAGAATCCTAGACCCACAAACCACACACGAGAAGGGCCGCCAACTTGACATAGCAGCCTTCATATCCCAACAGCCCACCACACCAGAAATTCAAACCACAAACGGAACATGGTCACGCACCCTCTGGTCAGACCACTACATATACACCTTCAAAATCAACTGGACACAGGGAAAAACCAAGCAAAATAACCAAAGCTTAACATACAAAGCACACAAAAAGATTGATCCACCTAAATTCTGGAACAAAGAAGACACCATGATACAAGATGAAAACCCCAAGGACTTCATTAACCACTAGTGCACCCTAAGCACATCCATCCTCAAAGACGTGACACAACCGCATAAAAATATCAGAATCTATAGATCAGGGGTGCGCCCAGTAGATCGCTAAGGCAAAGTGAGTCGATCGCGAAGCCCATCACGGGCTCTGTGATAGACTCACTTTGCCTTGGCGATCTACCAGGCCGATCAGCCTTCCTCTCCCCAACGTCAATTCTGCCGTCGGAGAGGAAGTTTGGGTCAGACAATCGCTGCCTGGCTGGGCCGGAACTTCCTCTCCGACAGCAGAATTGACATCGGGGAGAGGAATGCTGGTCGGCCCAATGCAGGGAAGCAGGGAGAGCTTGGGGCAGCGGCAGCTTTGGGGCCTGTTACCCGATGGTGGCAGCAGTGGCTTGGTGGAGGGCAGGGAGAAAAAAAGAAAGGGGGCATGAAGAGAGAAAAAAAGAAAGGGAGGCAGGGAGAAAGAAAGGGCAGGGAGAGAAGAAGAAAAAGTTGGGGGAGGGATTGAGGTCTGGAGGAGAGGAAGCATACAGGTTGAAAGAAGGGAAGAAAGATTGGATGCACAGTTAGAAGAAGAAAGTGCAATCAGAGATTCATGAAATCACCAGACAACAAAGGTAGGAAAAATGATTTTATTTTCAATTTGGTGATCAAAATGTTTCAGAATTTATATCTGCTGTCTATATTTTGCACTATGCCCCCCCCCCCCTTTTACTAAACCACAATAGCGGATTTTAACGCAGGGAGCCTATGAGCGTCGAGAGCAGCGCTGGGCATTCAGCGCAGCTCCCTGCGCTAAAAACTGCTATTGTGATTTAGTAAAAAGGGAGCGGGATATATTTGTCTATTTTTGTATGGTTGTTACTGAGGTGACAGTGCATAGAGTCATCTGCCTTTATCTCCTTGAAAAAACCCTGGACTAGGAATGATAATTAACATTTTCTCAGCGTACAGTGTGCTTTGTGGTTTTTTTTTAAATTTATTGTTGGTAGATCATTTTGACTTGGTTATTTTAAAAGTAGCTTGCAAGCCCAAAAAGTGTGGGCACCCCTGCTGTAGATGCTCAGATAAATGGTTTGACAACAAACTACTGCAACTCAAACAACAATGCAGACGTCTTGAAAGTGAGTGGAGAAAAAACAACCTGGAGAATACTGAGCAAACAATACAAACAAAAGCTAAAAGAAAGGCATACTACACCAATCAGATAGGCATAGAAATCCAGGACACCAAAAAACTTTTCAAGCTACTAAAGGAACTCACAGACACCAAACCCTACCTGGCCACCAAAACCACCCCACCCACCACAGCCAAACAATTGGCTGAATTATTCAGAAACAAAATATCAACAGCCAAAAATACCTTCACTGGGACCCAAAACCACCTCGACAAAATCTTAATACCACCTAAAGAAAACGAGGCCTACACAGCAGACAGAAACTGGTCAGATTTCCCAGACACACAATGGCACAACCTCGACAAACTCTACAAAAAATACAGTCATGCAGCCTAAGACCTCAACCACTGTCCTCCATACCTGTTAAAAGCCACCAGCACTAGATTCCGCATCCACCTCATGCGGTGGATTAGTTACATGCTCACAGAGGGTCAATTTCCACAAGAAGTTACCAAAATCATCATAACCCCTATTCTGAAAGACCCAAAGGGAGCAACAGATCAGCCATCCAATTACAGACATATAGCCTCAATACCGCTATACGTCAAACTAATGGAAGGCCTCGTAGCAAAACTTCTCAACGAATGCTTAGAAACCCACAACATTCTTCACCCCTCACAATCAGGCTTCAGAGGCAACTACAGTACAGAAACACTACTAATTTCTCTCCTAGACACAGCCAAACAACACCTATGCAAAGGCAAAAAAAATGCTACTCATACAACTTGATCTCACAGCGGCATTCGACCTAGTAGATCATGACATCCTACTACAAACACCGGAGGCAATAAGAATCACAGGCAAAGTCTACAATTGGTTTGAAGGATTCCTCTGCTCAAGAAGATACAGAGTAAAAGCAAACAATGAACAATCAAAATCCTAGACAACCCTTGCGGAGTTCCCCAAGGCTCCCCACTATCACCAACACTCTTCAACTTTTACATAGCCACACTTGGCACATGCTTAGCCAAAAAGGTATAACGTCATACAGCTACACAGACGATATCACCATCCTCCTGCCTTTCGACCAAACCACCCCTAATACAACGAACAAACTACACATTGTACTAGAAACAGTGTCAAAATGGATGAGTGATCATAAACTAAAACTGAACCAAGACAAAACCAAATTCTTACTTCTAGAAAGAAACAAAACCCCAACCATAGCAATCCTAGAAATAAACTCCATCACATATCCCTTACAACCCAACCTAAAACTGTTGGGAATAATGATAGACAAAGGCTGCACATGCAACTTCAAATCAGCAAAATGGTTCAGAAGGCATTCGCAACCATGCACAACTTAAGACAAGTCCGAAAATACTTCAACAATGAACAATTCAAACTCATAGTACAAGCGCTAATCCTAGGACTCCTGGACATGCCCTGCCAACATGCTAAAACAATTGCAAACAGTCCAAAATAAAGCCCTAAGACTAATATACTTGCTGAAAATATACGACCACATTACCTCTGCTTTCCAAGACTCACACTGGCTTCCAATATAAGCAAGCATACAACACAAATTCTACTGCACCCTATTCAAAGCCTTAAATGGAAATGGACCAAGCTATCTGAACAACCGCCTAATCTGGAAAAACCAAGGAGAACTCAAGCACACTTTACCCCCACCCCCCCAGTCAAAGGCATGCAAAGCAAAAAAAATATGACGGTCTACTAGCCACCAGAGCAGCAAAAATAGACCACCATCTCTCAAATCTGCTGACCACGACGCTCAACTACAAAACATTCAGGAAAGAACTGAAAACCATACTATTCAAGAAATTTGTCAAATGATCTAACCAAACCATATCAACCATTCCAAGATCCCAACGCATACTATAGCTATCAACCTTGTAATCTCCCTGGGAATGCCCAGGCTAATTTCTTGTTGTAAACCACCTAGAACTGAAAGATATTGGCAGGATAGAAGACATCTATGTAATGTAATGTCTAATACCAGCTCTAGCAGGATACATATTTCAAATCTGAAATATTCTAATCACAAAATATAAAATAATTTTTTTTTCTACCTTTTGTTGTCTGGTAATTTTATTCTTCAAATCACATTGGTCTCAGGCTTTGGTTTTGGGTTCCTTCTGTCTTCATCGTGGCATGGCTGGCTCCTGAAGGTAAAATAGGCCCAAGAGGAGCTGGGGAAGAGATACCGAGTCTGACCTGGGCGCAATTTTTTATACCACTGTCCAGAACTTCTTCTAAGTGGATGGGTCCTCCAATCTTGGCTATAGATGACTATGAGGGGCATAATCAAAACTTTAAAACTTCCAAAAACCTGCCAAAGTTGGCACTTGGATGTCCTAATACAAGGGATTTCCAAGTGCCAAAAATCAAAAACAACTTTCTGGACATGCAGCAGCACTTCTAAGCTGCTGTGTGTCCAGAGCTCAAAGGCATGTGTTGGGAGGTATGTTATGGGCAGGAATTATGTGGTCTTAAACCTGGATGTACTACAGCGATAATCAAAGCTTTCCTAGAGGGAACTTAGATGCTGGCAGTTAGGCCTGTTTTAATTGCATGTAAGTGCCCCAAAGCTGCCCAAACTGGCCAGATGACCACTGAGGGATTAAGGCATAATCTCCCTTACTCCCCCAGTGGTCATTGATCACCTCCCACCACCTAGAGAGGGGGGACAGCACATTGAGGGCTTGCCATCAGCTGATCACGGCAGAGGAGTCCCCATCAGCTGAGCCAGTTTCAAAGATTCTTGATGGCTCAGCTGATGGAGATTCCCCCTACCAAGATCAGCTGAGCCACGGCGACCTACACACCTCCCCTGGTCATTCCCCAACATTTCTGCCTCCCCCCAACATCACCCAACATCCCCAGCATTTCTGACTCCCCTATCACCCAACACAACCCAGCATCATGGAACACCCGCACACACACATCACCCAGCACCACTCAACATCATAGAACCTTCCCCCCTACCCACACACCCACACATCACTCGACACCCCCGTACCTTCTGCTACAAAATCGGCAGGAGGGAAGCCCACTCTCTCCTGCCTACAGGACCATGTGCTGAGAATGACGGGCCTTACCCCTCCCAATAAATCTTGGGATGCAGTGAGAGAGGCTTAAGACCCTGATTGGATGGTAAATGGATGTCCGTAAAGTCTTCACCTTTAGCAGGGTGTACAGCTGCTTCATGACCCTTGACATAAAGGTGGTCCCTTGTTCTGTCAGTATTTCCATAGGGATTCCCATCTCAAAGAAGACTTCCCACATATGTCTCTTATTTTGTAATTTTATTGTGTATGAAAACTTGTAAGCTTCCTTGGATAAAGGCAGATTAAAAATGTTTGAAATAAATAAATAAAAGTAGTGGCCACATGTTGAATAGAGCAATAGCTTCTGGATACCGAGTGGTGTAGTTCAGAATGACAAAAATATACTTGTTGCCCTGAGTAGTGCACTTAAGAGGTCTCACAAAGTCCATAGCAACTTGATCAAAAGAGGTGTCAACCAGGGGAATAGGCACAATTGCAGGATTAGATTACTCAACTGGTCAGAAAAAACAGGCCAGAATCCATCCTTGAGTTTTCTCCTCACCCAAGTGACCTCCTAGCAGGTGACTATGGGCTAACTGCATGACTTGCCTGTGATAGGGCTGTGGAACTAACAGCTGCTCTATCTCCTCTCCCTCCAGGGTTCTCTTGGCCACATTATACATCAGAGCCTTCTTAATTATGAAGTATGGGATTGCTATTTTAGAGGGATGTACTACATTATGATACTGTACCAATAACATCAATGACCTACTTGATGTGAAATATTTATTTACCTCCTCCCCCTTTTATAAAACCACACAAGAGGTTTTTAGTGCCGGCCAGCATGCTGAATGTTCTGTGCTGCTCCAACACTCATAGGAACTCTATGACCATTGGAGCAGCGAAAAGCATTCAGCATGCTGACCAGCACTAAAAACCTCTTGCACAGTTTTATAAAAGGGGAGACAGGTTAGTTTGCTCTGCCTGGAAATGAAAGCTGACTGGCCTATATTTATACATTTGTTGACTAACTTTCGGGACTTTCCCTTCATCAGGTCTTAGAAACTGAATGATCAAAAGAAGCCATTGATGGAAAATATAAGTGAATCACAAAATGCATTCTGATAAGTGTGAAGAGGAAAAGGGGCATGTGTCTGTGCATGGTACCCCCAAAAAGCTGTGCCATGCATACCAGCTGAAATCCCCTGTGCTAGGTACTCCAGAGTGAAAGAACATGTTGGCAATAGGGGACTTCTTCTCCCCTAGAACCTGCGAGATCAAAAGCAGCCACCTCCTGCCACATTGTCCCCTGAGTACCACCCTCCTTGGCGCATAGTCACTGAACTTCCAAAAGGTAACATAACATAACATCATACTTCTTAACCGCATATCCATAAGTTCTACGCGGTTTACAAAAGATTATAAATTAAAGACAATTTAAGAATGACAGAAATAAATTATTTGACCAAGTATTTTGAAAAGAGATACGTTTTCAGTTGAGTTTTGAAATGTTTTATATGGTTAATACAGAGAATCTATTAACCATATAAAACAGAGCGATACCATACATAACCTTATAGCAAAAGCAACCTAACTTAAACAAAACACGAGCCTCCATTGGCATGATCATATTTTTAAAGCCCATATATCATTCTAACCGCTGTATTCTGAATCAGTATGAGTCTAACCATGTATTTCTTGGGAATTGTTAAATATACAATACTAGTGTTTAAGCCCATTACATTTGTTACAGTAATGGGTGCTAGAATAGCCCCACCTATACCCTGAAGCCACCCATGCCCCGCCTGTACCATGGCTGGATTGTGCGTCCCACTGATCCCAGTCCTACCACCTCACCTTTCACCATTTCATTAGTCCTCTGTACCCTTTAGACCCTCATCACGCCCTTTCCTCTCTCACACCCTCTACCATCTCTCTCTGACCCTGTTTCACCCCTTTTGCCATCTTTTCCCTTCAGGTCCCTTTTGTCCTTCCCCAAGGCCATATGTGTTTCTTCTGCAGCAGCTGCATTTTCCTCCCCCCACTTCCCTGTGCAGCAACTGCAGCAGCATTCCCTTCCCCTCCATTTCCCTGTGCAGCAGCATTTCGCTCCCCACACCCCACTTCCCTGTGCAGCAGCAACAGCATTTCCCTACCCCCCTCTTCCCTTTAGAACAGGAGCCACAGCAGCATTCCCTCCCCATCCATTTCCCTCCCCCCACACCACTTCCCTGTGTAGCAACAGCAGCAGTATTTCCCTCCTCCTACACTTCTCTGTGCAGCAGCACCAGCGGCATTTTCCCCTACCTTCCTTTCCCTTCACGCTGTTTCGCAGCCTTCTACTGCCCTGATTTACTCTGGCACGTCCCTGATGACATCATCAGAGACGCGGCAGAGCAAATCAGGGCAGTAGAAGGCCACAAAGCAGCGTGTGCTGCGGCTGCTGCTGGAGTCGGGGGGTTTGTCGGGACTGCGGCAAGGGAAGGGGGGAGTGCGGCAAGGGACTATGGGAGCCAGCCAGATCGTGAGAAGGGAGGGTTGGATGGGAGGGTCAGACCACGGTGGGAGGGTCGGATGGGTTCGTTGGAGTACTATATGGGCCGTTGTAAGCGCAGGAGTACTGTGTGAGGCCATAATTCACTTTGGGTTCAGCTACCAGGTCATTTCGCGTGTTGGAGTACTGTGTGGGGCTGTTGTAAGCGCGCATGCGCACTCCTGACTGCCACGGACATACGGATCACGGAACACGCAGATAGGAGTGCGCATGCACGCTTAGCGTTTTATTATAGTAGATTTCAATAATCCAAAAGACTCAGTAATAAAGATTGTACCAGAAGTGTAAAAACAGAAAACTCAAAAAAGGGTTTAATGGTACATAGTTTCCATAACGTAATAAACGTTATGTACCACAGCATCTATTTGTTTTTTCATGGTCAGATGATGATCCAAAATAACTCCCAATATTTTAATTGTTGGTTAAATTATATACAAGGTAGAATTTATACTAATCGATGGCTCGTGAATAATCTTATCTGGCAACACAACAAAAAACTTTGTCTTATCAGGGTTAAGGTTAAGTTTGAAATCCTGCATCCAAGAGTTCATCAATTTCAATACAGACTCAGTTTTATGAGAGATATGAGGTAGAACTATTTCACAAGGTATGACAATTGTGATATCATCAGCATAGCTGAACAGTTCTATACCTAGGTTACTCAACTGTAACCCAAGGAAGAGAGATGTACATTAAATAATGTGGGTGAAAGTGGGGAACCTTGGGGTACACCACTCAGATTTTTCCAATTAAAGAAAAACTGATTAAACTTAACCTGATATTGTCTGGATTCCAAAAACCCTTTAAACCACAGCAGAACATTACCGTACCCTGTAGGCCAACAGCATCCAAACAAGCCAATAATTTGGTATGATCTACTAAATCAAAGGCACTACTTAGGTCGAACTGAAGCACCAGCGCACTGTTACCCTTGCTCAGTAGGCTATTTAAATGGTCTGATAATGTAACCAATACTGTCTCAGTGCTAAAATAGGTTCTGAAACCTGATTGAGAATCGTGCAGTAGGGAATGTTGCTCAAGATATTTTGTGAGCTGAATTTGAACAAGACCCTCCATGATTTTTACAAAATAATAGGTCTGTAGTTAGATGGTAATGAAATGGATTCGTTGATGTTTTTAATTATTGGCGTAATAATTATATTACCTTCCTCATGTGGACATGTTCCTACTTCTAAAGAGTCAGATAGCCATTCAAATAATTTCAATTTAAAGCTTAAAGAGGCAGCTGCCATAAGGTTAGGAGTGCAGGGATCGAGCAGACAATATTATTTAGCATATTTACAAAATAATTTGGAAAAATCATCCCATTCTGGGTAGTCAAATGTAGACCATTGTAGATCTGTGCAAATTTCTTCTTCTATCATACTAAGATCATAGCCAAAAATTTCTAAGCAAGGCAAGCAAGAAGATCTTAAACTAGAAACCTTGGAACAGAAGAAATTCGCTAGGTCGTCAGCAGAGGGAGAGGCAACCATGGAGATTGTGTTTTTTTAGTTACATTAAACCCATTATTGACTAAATGGAATACTTTTTTTACGTTGGTACTAGTATTCCCTACTTTATCTGAATAGTATGCTTATTGTTTCTCTCTTAGTAATGATTTATAATTTCTAACTTCCTTCCTCCAATTTTCTTTATCTAAAGCTGGTTTTGATTTTAGCCATTTCTTCTCAAAACGGCATACTATTCGTTTCATTTCTAATAACTCTGCATCATATCATGTTTTAGAATCATCTGTTTGTCTCTTTACAACATGTTTAGATACGATTTTATCTAAGATAGTGTTACATAAGGTTTTCCAATTAGATGGGAATTCATGGATATTGTCTTTCGGTAGTAGATTGACTCGTTTCCAGAATTCAAGTGGGTTAGGTGATTTCCTGATAAGAATATCTTGTTTATGTGATTTGTTCTTTCTTTAAATTATATTGCTTAGTCCATCCCAATGAAAAATAATAAATGAAGTGATCCGACCAAGGTGTCGGTGACCACCTATCATCCCTTTGCAAGATTTTTGGAGTAAGTTCTGTAAATAGTCTAAGTTTTGGATGTGGGGAAGCTCAGATCGAAAAAAAAACTTAGACTAATTCTTCTTAGAACCCCTTTCTCCTTAGGTCATTAGCTGACCACTCTAGGATCAATCCAAAATCCGAACAGATGAATCAATAGCCTTTCTGTCCAAAATCCTTGAATGGCGCCTCAGTAGATAAGAACAGCATATTATACAGATCATAGCATTCTACCTCTCACAGGTTCACAGGAACTGAGCAAGTATCCATAGTCAGATGTCCTTGACTAGAAACACATAGTTCTCGTAACATACCCAGAATGCATCAAGCAGGCATCAAGCAGCAAAGATGATTTCTTGCAGAAGATGGTTCATGCTTCATGACATCAGTGAAAGGCCTAACCTTAAGTGTATGGAAGGAACCACTCCTACAGTACCCCCCTTGAAGGAGAAATAACTGCAAAGGAGTCTATTTAACCTTCAACCTAACTAATAGGAAAGGATCATCAAGACCCAAGGTGATACTATGAATGCTGAAACAGCAAAACATAAGCAATACCATAAAAATCAGCAATAAATCAAAGACATCAATAATCAATCTAAAAGAATCATAAAGGCCAGGAATCTATCTACAGTTCTGATTTAATAGTTAGTGAAACCAGCTCAAGATGATGACCCCCAATGTCATGGTTGAGGAAGAGAATAATCCAGGGAAGATAGAAAGGCGATTAAATCAGTTACATCCTGGTCGGGTTTTGCTTCTAAGTGAAGATTAATGTCACCTAACAGTAGACATTGTGAAGTCAGAAGAGAATTAGTAAGAATAAATTCATAAAAATAATTTTTGGCCCTAGCCCATATAAAAGAGAATACAGTTTAGAGAATCTAATAGATCCGTTCTATTAAGTGTGCAAGGTAAAATTTCCAAATAGTTTTTTTTATCAGTGAATCTTGCATTTTAAAATTGAAACTGTCATCTAATATAATAGTGCTTCTGCCACCTCATTTTTCCTTACGGCAAAGAGGAACAATTTTGTAGTGTAATGACAGGATCATCACTGGAAATAAGCCAGGTTTCAGAGATAAACACACAGGCTAAATTTTGATCAATTATCCAATCCTTGATAATCTGTGCTTTACCCCTAATCGATCGTGCATTTACATAAGCACAGGTGATAGTAGTTAACTCTTCAGGTGTCTCCTTATCCTGCACAGCAGATTTAGTTCTAAAGCCAAAACAGTCATACATTCTAACATAATTAAAGAAAGTAAATCACCATTATTGTGCTCAGACAAGCACAATGTAGGAAGTACCAATAGACAGAAAAATAAATCCACAAAATGATGGAAATGGCAGAGGCAAATCTGAGATCTAATTCATACAATCATGTTTCTTCTTAACTGCAGAATGTTATGCCAGTGGACATCGGATTCTTCAGAACCCGTACAGAAGTGTTGATTTTGACTCCTCAAGACTGCAACAATCAGCTATTCACGATCTTATATGTGACTATTCACTGTCGCCAGGATGGTACCGCTTTATGATCTTTGATAAACCAGCTAAGATGCCAACAAAGTGCATGGAGGTAATTGGTCCAAGTTTATCCTGCCTGTGAGATGCAGCATTTGTTCCTTACATATAAAAGGGGGGGCTGGTAAATCATATAATTTTGTAAGATTTCTGACAGCAAAATGAAGTAAGAGTTTTGGAGATTTACATGACTTGCTTTGCAAGAAATTGCCTGAACTAGCAGCGGTTACAACTGAGTTGATATGCGTTTGGACAGAGGAGCTCTCTGTTTCCAAAAGAATTAAATTTAACCATTTATTTGGCATTGTTGCTCAGAAGCAACATGTCTTCTGTGGCTCTTATGGGAGATCTGCATCCCCAAATGCCTGTTTACGTGACACTGTTGCTCTCATTCAACATCAAGTTATGTAAAGCAGCTGTTTCACCATCTGCCAATGAAAGGGTTAAGATTCTCTGTTTGGCTTTCAAAATTCTTAGGGCTGGATATTCTGTTTGTTTATCTGTAACCCTTTCTACCCTATGTACCTACTTGCACTCCATGCTTCCAGTCACTATCCCTCTTGGCTCCCCTCTTGCGGAGTTTGTTACCCAACTACCATATCTTTGATTAGAAACCTCCTACCAGAAATTCAGAACTGGCTCTTGGCATGTAGTCTGCTGATAGCTGAGAGATACTAACACATGGATCTTAGGCAGATTTTCTTTTCGGAAAATCTGGACCCCCCCCCTAGCTTTGCCCCCCAGGCCCGCCTAGTTCCGCCCATCCCTGCCCTAATCCCGCCCCCAAGCCCGTTCTAGCCCTGCTGCCTGCTCTTGTTGAGCAGGGAGAAAGTCCACGCATGCACGGATGCTACATGGTGATGTCACACGATGTCATTGCATGACAGTTGCGCATGCGCAGACTTCCACCCTGCCCGACACAGCATTTTCAAAACCCGGACAAAGTGCCAGGTTTTGAAAAGCCATCCAGATCCCAGGACATGTCCTCAAAAGGAGGACAAGTCCGGGGAAATCCAGCCATCTGTTAACCCTAGATCTACCTTTATCTTCTTTCTTTCTGTTTTTAAAGGTATGGCCTATCCAAGTTTCCAAGTTTATTAAAATCTTTCTATCCCACTCCAAGGATATAAACCGTTTGGGCGGCTTACAGTCTAAAACCATAATCCAAAATAACTTTCACACATAACATCAAACATATAGGGTAAAATTGAAATACAATTATTATAGAAAGAGGGGAGGAAAATACAAATTGGAAAACTTTTCATGTCTTGCAGAGTTCTCTCAGGACCTTAGGGCAATTTATCTGTTATGATAAGCATCTATAAAAAGAAATGTTTTTAATTCAGTTTTAAATTTATCAATTGAATTCAATAATCTAAGGCAATGTTCTTCAACCTTTTTACACCTATGGACCGGCGGAAAAAAAATAATTATTTAGTGGACCGGCAAACTAATAAGACTGAAATTTAAAAAAAACCCCATTGCCGCCCTGTCCTCGCGAGCTCGGTCCCGTTAACCATCTGATCCCATCCGCATAAGCCTCAAATAGTTATGATTTTATACTGAACATATTTTATTAAAGTATAAAAAGAAACAATATTCTGTACAATTGTCATTTTATAAATATAAATAATACAGGATCAACAAAACCCCCGTCTCCCCTCCCCTTCACATATATCCACTCTACTATCAAGAAAACTGAATAAGCCAAATTATTACAGAATGCTACACAAATATCATGCTAACAGAATACCGCAGTCACACATGGCAAGAATGGTGTTAGGGGGAGTGCAACTAGGGCAACTGCCTCCTGGCTAGAGAGAGCTGGAAGCTAAAGACGCATTGCCTGGGCTTTGCACTCCCCAGTTATGTCTAACATCAGCTCTAGCAGGATACATATTTTAAATCTGATATATTCTAATCACAAGATAGAAATAAAATTATTTTTTTCTACCTTTTGTCGTCTCTGATTTCTGCTTTCATCGTCTTTTCACTCTCTTCCATCCAGCGTCTGCCCTCTGTCTCTTCAATCCAGCATCTGCCTCTTCCATCCACTGTCTGCCCTCTACCCCTACCCCTACTCCTTTCATATGGTATCTGCGTTCTTTCTATGCCCCCCTCTCCTACACTAGATCTAGCATCTTTGTCCCTCTTTCCTTATTTTTCATCTGACCCCCCTTCCCAGCATCAATCTCTCTCTACCTTGTCATTCCTCTGTCTCTCCCCTTTCCCTCATCTGATCTCTCCATTCCATCCTGACTCCTTCCCCTCCTCTAATCTCCCTGCCAGCTGTTTCCTTCCAATGTTCCAGCAGTACCTTCTCCCTTTCTTCCTCCCCTTATCCAACAGTAACTCTCTTCCCTTTCCCTTCCCCTCCCTTGTCCAGGAGTACCCCTTCTCCCTTTCCTTCTCCCCTTATCCAACAATAATTCTCATCCCTTCCCTTTCCTTTCTCCCCTGCCAGCAGTAGCCCCTTCCCCTCCCTTGTCTAGGAGCACCTCTACTCCCTTCCCTCCTTCCCTCTCCAGCAAATGTTTCCTCGATGTAGGCTAGCGGCAGTTCTGTGTGCTTTTAACTTCGGCACACAGCTACCCCTAAGCAGTATTTTAGCGCGGTTTCATGAGGCAGCCTCGGGGTCTTTGGTAAGCCGGCCCGCTTCGATGATGCGATGTGGGCCGGCCTACCAAAGGCCCCGAGGCTGCCTCATGAAACCGCGCTAAAATACTGCCTAGGGGCAGCTGTGTGCCGAAGTTAAAAGCACACAGACCTGCCGCTGCTTTAATGGGGGTGCAGAGACATACGCGGCAGGAGTCGGTGGTGGCAGGCAGGAGTACAGGCATAGCGACGGCAACAGGAAGTTGCACGTCAGCTGACACCGGCACCTTTTGCTGAGGCGGGGTCCTGAATCCTTCGCGGACTGGCAAGATTTTTTTGCGGACCGACACCGGTCTGCGGACCGGCGATTGAAGAACTGTGATCTAAGGCACTGTTCTTCAACTGCTGGTCCGCAGAAAATTTCTGCCGTCTGCGCAGGGCCAGCGAGATTGAGTCAGCGGTTAAATTTCCTGCTGACTGCGGTAGTGTTGGAAGGCTGCTGCCTTGGGCGATTAACGTCGGGGCCTTCCCTCTGTGAGTCTCGCCTGTTTGGAAACAGGAAGTTGAAACAAAATAGGCGGGACTCAGAGAGTGAAAGGCCCGACGTCGGCAGCCTGTCTTGATCACCACCCCTGCCGAGTTGCTGAAGAGGGCCACGGGGAAGGTGTAGTTGGAAGAGAGAGAGCTACAGGTGCAGGTGGAAGGGAGATGGTCAGCGTGTGCGGGAGCAAGATCCTGGGGAGCCTTCGATAGTGGCTGTCTCCCCTCTCAGCAGCTCTCGTACTTGACAGGGCAGTGATTCATCAGCAATTTCCTCTTTCCTCAGAGGCAGCAACGGACCCAAGGCTGCCTAAGTAAATCACAGCTGCAGGCAAGTACTGAGAGCTGTTGGAAGGGGAGGAAGCCATTGTTGGAGGCTGGGAAGCTGATGGATAAAGGGAGAGCTGCTACTGGACCTGGAGGGAGGTAGAAGGAGAGATGCTGCTGGGAGGGGAGGAGGGAAAGGGATGGGAAGAGAGTTACTGTTGGATAGGGGGAGAAAGGAAGGGAGAAGGAAAAATGGAAGGAAACAGCTGGCAGAAGGGGTCAGGATGGAATGGAGATATCAGGTGAGGGAAAGGGAAGAGAGAGGAATGAGAAAGTAGAGAGAGATTGATGCTGGAAAAGGGGTCAGCAGAGAAATGAGAAAGGGATAAAGATGCTAGATCTGGTGTATTAGAGATAAAAATGAAGAAAGCAGTGAAGCTGGAATGAATCATGTAAAAAGGAGAGAGGAGGCACAGGCTGGATGGAAAGAGGAGAGGGGCATAGAAAGAAGGGGAGAGAGGGAAGACAGTGGATGGAACAGGCAGATGCTGGATTAAAGAGACAGGGTAGATGCTGGAAGGAAAAGAGTGAAAAGAAGATGAAAGCAGAAACCAGAGACAACAAAAGGAAGAAAAAAATTATTTTATATCTCTTTTGTCATTAGAATATATCAGATTTGAAATATATATCCTGCTAGAGACATAACTGGGGACTGCAAAGCCCAGACAGTGCTTCTTTAGCTTCCAGCTGGCTTAGGGCTCTCTCGGACCAGAGATCACTCCCCTAACACTATTCCTATCATGTGTGACTGCAGTATTCTGTTAGCATGATATTTCTGTGTAGCATTCTGTAATAACTTGACTTGTTCAATTTTCTTGATAGTAGAGGGGATATATGTGAAGGGGAGGGGAGACGGGTTTTGTTGGTCCTTGCTCTGTATATTTGTATTTATAAAATCACAATTATACAGAATATTGTTTCTTTTTATACTTTAATAAAATACATTCAATATAAAATCATAACTGCGGCTTGTGCAGATGGGATCAGATGGTTTACGGGGACCGAGCTCAGGGAGACGGTCGGAAATATTTTTTTAAAATTTCAGTCTTAGTAGTTTGCCGGTTCACAAAATAATTCTTTTATTTCTGCTGGTCAACGGGTGTAAAAAGGTTGAAAAACACTGATCTAAGGTTTATTGGCATGGAATTCCATAGCTGCAGACCTTTTACTGAGAATGTGGAAGTTCTGATATGTTCATGAACAATTTATTGATGAGTTGGGACAACAAAGCGTTTTTGATTTTCAGATCTAAGTGTTCTAGATGGAGTATATGGGGTCAAGAAACATGCTAAGTATGGAGGTTCACCTGTTATTAATACTTTAAAAGTTAATTTTATAAGGGATATGGTGAGAGATGGGAAGCCAATACACTTCATAAGAACATAAGAATAGCCTTACTGGGTCAGACCAATGGTCCATCAAGCCCAGTAGCCCGTTCCCACAGTGGCCAAACCAGGTCACTAATACCTGGCCAAAACCCAAGAAGTAGCAATATTCCATGCTACCGATCCAGGGCAAGCAGTGGCTTCCCCTATGTCTTTCTCAATAACAATGGACTTTTCCTCCAATAATTGTCTAAACCTTTCTTAAAACCAACTATGCCTCTAGAATGATGTAATGTGATCAAATTTACAAATGTTAGATTAATCTTATAGCTAGCTGTGTTTTGGATATTTTGAAGTCTTTTGATCTCTTTTTGCCATATCACAAACTGCTTGGTTGTAAGCTTGAAGAACAGTATAGCAATTTGTGAAATAAACAGAAACATAAACATGACCAGAGGATGCCAATATTAATTAATGCATCCGAAATCTATCTCAGAGTGGTCCATAAAGCTAGTTTTACTCTCTTTTTCAAATTCTAGTTCAGTAGATTGAGCTATAATGTTGATATTTATTTATTTATTTATTTAACATTAAATATAATTATAACAGACATTTTCATATTCCTGCATTCTAGCAGTTTCACTATGGCTGGGAAATGTCCCCTTTAACCAAAGCAATGGGAATCTCAAGGTGAAAGGGGATAAATTCAGAGATGAAGAAAAATTGAGGAAAAAGACCCTTAGAAGACCCTCAGGAGGGACATTGTGTTAATGAGACATGACTTATAATCAGACCTATGAGCTGGACAAAGCAAGCATTTCTTTCAGCACAAATGAATATTTCTGCAGGAGAACTTCATCTTTGCCCTAGAAGCTGATGGCTTTCTGCTGACTGTGACAGTTATTCTATTAAAAGAATTTCTAAGAAATGCTTGGGCCACAAGAAAGCCACAATGTCAGGTCAAGATGACATGGTCAAAATGACATGAACTATAGATAAAGCTACTGACAATCTAAAGCAAGATTAGGAGGGAGGGTGCCCACCTTCAGGGATCATTGACCTTAGTATTACGAATGCATTTTCAGGGAAAATAGAGAAGTCATATTTGACAGTAGGTGGCACCAAGCTTCATTATGACTCAACTGCAATTTTATATATATCATCCAATCATTAAATATGATAAAGTGTGAAAATCCAATGGAAATTAAGTATGTAATTAGTAGCTATGCAAGACTCTGGACCCCATGCTACTAAGCTTGGTTATAAAAAGTCCAGCTTAGTTCCTTAAAAGATAGGACGGATCAGACAGCACATGACATACTGGTACTCTGTGCTATTCTTTCATTAGGCTAACTGCTGTTACAATATTCTATTTGGATACTATTTTTATATAGGCTGCCTTTTCTTTATTACTATTAAACATGTGGAGGGGCATAATAAAAAAAAAAACGTCTAAGTCCCCTTTTGGCCTAAGGCCTTAAACGTTGAAAGTAGAAGCAGGGAAAATGTCCATAATAAAAAAAAACGTCCAAATGGAGGTTTTTTTAAAAATAATGGCCTGCCTCTACATTCAGCTGTTTAAACGCCCAGACCACCACTAAGTTTACACTTATACCCCCACGACGTCTACACTTATACTCCATAATGAACCAAAAAACGCCTAAGCCCCAAACGTCCAACACAAGGGCTTTTAGGCGAAGGAGCCAGTCCTTCACCTAAAAGCTGGATTCTGTAACCGGTGTCTGTCAAAAACAACACCGGTTACAGAATCCACACAAACGCCCCCTCCCCCCGACATCGGGGCAAGAGGGAGCCCAAGCCCTATTGCCCCGCGGCACCGACCCCCCCGATTACCTTCGGGGCAAGAGGGAGCCCAAGCCCTCTTGCCCCGCGGTACCGACCCCTCCCCCCGATTACGTTTGGGGCAAGAGGGAGCCCAAGCCCTCTTGCCCCACGGCATCCCGACATTCTCTGATGACATCAGGGCAAGAGGGAGCCCAAGCCCTCCTGCCCCGGGTACCCGCGGCACCCCCCGATTACGATCAGGCCAGGAGGGAGCCCAACACCTCCTGCCCAGGCAGACCCCCTAATCCCCACCCCCACTACAATACGGGCAGGAGGGATCCCAGGCCCTCTTGCCCTCAACACAACCCACACCAATGACCGCCCCCCTGAACCTCCATTCTGCAGCAGGCTGGCCTGCTGGACGGGCGGGTTTGGCACCCGTCCATCCGGCCAACATTTTACAGGTATGGGGAGGTGGGATTGGGGGTGGGGGGGAGGGGTCGTGGGGTCGGCAGGGGGTCCAAGTAGCCATTTAGGCCACTTTTTATATGTTTTTTTTCTTTTGATTATGAACCTCATATTATATACAGCAATTGGGTTGTCGGTGTGAGGTCATTTAAATACATTGAAGGGGCTAGCAGCAGTCTCTTCAGAAGTAACATCAGAAAATACATTTCACGGAAAGGGTGGTGAATGCTTGGAACAATGGTCCCATGGAGGTGGTGGAGGCAAAAAGGGCCAGATTATGTATTGGGTGCCTACATTAGGCGCCACAAGGCACCCTAATCGAGGATACCTTGCAACGCCTAACTTTGGAATCCATGCTCAACTTTATTTTTAATTAGCTTAATTGGTGTGGTAATTGACCCTGCCAGTTTTCAGCCAATTAAAAAAATAATAATAATAAAGATTAAGAGTTTGGTACCGAACTCTTAGGATGCCTAGGGACGCCTAAGTGGAGGCACCCTCTGACACCTAACAATGCCTACCAGAAAAGTAGGCATGATTTGGGGAGGAGAATAGGCATGGTTGACTTAGGCATCACTACAACCTGGCCTATCAGCATCTATGTTTAAGACACCAAGCAACACTTAAGTACTCCTAAGTGGGATTCTAAAAGTAGCACCCAGCGGTTGACTGATTAACATGCCAAGTAGTGCCTACAATGTAGGCACGCTTAAGCGCCGTTTATAGAATCTGGCCCAAAGTGCATCTCAATTCAAGAAAGCTTGGGAGAAGTACATTAGACCTCTAAGGGATAGGAGGATATAGTAGATGGCATGGTTAAGCAGATTAGATAGGCCGTTTGGTCTTTATCTGCCTTCATTTTTCTATGTTTCCATGTTTGTCTTGTTCTAATCCAGTACCCTTAAGGATACCTGGTTTAGCAGCTGGTCTCTGTAATCCAAATGTCTATTTTAACTAGAATGCTTAAATCAGTGTCTTCCAAAGTGTGGGTCAGAACCTAGAACAAAGGGTTACCAGATTTTATGCATGTAAAATCCGGACCCCTAGACCCTCCCCCAGGCCTGCACAGTTCCACCCATCCCCGCCCTGTTATGCCCATGCCACACCCTAGCCTCACCCCTAACCCCACTCCCCTCTGCCTGCTCAGCTTGGTTTTGCTTTTCAAAACCCAGTCAAAGTGCCGGGTTTTGAAAAGCTATCTGGACACCCGTACATGTCCTCTACAAAGAGTATTTGTTGAGCTACCAGTAAATTCACAACTTCAGCATTTGGAACCTAGGACAATACCAGACTTTACAGTCTACGGCCCAGAAATATCAAAGAAGAGACAAGTTAATCTAATAATGTATTTTTTAAATGGGTATAACTTATGGGCAGGTCTTTATCTGCCATCATTTATTATGTTACTGTGTGCACCAGTTTAACTGATGTTTTGTATGAAATGTTTCTTCATATATATAAATAAAATTATGGGGCAAGAAGCTAATTTTTATAATCTTTGAAAATAATATATACCCTATTGTTGGGGGGGGGGGGGCGCAGGAGTTAACAGCATTTGAATCTAGGCCTCTACTGTTGGGGTTTGAACCAGGAATAGGTACCTCTGAAGCAACCTCAAAAATGGTGTAACTGTTACAGAAACATCAGGGAAAGCATGCTGGATATAGGAGTGGGGTAAGAAGCAGGAGATAAGATGATGCTTTCCTACTATGCAACTGACCCCTAAATGCTGCCAACCTAGGTGGATGCTTCAGTCTGCCTAGTGGCAAAACTGGCTCTGTCAAAGCCAAGACCTTACCATTCCACAGGGGCAAGATATTCATAGACAGGAGGAATGTCAGGGTCATCCTGACTAAATCATAATACCTGCCAAATGATGCTGCTATGAGGCATTTCACCAGGTATAGGAAATTGTCTCCTAGCAGCCGTAGCTTTGATGAGAGTGAGAGAATTCTAACTTTCCTTCGGCCATGGAAATTCTTATTCCTCTTGATTGTTAAGGACCTGCTCCTGAAGGATTTTATGGTTCTGCCTTCTGAGGTGGTATGCTTGTGAGGGAGAGATATTTCTATGTTTATGCTGGGGATGTACAAGCAATCCCAAGTATGCTTTCTCCACCTGGATTCCCCCCCCCCCCAAGGCAATTTCTCTAACCACCCCTTCATTCACCTCTTAGTTTACACAGGATCTCATGCTCTAGTTAGCAGCAGATCTGTATACCCATTTCCTCCCTGAGATACTGTTGAGTTCTTCCAATAAATATTTTTATAAGCCTCAGTCAGAAAGCTACACTGGGGCAGAGAGGACATAAGCAAAACATCTGCTTGATATGCATAATGAAAAAATGAGTATATATAAAATCATAGAAATAGTTACATAAACAATTAGTCATTAAAATCAGGGGGAGGGGGAAGAGGAAGAATGGACTTTCCAGATGAGCTAGTCAAGTTGAATGGGGTATTTCAGATGGGCTGGTGGGTGGAACAAACGGATAACAGAAGGATGGGAGAAGTTTATGAGAGGGGATATGAGTTCTGTGAGAAATGCTTGGAGGAAGGGGCGTAAGATAATACTGATGGGAGGCAGTCTTGATGGCTTTTTGGCACCCTCAGGGAGGTGGCTAAGGATCAGAAAAAGATTCAAAGGTGTGATTGAGCTTCATAGGGTACTTCCTAGTAGTCCAAATGGGTCACTGTCAGAGACAAGATACTGTGCCTCAGTGCTTTGACACAGTATTGCACATCTTTCTGTTCTTGTGTTCATTTGATATTTTTCTCATTTTATTTTGCACTGCAGATGAACCACTGTGGAACTCAGGCCCCTTTATGGTTGTCTCTGAAGGAATCCGAGTCCTTGCCTCAACCTGGACAGAGCAGGCAACTTACAGCCTGTGCGACATGGCAGTTTTTCTTTAGCAGCACAAAAGATTGCTGCCTTTTCCGCATACCTGTCACGGTGACAAACTGTGGAGATTTCTTTGTGTATTTACTTCAGCCGACTCAAGGCTGCATGGGATATTGTGCAGAAGGTGAGAAGTCTCATAGTAGAATGCATACTTATGCATGCTGGTTTCCTATTTTATTATTATATTAATTATTTGGACTGGTACTTCTTTTCACATTTTTGCTAGAGTTGCGTGAAAATTTGCACCTGCTGTTGGGATCTGTAAAACCTGCTCGTGATTTCTTCCTTTCAAGGGTTATTTGTGGGGATAATATTGACCCTGAAATTGTCAGCACTTTTTAAAAGGCCAGTTACCATAGGATTTTATACCTGGTTGTTCAGTGACCTGCTGGTGCCGAATATCCAGATATATGAAAGTTTGTCAACTGGTTGGCATACATTGAGGACGCCTAAATGTCAGGATGCTGGCCATTTAACTTCAGGCGAACTTTATAAAAACAGGGCCTATGAGTTTTTCAGACACAATTTTGATCACTAATTGGTGTGTGGTTATTAAGAGAGCTTATTTGTGAGGTAACTTTATATCTGTTATTCAGAGTTTTTGACTCTATATTAGAGCATATTTGAGCAATGATAGATGCTTCCTTAATAGTGTTCTTTGTGTGTTGGTGTTCTCTTTGTATTACATTTGGAGAGTTTTGCTATTTATTATAGTTTAGTATTCACCTTAAGGAATTTTATTGTTTGAAATATTTTAACAGCACACATTAAAAATGTTTTTGAGTGAATTCTAGTGCATGTATTTACATAATAAATGCTTAAAACATAAGAACCTAAGAGTTGCCATACTGGGACAGACCAAAGGTCCATGAAGCTCAAGGTCCTGTTTCCAATAGAAACATAGAAATAGATGGCAGATAAGGGCCACGGCCCATCTAGTCTGCCCACCCCATAAGTACCTGGAAATATTCCTGCATAATGTGAAAGAATCAACTCAACACTTAAAAATCAGAATAAGAAAGGGAAACAATAATGTTAAACAGCAAAGAAAAGAATATAATGATAGGTTATATGATGTTTCTTGAAGCTGCTTATCTGGTATCTGATATCTGCTTTTCTGTGTCTGTTGCAAAATGAAACTTATTCTGCATGTGCTAACCTGAAGCAAAATAATGTGCTTTCAGCTTTAAAGCTTTTAGGCATTTAAAGCTGATACAAAAATATAGGGGGATAAAGAAAACATAATTAAGGACCAGGTTTAAGAATTTCACAGGTTCTCTGTTAAGTTTGAGTAATTATAGCTATTTCATAAACAGCTGCATGAAATGTAAATTGTGTGACTTCCTCCCCATTTTCACCCACCCACCCACACTCCCCATTCCTCCCACCCCCATACACACACACGCATATACATACACCCATTTTCTCCAGTCCTCACGGGAAAGTTTTCTTTCTTTCTTTCTCCCTCATTTTTTAAAATAATACAATGCTGTTGACTCAGATTTGGTTCTTGAAAAAGATGCTTCTTGAGCATAAATGTATATTTCATGATATAATTTAACAATATAAAAGATGTTCACAAGTGAATATATAACTTCACTATTTATGTATTTTCAAAGCTTATATTGATAGTATGAAGTCAAATATCTTACCGAATGGCCCAATACTATTTGTATAAAAAGGAGTTGGGTGAGGGGAAAGGTGAGGGGGACTGAAGAATTTCATACATTTAAAACCAAAACTAAATAGATGGTGCCGGTATGATGACTGAACTACCTGTATATTCAGGCTGTCACCTGTATAGTATTTAACATAACCAAGGCACCTAATTCACAGCTGAAAAAAGGCTGAAATAATTTAGATGAGGCAAATTCACTTTTCTTTTGACTTTTCTGCTTTATTCCTGTTTGGAGTGTCTGAAAGTTCTTCTTACCTAGACACATAGTAACATAGTAACATAGTAGATGACGGCAGATAAAGACTCGAATGGTCTATCCAGTCTGCCCAACCTGATTCAATTTAAATTTTTTTTTTTTTTCTTCTTAGCTATTTCTGGGCGAGAATCCAAAGCTTTACCTGGTACTGTGCTTGGGTTCCAACTGCCGAAATCTCTGTTAAGACTTACTCCAGCCCATCTACACCCTCCCAGCCATTGAAGCCCTCCCCTGCCCATCCTCCTCCAAACGGCCATACACAGACACATCTCAGTTGTATAGATTACTAGACTTTATAGTAACATAGAAGATGAGAGCAGATACGGAAGAATTTATCAGACATCATTAGGTCTTTAAGTTGTGGTAAATGGCCCTTACCAGGACTTAAACAGCCCTAAAATTGCTGTTCCAAAAATAGCGTGGCAATATTTAAGTTTCCGCGTGCTACTTAGTAATGAGATGAAAAAATGCAAATGCATCTCATTACTATGAAAATCCCCTAATACGACTCACGGTGGTATACCACAAGTCATGTTAGGGTCCATAAATCACAGTAAAATGACCCCAAATTGGGTCATTTTACCATCTGGTAGCATTGGTACACACAAAACCACAACCTGATGCTCCAGGGCTGCAGTGGTGAGTTCCCCGTGGACCACCCCATGTATGTCCTCCCACTTGCCGGCCCTCCAACCCCCCTAGTTGCTACCTGCAAAATCATTGATGGTCCAGCGGGGTCAGTCAGAGGGGTGCAGGCCAGGCCAATCTGGTTCAGATACAAAAATGGTTCCTCTAATGACAGTCTAATGACTGCTAGGGGGTCATATTTCCATATGGAAAATTTCCTTATATGGAAATATGACCCCCCCCCCAATTGATAATCATGCGAGACTGCTGCTAGAAGCACCATCAATAATAATTAACAAATTACCTCATTTACCCCCTAATGTGTGCATGTTATCAAGTTTCAAGTTTATTTAAAATTTCTTATACCGCCCAATCAAGCCTTCTAGGCGGTGTACAAAAACACCATAACAATGTGTCAATTAACATACAATTTAAACAATAACAAACCAGGGGAAATGACAATTTTTAAAGATATTGACGAACGGGAACAAAAGGGAAGAAGGGTTAGAACTACAATTGATAGAAAGAAAGGAAACACTCAAGGGGAAGAATAACAAAGGGAGGGGGAACTGAAGGTGGAAACCTTTCTTGAATCTAAGTCATCTAGCGGTTAGCGCACATGTTGATTTAGCGTGCGCTAAATCCATGCTAAAACGCTTTAGCGTGCCTTTGTAAAAGAGTTTGCTGATTTTTAATGTATTGATTAATTCACTATGGGGCTCATTTTCAAAAAAGAAAAATGTCTAAAAGGTGGCACAAAGGGGACAGATGGACATTTTTCTTGCCAAGCCCTTTCAATTCATTATTTTCAAAACCCATTTTGTAGATGGATTTCTGTGGCAGTTGCCCACAGTGTGTCTAAATCTCAAGAGGCCACTTTAGAGGCATGGTTTGGATGGGAATGTCGAGCTTATGATATCGATGTTTTGCTGTAATCAATCAAACATTTTAGATTACGTCCAGAGGCAAGGATATGAGCAGAGCATGGCTAGAGCTCAGGCTTATGCATGTACTGTAATATACCTCTGACACTTATATGCAACCACTTATAGCAGCTCTATGGTTGGTGTAAGTGCCCACATCTATTATTTAAACAAACGTCCTTGGATCTGCTGTAATTTTTTTCTGGACAAAACAATGTGTGCTGTTATATATAGTCAAATTGCACTCTTGCAGTTCCATCCTTTTCCCACTCAATGCAAGTAAAAGTATGGCATTTATGGAACAATGTACTCAGAAAATGGGGCTCAGTGCTGTTTTACCTGTGGAAGTGGCTTTGAAAATTTGCTTCTATAGGAGTAAATTTATAAGCTACATAAATATGTAGAAGAGTGTTTTACCCACTAACTAGGCTCCTATAAAAATGACCTGGGGGGTATATGTGTGTAGAAATTAGGCACACAGACAGTGGCGTAGCAAAGGTTGACGGTGTCCATGGTTGTGGCCCCCCGCTCCTTCCGCACCCTCCCCCCGCCACACTTGTGCCTTCCCTTCCCACCCCCGTACCTCTTTAAATCTTTGCTAGCATGAGCAGCTTCTCCGGCTTGTTGCTCGCACCAGTGTTGGCTTTCCGCGACCCGGAAGTGATTTCAGAGGGAGCCAGGCTGGCGTGAGCAGCAGGCCAGAGTAGTTGCCCACCCTGGCAAAGATTCAAAGAGGTACAGGGAGGCAGGAAAGGGAGAGAGCAAGTGTGGCGGGGCGGGAGCAGAATGGTGCCGGCGCCCCTACCAAAACGGCGCTCAGGGTGGTTCACATCCCCCCCCCAACTATGCCACTGCATACAGAAACAAAATGGCAATTTTTATGTAAAGTATGGGTAGCCAGTAGGCATTCCTGGGGATGGAGAATAGGCAGAGCAAGGGACAAGATTTGCACTTGTGCATGTACCCTCTGTATGTACTTAATAATTTTTTAGGCTTCTTTTACAGTTGTTTCAGTTTCTACATCAGAAGTATTTAATCCAGAGAAAACAGAAGTTGGTGACCTGTGCAGTAGTGAGTATTCTTTCTTAATCTATAAAGTCCTGTCTATTTAAGTCAATGATGAGTATTTTACAGATCATTTCCTAATTTTGACTTCAGTCTATTATTTTTACTCTGTGAATACAATGGAACATTTTTTTTCTGATTTCTGTGCTGGATGTGTCTATAGTTGATTAACAGATTAGTGAAGAGATTTATCTTGCCTAGAACTGTGAGGAATTGCACTGAATTAGAAAAGAGGTGGTGAGGAGAAAAATATTTTATTTTAGAATTATTTTCTGCAAATTGGCACCTAATGAATTAAGGTAACAATCTTTTCAGCTACAGTGGCAAAATAACACTCAGAATTTAGGAAGTTGGTTGGGCTGAGAACTTTTCAGCACCCCCTCATAATGAGTTTGGGAAAAAGTTTGAACAGAAAGTGGCAAAGTGAGGTACGAGGGGCCGTTGAAAAGTTCTCAGCTCAACCAACAAAATTGGAGCAGTCTCCATCGAGGGCTATACAATTAGTCCAGCAATTTTCCACTTTTTTTGTTCTATATTTTAATCAACGGAATGAAAAAAGTAGAAAACCACTGGACTAAGTAAGTTGCCCTCGATGGAGACTGTTCCAACTTTGTTGTTTGGGCAGAGAACTTTTCAGTGGTCCCTCGTAAAGCCAGTGATTACTTAGTTCTCTTTCTCTCCGAGATCTCCGAGAATCTCAGAGAGAACGAGAACTAGAAGGCCTTGAGCATGCGCAGATGCTCAAGGCCCAGCACAAGCAACAGGGAGGATCTTCGGGCACCGGCATGTCCTGTGTGTTGGTGCTGGTGCCGGTGCCAGAGCGGGGTAAGCGATTGGGTTTGGGTGGGTGAGTGGGGGATGCCGGATCACGGCGGGGATGCCGGATCGCAGGGGGGAAGCCAGATTGCAGGGGGGCGAGCGGGTGGGATGCCAGATTGCAGGGGGGATGCCGGATCGCAGGGGAGGGGGCTCGCAAATCGAGACATGCTCGGTTTTTGAGGCACGGATTTTGCAAATGTTTTGCTCTTCTTGCAAAACACTCGCAAACCGCGGCACTCGTAAACCGAGGTTTGACTGTACTTGTTCCCATTTGCTAGAGGCATTTGCATCATTGAAACAAAAAGTGTCAAGAAAAGTGTGGAATAACCTATAAGGTTCATGGCTCCACATTATTCTCTTCTTGGTTGGGCTGAGAACTTTTCAGCAGCCTGTCATACGACAAACTAAGCTATAGAAATAAAGAAAATGATATATTGATAAAACTCTTTTGAGCTGTGTGTGGTTAGACTCTATTTATATGCACAAAATCAATTATTTTAGTTTCTAAAAATAAGTAGTTTTGCTTTATTTACTAGTTGACTGCTAATATTGTATTGTTTATTTACTTCCCGTTTTACAAAACCATGCGGCAAAAGCCCCGAAGCCCTTTAAATCTCTAATTTTTGGGGCAGTTACTGCAGCAACAGCTGCTAGCTCAGCTTTGTAAAAGGGAGGAGGGGAGTTGTTAGTTAGTTAATATGTTCCTAAACAGAATAAAATAACTAAATAATTTGTCTATCTAGGTAAACAGTGTACAACACCATCACCACCACCACCACCACCACCATCTACTCCTGAAATTGTGGCAGAATTGATGAATCACATCATTTACCTAAAATGTTCCTTTGACACATATTCTACAAATAGTTCCCTGGGATTCACAATAACCTGGTCCAGACTTTCTTCAGAGGGGATCAGAGAAGAACTGCGACACGAGACCATCGTTCAGCCTTTCTCACTGCTAGAACTGGATGGCTTAAACCTCAGACTGGGAGACCAGGTATGTAAAAAATAATAACATTCTCAACTTTGGAAAACTGAATGAGTCTGAAACTAATAATCATAATAATAACTTAATTTTTGTATACCGCAATACCACAAGCAGTTTAGAGCGGTTTACAGAGGAAGAGACTGTACATATACAGCGATGTTACAGAAAGTATAATCAGGTACATTGGTAACAAATTTCAAACTGAATTGGTGACATTAAGCCAATATTTCTAAAACCACCCCACACACACACAAAAAAAGAATCCGACACACCATCCTAACCCCCACCCTCCCCCCTCTTTGATTATAATATCTACAGCTCTTGCTTCAAATGGGAAGTAAGAGGGAGCAGCTGGAAGGTAAATCTTGTGGGAACATAAGAACATAAGAAATGCCTTCACCGGATCAGACCCTAGGTCCATCTAGTCCGGCGACCCGCACACGCGGAGGCCAAGCTAGGTGTTCTCTACTGGACACCTTGTTTACCCGTGTCCTTCAATGTGATTTGCATGAAGATATGCATCCAACTTGCCCTTAAATCCCAGAATGGTGGTCTCTGTCACAACCTCCTCCGGGAGAGCATTCCAGGCGTCCACCACTCGCTGTGTGAAGCAGAACTTCCGGATATTAGTCCTGAGTCTGCCTCCCCTAAGTTTTAGTCCATGACCTCTTGTTCGAGTCACTGTTGACAATGTGAATAACGAAGATTCTTGCTCCATTTTGTCGAAACCTTTTAGTATTTTAAAAGTCTCTATCATATCCCCTCGCAGCCTTCTCTTCTGGAGGGTAAACAATCCCAGTTTATCGAGGCATTCTTCGTAACTCAAATTCTTCATACCATCTATTAGTTTTGTGGCTCGTCTCTGCACCCTCTCTAGTAGGGTTATATCCTTCTTCAGATAGGGAGACCAGTGTTGGCCACAGTATTCCAAGTGTGGTCTGACCATTGCTCTATAAAGCGGCATTATGACATCCGCCGATCTACTCGTGATGCCCTTCTTTATCATACCAAGCAGCCTGTTTGCTTTCTTTGCCGCCGCTGCGCATTGAGCCGATGGCTTCAGGGTCCTGTCTATCAGTACCCCCAGGTCCCTTTCTTGTTCGCTCTTGCCCAATGTTACACCTAACATTTTATATTCTTGTTCTTTGTTATGCCTTCCCAGGTGCATCACTTTGCATTTTTCTATATTAAATTTCATCTGCCACTTTTCCGCCCATTTCTCCAGTTGGTTCAAATCTCTTTGAAGTGCGTCTCTGTTTATTTGCGACCCAACTGCCCGACATAGTTTTGTGTCATCTGCAAACTTGATTATGTTACTTGTTGTTTCCTCTTCTAGGTCATTTATGTAGATATTGAACAAGATGGGCCCAAGAACCGATCCCTGGGACACGCCGCTCGTCACCTTCTCCCAGTCCGAGAACTTCCCATTTATGCTCACCCTCTGCAATCTGTTCTCCAGCCATTTGCCTATCCATCTTAGTATATCCCCATTTATTCCATGTCTTTGTAGTTTCCTCATGAGCCTTGCATGTGGTACCTTGTCGAATGCTTTCTGGAAGTCCAAGTATACGATATCCACCGGTTCTCCACTATCAATATGTTGGTTCACCTTCTCAAAAAATTGAAGCAAATTTGTCAAACATGACTTCCCCTTCCTGAAACCGTGTTGACTAGCTCTCATCAGGTCATGATTATCCAGGTGCTGCACTATGCTATCTTTGATTAGTGCTTCAACCATCTTCCCAGGAACCGACGTAAGACTCACAGGTCTGTAGTTTCCTGGTTCTCCCCTTGATCCCTTTTTAAAGATTGGGATGACATTTGCTATCCTCCAGTCGTCTGGTATTTGTCCAGTTCTAATTGACAAGTTGGCTAGGGATTGTAACAGTTCTCCGATTTCTACCTTAAGCTCCTTAAGCACTCTCGGGTGAATTCCATCCGGTCCAGGGGATTTATCGCTTTTTAGCTTATCGATCTGATAGTATATCATGTCCAAATCCACATTCACTGTGGTGAGGCTTTCCTCAATTTCTCCTTTGAATACTCTCCCTGGTTCAGGTATTGTTGCAGTGTTCTCTTTGGTAAAGACAGACGCAAAGAATGAATTTAGTCTATCTGCAATCTGTTTGTCTTCCTTGATGTACCCTTTCTTTCCTAGGTCGTCGAGAGGGCCCACTGCCTCTTGTGCTTGTTTTTTTCCTTTTATATATCTAAAAAAGGGCTTGAAGTTCTTGGCTTCCTGCGCAATCTTTTCCTCATAGACCTTTTTTGCCTTTCTTACCGCCTTGTGACACTTCTTCTGGTCAACCTTGCGAATGTTCCAGACCTCAGTTGTTTGTTCCTGTTTCCATTTTTTAAATGAGTTAAAGCTAAGATACAAGTATTTGTATATATCTTTCGTCTTGGACACTGGACTTTGTAGCCTCAGATGACAAAGCAAAATAATCCATTCCAATATGAATCAGAGAAATCCGTATAGCAGTTGGATAGATTCAGTAGTGGTTCTTATTTTGACCTATTGTTCACTCTGGGCGACATGCATTGCAAATCAGTCGAATAATCTGTGTCTCTCAACATATAATAAACAAGTCCACTCTCTGCTAAATATATTGCATGTCTCTTCTGGTTTGACTTCTAGCATTTCTTATACCCCAGTGAGAAAGTTCTGAAGCAGTAAAGTGGTTCAACTCTTGCTTTATATGCAAATGAGCTTCAACCATTCCTCAGCTCATTGTTTCTCTATTTCTCTCTCTCTCTCTTTCTACCTGTATTCCAAACAGTTCAAACAGGAGTTTAGAAAAAGGACAAGAAGAATAAATGGCAATATTTACTCTCCAGCCTATATGTGACCATTTGTATGTACCTCCCATATATGGTTTTTTATCTATGTTCATGGTAGTTGAGGTAATCAAGGCATATTTTTCTAGAAGACACTAGCCCAATATGTATGGCTACCAAACGTCCGGGAAAACCCAGACATGTCCTCTTTTTAGAGGACTGACTAGGCTCCCGGATGGACTTTCCAAAACCCGGCATTTGTCTGGGTTTTGGAAAGCCTCAATGAGCTCCAGCCATGTTTGGAGGTCCTCTGAGCATGCACAGATGATGTAACATACATCCGTGCATGCTCCAGTCCCTCCAGACGTGGCTGGAGCTCGTCCGGAAGAAGAGAGGAGGCTTTGTGGGGAGGTGGGACTGGGGGTGGAATGGGACAGGACTGGAGGCGGAACAGTGTAAGGCTAGAGACTGAATGGATGGAGTCATGTATCCAAGGTTTCCTGGAGAAAAATATGGTAACCCTACCAATTGAAGAATATGGCAAAATGCTAGGAGGAGTGTGATATAAAAAGAATATACGTTTTCTATTGTAGCAAGGCTGCTGAGGATGCACAGTAGGTGATGCAATGATGGAAACTTTGTGTGTGTTACTTGCTGACCCAGTGCCCAGTTTCTCTGGCCTTGCTAAGCCCAACCCCTCCTGCCTGATGACTGCGCACCCCGACATGAACAATCGTGGCAGGAGGGAGCCCAACCCCTCCTGTCCGATGACAGCCCACCCTTTCCCAAAGATCACCGACAGGAGGGTGTCCAATGCCTCCTGCCGGACCCCCCCATGAACTACCCCCAAAACCCCCCAACCCCCTTCCCTGTACCTCCCCAATGAACCCCCTCCCTGGAAACCCCCACCGGCTCACTGAGAAAGTTGGCCGGCCAGATGGGTACTCACACCATCTGGCTGGCAGATCTGCCTCTGTCCAAATGAGGCCGGCCCACCCCTCTCCTGCTCAATCCACCGGGTGAGGGGTGTGTTTGGAGATGGGGGTTCGTTGGGGGGGATCTGGCAGGAGGGATTGGGCACCCTCCTGCCGACGATCTTTGGGAAATTGTGGGCGGTCATCGGGCAGGAGGGGTTGGGCTCCCTTCTGCCGCAATCGTACATGTCGGGGTGGACAATCAACGGGCTCCCTCCTGCCACGATTGTACGGAGGTGGGGGGACTGGCAGGCGTGGCCACTATATTTATCGTGGCAGGGAGATCCCTTGCCGCAATAAGTATAGCAGCCATGTCTACAGTAACCCGGTTCTGTAACCAGCATCTGTAACATGGACGTCGGTTACAGAATTGGGTTTATTTTGGGTGGGCCTAGGCCCTTCCTGGGCGTCTTATACAGAATCTGGGCCAAAATATCTATCTTGTTTTTTCAACAGACATTTTTTGATTTCTGGATTTTTAAACAAGAAGCCAAACAATAGTCTTAGGGATATCTGGAGCATCAAGATAAAACAGTATATTTCTGTATCTCGTTGGCCACGAATTTGGACTTGGAGGTTGAAATATACAGCATCAGCACATATGAGACAAACATGGTTATTTTTATTGCATAGGATTTTTTGGACCCCCAGTTCGCTTACACAAAATAGATAATTCTAAATCTAATAGATGCTGGCATTGTCACATTAATACAGGAACTTTGGATCATCTAATATAATAAAACCCTAAGCGCGCATGCGCACTCCCACCTGCGTGTGCCCGTTTTCTGTGCGCTGTAGGGACTCGCAGGTAGGAGTGCGCATGTGGAGCCTGTCGGCCGCCAAAAAGCGTCGAAGGACCGGCCAGGTAACACACCGCGGCTCCCCCTCCTCCACCCCCCCACGCCGCCGTCCCTACCCACCACACCACTAACACGCCACAACTCCTCTCCCTCCCCGCCGACCCTACCCGCCACACCAGATACCCCTATTGACCCTCCCAGCCAACCCTCCCACCGCTACACGGCCGACAAATCTGGCAGCTCCAGCAGCGTCCCAGGCACACTAAACACACTGCTTCGGCTCTTCTACTGGCCTAATTTCCTCTGCTGCGTCCCTGATGACACAGACAGAAAAAATGACAGACAGGCAGCATGCAAGGAGATAGAGACAAAGAAAGAAAAAACCCAGACAAACAGACATCTATTCTAGCACCCGTGTAGAGTGCTGCAGACGCTGCTGGAATCAGAAGGTTTTTCGGGACCGCGGGAAGGGAAGGGGGGGGCGGTAAGGCACTAAGGGAGCCGGCCAGACCGCGGGAAGGGAAAGGGGGGGTAGGGGAAACGTTGCTGCTGCACAGGGAAGTGATGTGGGGGGAGGGGGATGGAATGCTGCTGTGGCTGCTGCACAGGGAAGTGGTGGGAGAGAAATGCTGCTGCATAGGAGGCAGGGAGAGAGACAGATAGATGGAAAGAAAAGAAGAAAGACACAGGGGCAGGGAGAGACACAGAAAGACAGACAGACAAAGGGGGCCAGGGAGAGAGACAGACAGCGGGAGGGAGAGAGAGACAGAAATAAAGACACGCAGACATATATTCTAGCACCCGTTAATATAATGGGCTAAAATACTAGTCTGTTATATTTTTGTCCATTGATACTTAGTTTCTGAAAGTCAATTTGGGGACAAATAAATATTATTCCTGAATCATCTATCCCCATGTCATGTGAGGCGATAATATGTGGTTCACTACTTCATGTCAAACCTACTTTAGATAAATTTAAAAATCGCCTTTTCATGATATTGACAGGAATAGGGGTTCAGCTGATTACCCATAATTGGAAAAATCATGATAGGATTAATTTTACTATTTGGTGGGTAACTGTGTGTACCAAATACAAGTATGAAAAGATGATGGCAGAACATTTTGGGAATAATAAGTCTTTTAAAGATGTATGGAGTCCATTGACTAATTTTATTGTAATATAATTAAGATCATGTTTCTTTCTTTTTTCATTACATTCATTACACATCCAGGGAGGGTGGGTGGATGGGGGGTGGGAAATATATTTTGAAATGTTTATTTATTTCATTATAATATTGAAATTATTTTATATGTTTTATTGTTCAAATAATAAGTTCAGGAGTGGTGAAATGATTGTTAATGTAATAATTATATAGTTAATAGTGTGTTTTTTGTGCAGTCTTTCTGATTTATCAATTGTATTACACTATTGAAGTTTGAAAATCAATAAAGATTTACAAAAAAAAAAGTGACCATTTTTAGACATGTTCGCCCTTAGTACGTCTATCTTTTTATAACCATTTTTGAAAAAACAAAACATTCAAATTCAAAATGTAAAAAACAAGCCATTGGGACGTAGGAGGGGGGCCAGCATTTTTAGTAGACTGGTTGCACAGATATGCCTCCAACATGCCCCCATGAAATTTAGATGCATTGTTGAGAAACAGCATAGAAAATTGTCTAGAAATGACAATTTGGATGTTTTCATGATCCAAACATCCAAAAGATGATGTCTTTTGGACGGTTTTCTTTTTAGAAAATGAGCTCTATATGCATATACAAGAGATTGGTGTACATTAAAAACTTTTTGGTGCCCAAGTGAACTAAATATGTGCTCACAAATGGGTACCTCTGAAAAGCCATTCACCTCATTCTAATGTCTATTAGGTGAAGAGAGCCTTTAGTTTGTATAATTCATAGCATAAAAACTAAAGCCCTCTTTTACTAAGCCAACTTGACTACTGCAACATTGCTTATTTAGCAATTTCTCAGAAACATATGCACCGACTATGGATGGTGCAGAATACAGCGGTCAGGTTGATCTTTGAATTAAAAAAACATGACCATGTGACACCCTTTTATCGGGTGTTGCATTGGTTGCCAATGGAGACGCGTGTGAAATTTAAATTCAGTTGCTTTTGTTTTAAGGTTCTATTTGGTCTGACTCCTAGATATATAAATGAACTTTTTTCTTTTACAACTAATAGACATAAAAGAAGCTCACATTTGATTTTTGCTTTTCCGCCTGTTAAAGGATGCAAACTTAAAAAATATCAGCAGCTTCTTCTTTCATATCAAACAGCAGCATGGGGCAAAGATCTAGATCAATTGCTCACTTTTACTGAAATTTAAGGGGAATTTAGAAAACATCTAAAAACACATTTATTTCTGAAGTACTTAGGTAGTTAACTTGTAAAAATTTTATATTATGTAATTATCAGATTTTAGGGTTTTTAGCCATTGGTTCTTACTTTTTAATTTCTTTCTGCTTTTAGTGTATTTCAAATGTATTTTAAAATTGTGTAAATCACATAGAACTTCACAGTTTTGCGGTACATAAATAAGCTGTTATTATTAATATTATTTACAGATTTACTGCAGTAGTTCCAGCTTTTTCTTAGACAATCCAGATGTGCAAAGTCATTCAGTAGAAAGCAAAGAATTTTTTGCTGGCATCAAGGTAAGTATGTAAAATGCAGTTGTATGTAAAACTAGTAACAAAAAATAGAGGTTTCAACCATGAACCATTCCTAGACACCATCACTGTCCCTGGAGGATTCTGGAGCAATTTTGGTATCTTTGAGAATACATTAGCACAGTGGTTAGAGCTACAGCCTCAGCACCCTGAAGTTGAGGGTTCAAATCCCATGCTGCTCTTGTGATCCTGAGCAAGCAGTGGCGTACCAAGGGGGGGCAGTCCGCGGTCCGCCCCGGGTGCAGCCTTAGGGGGGGGTGCACAGCCGGCCAGGTCCGGAAAATTCCTGGGCTGCATCGGCAACGGCACTCAGCGGCATCAGCGCCCACCCCACCGGTGACGGCACTCAGCGGCATCGGCGCCACCTCCCCCCCCCCCGCGATAGCACTCAAGTTCGGCCTCCTTCTCCCGGCATCATCAGAACTTCAGATCGGCAACAGGTGCTAAGTCAAAAGCTTCCCCTGACTCAGCTTCCTGTTTTCGCCCAGGCAGTTCAGTCAGAGGGAAGCTTTTGACTGAGCACCTGTTGCCGATCTGAAGTTCTGTTGATGCTGGGAGAAGGAGGCTGAACTTGAGTGCTGTCGTGGGGGGGGAGGCCTTGCCGGTCTTGTTGCCAAAATTGGAAAGGTGAGGAAGGGAGAAAGATAGGCCTGTGGTGGATGGAGAGATTGAGAGAAGAGGACAGATGATGGAAGTGGGGAGAGAGAAGAGGGCAGATGTTGGAAGTGGGGGGAAAGAGAGAGAAGGGGCAGATGATGGAAGTGGAGAGAAGGGAGAGCAAATGCTGAATGGAAGTGGATGGAAGGAGGGATAAAGAAAAAGGACATGTGTTGGATGGGGGAAGAAGATAGAGTTAGTGAGATAGTGGAGGGGTGAAGGAAAGGGGTGGCATGCTGTGGGTAAACATAGTGAAAAGAGGGAATTTGAGGACTGCATAGTAAGAACAAATTTAATTTTGACGGACGCAGAAAATAAAGACGGAAGACCAGAGAAGGAAAGGGAAGAGAGAGAGAGGAGAGAGAGATGCCAGAGAACGGAGAAGGAGACAGATATCAGATCTGAGTGGAGGAAATGAGAAGAGAGAGATGCTAAAAACCACAGGGGGGAGGGAAAGAGAAAGGAGAAAGATGTCAGACCATGAGGGAACAGAGGGAAGATGATAGATGCCAGACCAAAGGGGGGAGGGGAGTCTAGAGGAGAGATGGCAGGGGGAGACAGACATTTTCTGGAAGGGGGAGAGGGCAGACAGTGGATGGAACAGGCAGATGCTGGATTGAAGAGACAGGGCAGACGTTGGAAGGAAAAGAGTGAAAGAAGATAAAAGCAGAAACCAGAGACAACAAAAGGTATAAAAAAAAAATCATTTTATTTCTATTTTGTCATTAGACTATATCAGATTTGAAATATGTATCCTGCTAGAGACATAACTGGGGACTGCAAAGCCCAGGCAGTGCTTCTTTAGCTTCCAGCTGGCTTAGGGCTCTCTTAGACCAGGGGGCATTCACCTAACACTATTCCTGTCATGTGTGACTGCAGTATTCTGTTAGCATGATATTTCTGTGTAGCATTCTATAATAATTTGGCTTGTTCAGTTTTCTTGATAGTAGAGGGGATATATGTGAAGGGGAGGGGAGACAGGGGTTTTGTTGATCCTTACCCTGTATATTTATATTTATAAAATGACAACTGTACAGAATATTGTTTCTTTTTATACTTTAATAAAATATGTTCAATATAAAATCATAACTGAGACTTATGCGGATGGGATCAGATGGTTTGCGAGGACTGAGCTTGCGGAGACGGGGCGGAAATGTGTTTTTTTAATTTCAGTCTTAGTAGTTTGCCGGTCCACAAAATAATTCTTTTATTGCTGCTGGTCCACGGGTGTAAAAAGGTTGAAAAACACTGCTCTTGAGCAGAGTCAGCAGCTGCGCTGAGGTGCAGGAAGGTCCCCCGATGACTCGTCTGCCGGCTTTGCTCCGGAAGAAGTTATGTCGGAGGGAGTGGACCTGGCCGACGCAGTCATTATGGGTCCTTGCCACAACTCCCTGCGTCTGCCGGGTCAACCCCCTCCGACGTAACTTACTTCTTCCAGAGCAAAGCCTGGAGTCATCGCGGGACCTTCCAGCACACGGCTAGTACATCCAGAGCTAGTACGTTAGAGTGGGGTGGACCGGCAGCCGGCAGCTACAGCCATCGCGAGAAAGGAGTAGGACTGCTGGAATTAAAGAGTGGTGCAGGGAGAGAAAGGGGGGCAGGGTGGAATGGAAGGGTGGTGCTGATGGAATTGATGTACAGGGAAAGGGGAGAGAGACATAAGGGGGAAGGATACTGGATGGAATTGGATTGGAGGGAAAGAAAGGGGGCAGATGCTGATTGAAGAGGGGTGGATGGAGAGAGAAAGGGCAGACATTGGATGGTAGTGTGGCAGGTAGAGGGGGAGCCTATGCTGGATGGAGGTGCAGATGGGAGAGATAAGGGAGCAAATACAGGAAGGAAATGGGAGGAGAGAAAGAGGGGAGCAGACGATGGAAGTGGACAGAGAGAGGAGAAGGTACTAGATGGAAGGGGTAGAGAAAGAGGCCAAGAGTAGAAGGTCCAAAAAGGTAACACGAAGGGAACTTAGATGTATGTATACAAATGCTAGAAGTCTAGGAAACAAAATGGGAGAACTAGAGACGATAGCAAGACATGAGAACATGGATATCATTGGCATAACAGAAACATGGTGGAATGAAGAAAACAAATGGGACACAGTACTACAGGGATACAAACTATATAGAAGGGATCGAGAAGGGCAGAAAGGTGGAGGTATTGCCCTATATGTTAAGGAAGGAATAGATTCTGTTGGAATGATTACAACAGACAGGAAAGAGAAGCTGGAGTCCCTCTGGATCAAAATTCCTGGTCACAATGGCGCAGATACAAAAATTGGCCTTTACTATCGTCCCCCAGGACAGGCGGAGGTCACTGACTCAGAAATGATGGAGGAAATCAAACAAGTATGCAAGACAGGCAATGTAGTTATATTGGGAGACTTCAATTTCCCAGGAATAGACTGGAAACTAGGAGCCTCCAACTGCGGCAAGGAGGCCAAGTTCCTGGAGGTGCTAGGGGATTGCTTCCTGGAGCAAATGGTAAAAGAGCCGACAAGAGGCGACGCCACCTTGGACTTGGTCCTAAATGGTCTCACCGGACCGATAACAGAAGTAGAAGTCGTGGTTCCACTGGGAACGAGTGATCACAATGTAATCAACTTTAAACTTGACATCGGGAAAGGGAAACATGCCAAAACCTTAACCACCACCTTAAACTTTAAAAAGGGTAAATACGATTGCATGAGAGCCATGGTAACAAAACGACTCGAGAAGATGGTGGACAAACTTGAAACAGTAGACCAGGCATGGTGCCTATTGAAAAATACTATTGCAGAAGCACAAGATCTCTACATTCCGAGGATTTCCAAAGATCGGAGAACTAAAGGCAAAGGAGAACCAGCATGGCTTACCATACAGGTGAAGGAAGCCATAAAAGAAAAGAAGGACTCTTTCAAAAAATGGAAATGCACGAAGACAACCGAAGCCTGGAACAAACATAAAGATGAACAGAAGAAATGTCACAAGGCGGTGAGGGATGCAAAACAGGACTATGAGGAAAAAATAGCCCGGGAGGCCAAAAACTTCAAGCCCTTCTTTAGATACGTGAAAGGGAAAAAACCTGCAAAAGAGGCAGTGGGACCCTTGGACGACATGGGAAGAAAAGGGTACATCAAGGAAGATAAACAAATCGCAGACAAACTAAATTCCTTCTTTGCGTCTGTCTTTACGAAGGAGGACACCTCAACAATACCTGAAGTGGAGAAACTGTTTACAGGAGAAATAAAGGACAGCCTCACCACAGTTGAAGTGAACTTAGATCAGATATACTACCAGATCGACAAACTTAAAAGTGACAAATCCCCTGGACCGGATGAAATTCACCCGAGAGTCTTGAAGGAATTGAAGGTCGAAATCGGAGAGTTACTGCAAAAACTTGCAAACCTGTCAATCAGAACTGGTCAGATACCAGACGACTGGAGGAAAGCGAATGTCACGCCAATTTTCAAAAAAGGATCGAGAGGAGAACCGGGCAACTATAGACCTGTGAGTCTTACATCTGTCCCCGGCAAGATGATTGAATCACTGATCAAGGATAGCATAGTTCAGCACTTGGACACACATGACTTGATGAAACCCAGTCAACATGGATTCAGGAAAGGGAAATCGTGTTTGACGAATTTACTCCAATTCTTTGAGACCGTGAACGAGCAAATTGATAGTGGAAAGCCGGTGGACATAATATACTTGGACTTCCAGAAAGCATTTGACAAAGTTCCACACAAAAGACTTCTTAGGAAACTACAAAGCCATGGCATAGAGGGAGATATACAAAGATGGATAGGCAAATGGCTGGAAAACAGGAAGCAGAGAGTGGGCATAAATGGGAAGTTCTCCGACTGGGAGAAAGTGACTAGTGGTGTACCCCAAGGCTCGGTACTTGGGCCGATCCTTTTTAATATTTATATCAATGACCTGGAAAACAGAACATCCAGTGAGATCATCAAGTTTGCAGACGACACAAAACTCTGCCGGGCAATCAGATCGCAGGAGGACAGTGAGGAACTCCAGAGCGACTTGTGTCGGTTAGAAAAATGGGCGGAGAAATGGCAGATGAAGTTCAACGTGGAGAAATGCAAGGTAATGCATTTAGGCAGTAAAAATAAGGAATACGAGTACAGAATGTCAGGTGCAACTCTGGGAAAAAGTGAACAAGAAAGGGATCTGGGTGTACTGATAGATAGGACCCTGAAGCCGTCGGCACAATGCGCGGCAGCGGCAAATAAGGCAAATAGAATGTTGGGCATGATAAAGAAAGGAATCTCGAGTAGATCGGAGAAAGTTATAATGCCGCTTTATAGGGCAATGGTCAGACCCCACTTGGAATACTGCGTCCAACATTGGTCTCCCTACTTAAAGAAGGATATAAAACTGCTGGAGAGGGTGCAGAGACGAGCAACTAAACTAGTGAAGGGTATGGAGAAACTGGAATATGAGGATCGACTTAAAACACTGGGATTGTTCTCCCTTGAGAAAAGGAGACTGCGTGGGGATATGATCGAAACCTTCAAAATACTGAAAGGAATCGACAAAATAGAGCAGAAAAAACTATTTACATTGTCCAATTTGACACGGACAAGAGGACATGAAATGAAGCTAAGGGGGGGCAAGTTCAGGACTAATATCAGGAAGTTCTGCTTCACACAGAGAGTGGTTGACATCTGGAATACTCTCCCAGGGGAGATTATTGCGGAATCGACAGTCCTAGGCTTCAAAAGCAAACTAGATGCATATCTCCTTGAGAGAGGCATATAAAGATATGGTTGGCTATAAAATAAGCCAGGTGTATACCTAGCAGGGCCTCCGCGTGTGCGGATCGCCGGACTTGATGGACCGAAGGTCTGATCCGGAGATGGCGCTTCTTATGTTCTTATGTTCTTATGATGGAAGGAGGGGATAAATAAAAGGAGGGCACATGATGGGGGAAAAGGATTGAGTTAGGGAAATACTGGAGTTAGGTGGTGAGCTGTAGGTAGACAGTAAAAAAGGAAATTGATGAGAGAGTAGTAATAACGTAATCTAAATAGATGCAGAAAATAAATTGAAAAGGAAAATGAGGGAAGAAAGGGATTGCAGAAGAGAGGTGTGGGAGAGGGAAGGAGAGGAAAGAGATGCCAGTCTAATGGGGGTGAAAGGAGAGATGGAAGGGGGAGGCATACAGTTTCTGGAAGGGGCATAGAAGGAGAGAAGATGCCATATAGGGGCAGAGAGATGGCTGACAGTGGATGGAAGGAAGAGAGTAACTAGAAGATGAGGAAAGCAGAAACCAGAGAAGACAAAGGAAGAAAAAAATTATTTATTTATTTATTGCTTTAGGAGACATGTGTCACTGTTTCTGTGGTGTTGCATTGTATGCAGAGTCCAGCTTCTTGCTGGTTCAATTTAACCTTTGTCTGTGTATTTCTATTTTATCCCCCCTTTTACAAAACTGTGGAGCATTTTTTAGCACCAGCTGTGGTGGTTGCAGCTCTGATGCTCAGAATTCTATGAGCGTCAGAGTTGTTACCACCGTGGCTAAAATCCACACTACAGTTTTGTAAAAGGTGGAGGGGTTAGTTTGTGATGACATATTCCATACTAGGCGAAGGTGTTTTCTGTGTTCTGTGTGTTCGAAAGACATGGTTTTCTGTTAGGATTGACGGTGTAGGATTGATCTGTACTAGTCTGGCTTGTTTAGTTTTACAATGGGTGTATTGATGTTGTACTGCTCACTGCATATGTAAGATGCTGCCTTTTCCTAGGTACTCATGTGTGACGTATGGCTTGTTACTAAAAATCATGTTTTTCGTACAAATGGGGGGGGGGGGGTGCCAAAAAATTATGGGCCCCGGGTGTCACATATGCTAGGTACGCCACTGTGAGCAAGTTACTTAATCCCCTAATTGACCCAGGTACATTAGGCAGATTGTGAGCCTGCCGGGACAGAAAGGGAAAAATGTTCGAGTACCTGAATGTAAACCACTTAGATTATAAGTGGTATATAAATAGTATAAATAAATAAGGAGGGAGCTAGATAGACTACCCTTTAAATCACTACGGGGCCCTTCTACTAAAGGGCATTAAGCCCATAACGCATGGTTAGTGCATGAGAAGAGGCTACTGAAGAAATATAGCAAAGCATTTTGCCTATTTGCATTACAAGTTTTTGAAATTATTTTTTGGAAGTTCCTGTACTCTCCAGCTAGCTCTTTATGATTAGAGTAACACAGAGTTAATGCGGGAGCATCTTGCACCTTCTAAATAGGAGTGCTCCCACAGTCCGTGCAGGAACTAAGGCCTTGAGCATGCGCACATGCTCAAGGCCCAGCGAACAGGAGGACAGATCTTCGGGGACCGGCACCGGCATGTCCTTTGCATTGGTGACGGTGCCGGGTGCCAGATGGGGGTTAAGTGATGTGTTCGGGTGGGTGATGGATACGGGGTGGATGTTGGATCGCGGCGGGGGGGGCGATGTGAGCGAGGGGATGCCGGATTGCGCGGGGGGTGCCGGATCGCGGGAGGAGGTGCTCGTACATCGAGGCAAACTCGGTTTGTGAGGTGCGGATTTTGCAAATGTTTTGCTCGCAAACCGGTGCACTCGTAAACCGAGGTACCACTGTATTAAAATGCAGTGAGCCCAGATTGTATTGTATTTATAGAAGGGCTCTGATGTGAAGCCTGATTTATAAAGTCAGATAGGCACATACCTGTCTTTATAAAATACTAACATAAGCGACAGGTATGGATCTTTATACCATCTAGAGGGCAAGGGTAAACATTTGTGCCAATAATTAAGTGTGTGCTCCTCGCAGACTTCATGCCATCACTTTTGCACTGAAAATAGATAAATAACACGCTTACATAAATCACTATGATGGATTCAAAAAATATTTTCTTATAACAAAGTTTTTATTATGCTTTCATATGTGGATAGGTTGTGTTCAGAGACATGGAGGAAAAAGGGGAACACAGTCCCCCAAAAAACCTCACCACCCAATCTTTGCAGAACCTCCACTTTGCAAGAATATAACACTGTGCTTTATAAAAGGAGCCCTAAGTCTGTCCCCATACGATTTATGACAAAAACCACTAACCAATTTTGTAGCAGCCCTGTGGACCGACTCCATCCTATTTATATCTTTTCGAAGGTGCAGTCTCCAAAATGATACACAGCATTCCAAATGGGGCCTCATAATGGCCATTCCTCTCCTTCCTGCCTTCGACCGTCACCTTTTCTATTTGTTTTGCAACTCTGAGTTCATCAGACACAGTCACCCCCAAGTCCCACTCTTCTTTCATACACAGAAGTATTTTACCTCCTATTCTGTATTATTCTTCTGGATTTTTGCAAACCAAGTGCATGACCTTGCATTTGTTTTGTTTTTTTTTTGCATTAAATCTTAATTGCCAGTTACCAGACCATTTTTCAGGCTTTGCCAGACCCCACCTCATGTTATTCACACCCTCTAGGATGTCTACCCTATTACAGAGCTTGGTATCAGTATCGTAGTAATGGGGGGAGGCAAGGGGAGGGACGGTCCGATCCAGGCGCCATCTTCCTCAGGGCACCGGTAATCCTCCTCCTCTCCGCATCCCTTTCCCACTCCTTTCCCTGCCCTGCACGCACTCCTTCCCATCCCCTGTACCTTTTTAACTTCCGCACAAGCAGGCACCAACTTACTGCCCGCATCGGCTTCGGCGTTCCCTCTGATGTCACTTCCGGGACCGACGCAGGCAGTAAGTTGGTGGCTGGTACAGGGAAAGGGCTCATGTGCAGCAGGAGGAGTGAGGAAGAGGATGAGGAAGGGGTGCCACCACCCCGGGCACCGCTCACCCTCGCTACGCTGCGGCTTGGATCATCCGCAAAAAGACAAACTTTGCCAAACAGTCTTTCTGCAATATCACTCACAATGATGTTAAAAAGAGCTGGCCCAAGGGCAGATCCCTGTGGCACTCCATTAACAACATCCTTTTCCTCCAAGCAAATCTATTTATCACTATCTAATCAAATCTTCCAACATACTTATACAGGCTTAAGGAAACAGATCAAAGAGGAAGGGGAAAGAAGGAGGGGAAGAGGATATGGAGAGATAAGAGGAGGGACTTAGACGTAGGGGATGCTATATAGTTAGTTAGTTATCAAAAAGGTGAGTCTTCAAGTTTTTTCTGAATCTAGTGTAGTTTGTCTCTTTCCTGATAGCATCTGGTAGGTCATTCCAGATTTTTACACCCAGATAGGTTAGCATAGAGTGGAAAATTTGTTTGTAGTGGAGGTATTTTGTGGATGGTAGGTTTAGTTGGACTCTGTTAAGGATTCTTTTTGATGTCATCCAAACATTAGAGAATAATTGGATGAGAGGGGCTGCTGAGCTTCCGTATAGGATCTGGTGTAGGATATATGACGATTTGAAGATTATTCGGGATGATATCGGGAGCCAATGTAGTTGCCTGATGAAGGTTGTGATTGAGTCAAATTTCTTTAATTTGTAGATTAGTCTAACGACTGTGTTCTGGATGAGTTGTAGTTTGTGGATAAGAGCGATGTTGATACCAAGGTAGGCGGAGTTGCAATAGTCCAGTTGGGGTAGGACCATCATCTGAACGAGCAAAGTGGTGTGGGTGGAAGTATGGCCTTGTGAGTCATAGTTGATGCATAGTGTAGATGGTCTTTTTACGAAGGTTAGATATTTGTGGTTCCATTGTTAGAGTGTTATCTAAGATGCAGCCTAGTACCTTGGTGGATTTTTCAATTATGAGAGTGATACCTGATGAAAGAGGGAGGTTATGTATGACATTCTGTTGTGCGGTGCGGAAACCAATGGCTTTGGTCTTAGTGGCATTCAGTTTCAACTTGTTGTTCGTTGCCCAGGTTTAAATTTTATCTATATTGTTTGAGATTTTTTCGGCAATATTGGGATGATTATTGGTTATGGGGATGAAGAGGAGGATGTCGTCGGTATACGATAGTATAGTTTCATCTTCCATTTTGATGTGTCCCAGCGAGCTCATGAATAGATTGAATAGGATTGGGGATAATGGGGAGCCTTGTGGGACACCATAGAGAGCCTTCCAGGGGTTGGAGTATGATTCTTGCTTTTTGACCATGTATTTGTGATTTTGTAGGAAGTCTGCAAACCATTTCAATACAGTTCCTGTTATTGCGATTTCTGAGAGTTTGGTTAGTAGCAATTGGTGGTCCACTGAGTCGAAGGCTGCGGAGCTATCAAATTGGAGTAAAATGGCCTGATGACCCGAGCTTAGCAATTGTTTGATTTTAGTGATTAAAGTGATGAGGAAGAGCTCGGTGTTGTGCTGTTTTCGGAAGCCATATTGGGATGTATGAAGGCAGGAGTGTTGCTCTATGTATGAGGCTAGCTGCTTGCTGACGTGGGACTCGAGGATTTTAGTGAGGATCGGATGCTATGGAAAGGTCTGCTTGTGTTGTTTTTGGTATAGGGGTTAAGGCTATTTTACCCATTTCTTTGGGTAGGTACCCTTGGTTTGAGGAACTATTTAGCAGGTTAGTGAGCCAGTTAATGATATGATGCGGAACTGCTGAAAGAAAGTAAGGAGGACAGTTGTCAAGGGGACTGCTTTGTAAGGCTTGTTTTGATATTAGTCTATTGGTTTCGGGGAAGGAAAGGTTAGTGAATGAAGACCAGATCTGCAAAGCACGTTGGAAAAAACTCTTGTAATAGAATAGACCTAACCATTCAAGCCCTTTAAAAAAAGAGTAAGAGCTTAAACAACTCTTTTCACCCTCTACCACCCTAAATTTCAATTCTGTACGCTCCTTATGATGTTTGTCTTTTTGTCCTTTAAGTGAAACATATATGTTTAAGGGGGACTGATAATCCTTTATATTTTAAAAATACTTTTTATGCCTGTATGCCATGTCAGGTTTCATTTGATCATTATATTTTTGTTCTGACCATGGCACGCCCCCTTGAAATCTCAACAAGTTCCACTTATCTTAATGTCATTGAGCAGAATATTCAGACTCAACCCTAGGCCAATTCTGAACAGTCTGCTGAATGATATTAACACCCCCCTCCCCCCACACACAAACACATACACACCTTTCATGAAGCCGCATAAGGCTTTTTTTTATCATCAGCAGAGGTGTTAAAAGCTCCAACTTTCATAGAATTCCTATGAGCATTGGAGCTAATGCTGCCTCGGCCGGCAATAAAAAGCCTAATGCGACTTCATAAAAGGGGGCCTAAGATAAGTGGAATCCCTTCAAATCTCTGCAACCCAAGCATCTGCATGTATGAACAGTTGCTTTCTGAACATAAATGTCCTTTTAAGGACAATCGGATGATCCTCTTCTTTTTCCCCCTCCTTCTGTTTTTTTTTTCCTTTTATGTTCTTTTCTTTTAAGATTGTAGTTCTATCCCTTTTTCCTTTTGTTTCTGTACATCCAATTTGTTATGTATCATTATACAATAAGCCCCTATGTTGTCTGTATTTGTTAATTTAATTATTTTTAATGTGCACCACCTAGAATTCAGATTAGATGTTATTATTATTATTATTATTATTATTAGGTTCTTATATCCCGCCATACCCAAAGAGTTCTAGGCGGTTTACATTCGTTACATTAGGATCCGGTCTGAACCCGGATTTACAAAAAAAATTTTCGGAATTGCAGGTAGCGCGGAAGGAGGCACAGGTTTATCGTAGTTGGGTTAGAGGATAAAATGGAGGGAGTGGGAAACAAGAAGAGGGGGGGGAGAGGGAGGTGGGGGATTTATCATAATAAAACCCTAAGCGTGCATGGACACTTCAAACGGCATGATCCCTGCCTCCGTGATTTGTGTTTCCATGGTGCCGCATGCACAGTACAGCATGCGACGCGTGCGGCGGTGGAGCCTGTGGCGTTTTGCAGCACGTGCAGCAGTTTCTTCAAATTTCTTCCAGTTAGAGCCTGCGTCGGACCCTGCCAGAGCTGCTTGATTTTTACAAGGTAGGTGGGAGAAGGGGGCTGGAGCTGAAGCGTCTCAGCACACGAGAAACAGACAGGCAGGGGGTAGCGAGAAATACAGACAGACACACAGAAAGACAGGGGGCCAGGGAGAGAGACAGAAATAAAGAAAGACAGACAGTGGCCAAGGAGAGAGAGAGAGACAGACAGACAGAAAGAAAGAAAGACAGACAGCGGCCAAGGAGAGAGACAGACAGAAAGAAAGAAAGACAGACAGCAGCCAAGGAGAGAGACAGAAAGAAAAAAAGAAAGACAGACAGACAGCGGCCAAAGAGAGAGAGAGACAGGAAGAAAGAAAGACAGACAGACAGAGGCCAAGGAGAGAGACAGAAAGAAAGACAGACAGCGGCCAAGGAGAGAGAAAGACAGAAAGAAAGACAGACAGACACATCTATTCTAGCACCTGTTAATGTAACGGGCTTAAACACTAGTTTTAAATAAACTTGGAAACTTGGAATTTGCTGTTTACACATACATCCATTCTGCATGGGCCCTTTCTGCTGTTTACATGCGCAGCTGCTTCTGCAATGACCTCCTTGAAGAAGAAAAAAATCCAATGAGTCTGCAGTAAGTGTTGAGCAACAGAAACCAAAAAAAGAGCTTATGTATTTGATGCAGGATTTTTATTTAAGTCAATAAAACGTTGTATAAAAAGTGGTCCACCTGTGTCCTAAAGAAACGAGGACCTAACACGGTCCATGTTTCGATCAACACATCTTCCTCAGGGGTCCAAAGTATTTCTTATTTGACGAGCATTGTGGAGCACCAAAACATGAAAACAAAGTCTGTGTGAATGCCGGAGCAAAGCTTGACACATAAATACTTGCTTCTTTTTAAGACATCTGAAATGTTGTGCACCAAAAATGAAAGCACCAAGTCTAGACCTCATCCATGTATTATTACACCGGCAATGGAGAAATTACCAGTTAATTGAAACCATATTTTATATTATTGCTTTAGTTCAGAATATGTGGGCTGCCAATGTATAAGTGTTCTGTTTTATATCTGCTTGTTCTTTCATGTGCCAGCTGTATTCTGAAGTCCTGACGATATCAGAGGATGGGAAAGATCACAGATTTACGATTGAGAGCACAGTGCCCATCCCTTGCTCAGAGGTCGGCCAATTTAACCACAAGTGCAAAATCTCACTAAAATTATACACACTGGATCAAGGTACTTTGGTAACTTAAACAAACAAGAGTAAACAATACAATTATTAACTCTACTTTGCATGTGTTCTTTTTGCATATATAAGAAAACTGTTCTGGGTTGATTTCTGAAAATAGGTCATTCTGTATGTTTTGTTTTTGTTTTATCATATGTTTGCAAAAGTGGCATGAACTTGGAATTTCTCAGTGCATTGGGGGTGTTACTTTCACATATTCTCATGCCATTTTCTTTTATAGGACTCCAGCTCAACCAAAATGTGCAACAAATTTTGAGGGGATTTAATCAGAGCAAATCCATATTTGAAATATGTCATGCAGTTTTGTGCTGTACTCATGATATGTTCAGTTATTTGTTATTGAGCTAATTTCAAAGAGCTTTCCTGTGGCTACAGTAGTTATTTTAGAAACCACATTCATGAACTGGATGTGCATAAATCGACTTTTAGATGTATATGTCACATATACATCTAAATTCTAATTTTAAAAAGCCACATCCAAATCATGAATACATTCATATTTTAAGGGAACATAGACTGGACATGTTTTGGGAGGGGGCAGCATACGATGAGAAAATCCATGTGCATTTCCCATTTCAGAAGCGGAATGCACATTCATGTCTACTGACGAGAGGTCACAGGGACAGAAATTTCACCTATCCCCCCATCCCCAATGGAATCTAACACATATCCACCCATACCTGGTAAGATCCATCCATCCTCATCCACACCCACAATTAATCTCCTCCATCCCTGTCCATACCTGCAGGAGTTGACACTATTATTTACTTTCACAAGGCCTCTGTTTCCTACAAATTCCAATAGCCTCTCAAGGTCTTTTGGATGGTATTTATTATTCAACCAATGAGTATTTCAAGCCTCAGTTTGGTGTTCCAGCTGCCTCTCTGGATTTTCCAAGTCTCATTCTAGCACTCCAATTGCCTCTCTGCATACACACCAAGCCATACCTGTGGGAATCCCTTGGCAAGTTCTTCCATATCTGCAGTATTCCCAGAAATTCCACAGAATTCCTGCAATCCCCACTCCTATTGGGCTCTCTACTACTGACCTCAATGATGCTGGGGATATCTAGTTACTCAGAGATTATAATGTACAACAATCTACTGTAGAGATGAAGGGAGGTCACCCCCTTAATAACCCAAAAGTTTTTGTCCCCTCTGAAAGCAATACTGGCAAATGTTATTGGATGCTGTAACATATTGGGGAGACATAGATATAGACATTTCTAAAATGACAGCCTTCTACTTGCATGTGCCGGCCTAAAATATTTTAGACATTGATGCTTATAAAATTGATACTCCCACCAAGCAAAACTGAAGCATACACATCTATTTCTGAATGCAATTTAGGACAGGCCTTATGTCGGAAAATCCTGCTCTAAAAGCAGAACTAGACACATCCTGCCCTAGATACAATAATAATAGCTTTATTTATATCCCGTCATACCTTTTTCAATTCAAGACGGTATACAATAAGAGATGCTGTAAGGACAGCAAGGTTACATCAGTTAGATTTGGGAAGGTCTCAAGTCCTATTTCTACATTCTATTTAAAATGAGTCTTTAAGGCCATGATTCGCAAAATGGCACCATTAGTTAGGCAGCGGTAGGCCCCCCTACCACCGCCTAACTTTAATTGGTTTAATTGGTTCAATCAGCAGAGTAATTGATTGTGCTGATTAAAAACCAATTAAAAAGCTGTTAAAAAAAATGGAGGCACCTAACGGTTTCTCCAAAAATGACATCATTGTCCCATCTAAGGAGGCGCCTTGTGGCACTTTAAGCCACTGTAGGCGTGGTTAATGCTGGAAGTGGCCTTAGGCACTGTTAGACACTAGAGAATGATACGGTGACAAAATTCATCACCGTTCCCGTCCCCGTGGATAACCGTGGAAAATAATCCCATGTCATTTTCTAGTGTCTATTTCAACCTCGATCCTTCTACACCAGAATTCTTCAAAGCAAAGCTTGCGGGTCAGTAGTTGTGGCCATTCATACTCTGATTCTTATGTGAGCCAAGGATAATGAAGCCATTGTGACATCACTGATGTGATTGGCTCTTAGGCACTGGTGGAATGAGGCATTATGATATCACAATATCTGCTCTGGATACCAGAGACTGTCATTCTGTAGTGTCTGTTTCAACCTCAGTCCTTCTACACCAGCAATTCTTCAAAGCAAAGCTTGCGGGTCAGTGGTTTGTGCCCAATATACTCTGATTCTTCCCTCTCTCCTTAAAGAATGACATGAAGATGGTTTCCCGCGGTTATCCGCGGGGACAGGAACGGTGATGAATTTTGTCACCGTGTCATTCTCTATTAGACACCTTCTTAGATGTAATTCATGTGAAAGGTGCTGGAAAAGTAGGCCTTTAAAGCCCTGGCCTGCATTTCTGGTGCCTTCCGCCTATCACATAGCCATGATTTTCCAAACAGCACCTTTGCATCGGGGCCACTTTTGAAGGCAGCTGCCGATAACGGTGCTATTTAGAGAATCTGGTCCTAAATGTATAAGCCTCCTATCTGTGAATTTTCAGTGGTACTATAGGGCTAATGCCACTGAAAACCATCCAGTTAGTGTCAGGGCAGAGCAAGAGTGTTTTACCCACCTATATGGATAGCTGAATATTGCTGAGATTTTTATAGTTGCTGGCGATTAGCACACTGCCAACTATCCATAAAGTGGCACTGAATCTATTTCTATGTCCAGACTTTCAATGTAACTTGCTATACACATGACTCTTAGTATTGTAGTGATAACCCTCCTAGAAAAGTCCAGACTTCTAATTTGTATACTTACTCCTGCTTTGTACTTCTCCTGGAAATGTCCAGACTATCAATTGTAACTTTCTATATACATGACTCTTAGTATTGTAACGCTCCTGGAAATGTCCAGACTACTAATTTGTAATCCGCTTAGAACCGCAAGGTACAAGCGGAATAGAAATCACTAATGTAATGTAATGTAATGTAATGTAATATTTCTATCTCTATTTATGTGCATTAAGATGTGGCATCCCTTACGGATGCACCCACCTCAGTATTTGGGTCCAACCGGTGTTGGTCTGAGGAATGTCACTCCATCTAGGACAGTAGTTCCTAACCCTGTCCTGGAGGACCACCAGCCAGTCAGGTTTTCAGGATAGTCCTAATGAATATGCATGGGGCAGATTTGCATGCCTGTCACCTTCATTATATGCGTTAACTGTTACTGCATGGTAAACAGTGTGATAAGTACTTAAAATAGATTAGTAACAGGACCCATTAGAGTGAATAAATTAGGGAAATCAAGGTTTCAATCCCGCTAGTACACCTTGTGATCTGAGCAAGTCATTTTACCTCCCATTGCCTTGGATACAAACATATTGTAATTCTTCCAGGGATAGGAAATACCTACTAGACCGAAATGTAATGGACCTTCAACTATAAAAAATGCATCAGTTAAAAAAAAAAAAAAAGAAAGAATACTATATATCCCAACTGCAAAGTTGTAAAAGCTTGACTGCTAATAGTATGTCTCTTATTGTCAAATCAGTTCTTAATAGCCAGAGCTGTACCAAACAGCAAATTTTACTATTCGGCTGAATATGAATAATAAAAAATATTGTTCAATCAAATATGAAACTGAATATGAATAATGGGTATTCAGCTTTAACATAACAATAATAAAAGAAGCAAGGTGAAATCAGAGATCAAGGGCTCCTTTTACTAGAAGCCTGGGCCAATCAGGTCTTAGGATTAGTGGGGATGGGCGGATCCACTATGCCTAAGGCCTTCTAGAGCCTGGGCCAATCAGGCCTTAGACTTAGTGGGGATGGGCCGGGAAGGGGCGGGCCCGTCTCATTTCGACGAGGCAGGCCTGTCGGCTGGACAGCAGCAAGACCCATCCAGCCGATCAACATTTAAAGGTTAGTTGGGGGAGGGAGGTTAGTTGGGAGGGAGGGTCGTTAGCATGGGGGGGTCCGGAGGGGGTCCGGCTTTCCGACAGGAGTTGTTGGCACCTCCTGCCAGCGATTACGAGTTGGGGAGGAGTGTTCCGGCAGGAGCGGTTCAGTGACCCTCCTGCCAGCGATCAGACAGGTGGCCGCTATACTTATCCCTTGCTGCGATAAGGTGTAGCGGCCGCGTTCTACTCATTAACCTGATTCTCTAACAGGTGTCTGTAACATGGACACCTGTTACAGAATCGGGGTTAGTGTAGGCCCGCTTTCTGTATAGGACACCTCTCCCGGGCAGTCCTATACAGAATCAGGGCCCTAAGTATCTTATTTCAGTTGAATACAAATAATGTATTTGGGGCACTATTCGGGGCGAATCAAACCGTATATGAATATCTGGTAAAGTCCTAATAACCTATTAACTTAGTAAATGATGGTAAAGACCTACAGTACATGGTCCATCAAGTCTGCCCGAACAACGGGTGTCGGTTACCCTTAACACTCAATGCAGGTTACACCCCTCTATGCCTGTGAAGATCATTTAATTTTGCTTTGATTCCATCCTCTTTCTAAATATAGATCCTCTGCATTTATCCCATGTATTTTTTTGAATTTTTGTCACAGTTTTTGTTCCTACCACCTCAGAGGGTATTTCAGGAATCAACCACCTTTTCTGGGTAAAATATTTTCTGACATTACTCCTAAGTCCACTACCTTGCAATCTCAGTTTATTTCCTCTAATTCTACTACTTTCCCATCTCTAAAAAAAATATTTGTATATTTAACACCTTTCAAACATCTGTATTGTATTTCTTCTTTTGTTTTAAGCTATCATGGGTAGAAAAAGTTCCTATTCTTGGTGGAATACTGTGACAGAGAAAAGGCAAAAGTCCGTGATACACCAAGGTTTCAGCCTTTTAACCATCGAACCTGACTATCCACCATGTTCAAATTTATTTATAATCCACTATCCCTTGACAGTTCAGAGCGGTTTACAGCAAAGAGGGTCTGCCAGACACAGATGAATTGCATCTTGGATTACATGAATTGCATGGCTGAAGTTCTTAAACAGATTTATCAAAGCAAATGCATTCCAAATTATATTATTTGTATGTATGTTCCTAGCTAGGTAGCCTGTCTCAGCCTGCATAAATTCCACTTTATAAAGAATCAAATGCTGCCCAAAAGCAAGCCACACATTATCACTAGCATAAAGTTATTGAGTTGGCATAGACCTTCCCCATTACCTACAGCTGACATTCCAGACCCATTAGTAATGGCTTTGACACATTATCACCTGGTGAATCACAAAGACCCTATCTTTTGGCCTTCAGGACTAACCTTCAAGCCTTCTATAATTGTGCTTATGCAACTAGCCATAGTTAACTTATCCCTTCACAACATTAAGGGCTCCTTTTACTAAGCTGCGATAGCGGTTTTAGCGCGCGCTTAGCATGCGCTAAATTGCCACGCGCGCTTGACGCTAACGCCAGCATTGAGCTGGCATTATCTAGCCACGTAGCGCGGGTTTAGCGCGTGTGGCAATTCTGCGCATGCTAAAATGCTATCGCAGATTAGTAAAAGGAGCCCTATCTGTCCTGATCTACGTCACCCCTAGATCTCTTCCTTATCAGTTTCCAATTTTTGTTCTCCTCAGTAATGTGTAGCTAATAAATTTCTGAACGCTAAATATATGATAGTTATTTTCTACACCTTTGATTCTCCTTCAGTTTTTGAAAGTACTTTCTTTTTATACCCTCTAATACAGGGGTGTCCAACCTGTGGTCCGAGGGCCGCATGCGGCCCCGTGAAGTATTTTGTGCGGCCCTGGTCAAGGGTGATGCAGTGTTTTCCTCTGCTGCCCCAGGGTGTTTACCATCTTGCCGGCTCCCTTCTTTGTCTTGCTGAAGCGTTTGAGCATTTGTGTGGCCCCAGAAACATTTTTTTCTGCCAATGCGGCCCAGGGAAGCCAAAAGGTTAGACACCCCTGCTCTAATAGGTCTATTCTATTACGGATATTTTATCTTTTGCATTCAAGCTTATTTTCCCCTCAAGTCCTTCTACACTATCTAGCTAACATGGCTAAAGACACTGATGGATGAACAAGTTAAATGTTGATTATTGCTTATGTAAATGCTGTGCTTTTATTGCATTAAGTAGCACTGGAATATACTGTTTTGTACTCTGAAAATGATGACCATTTCAAATTTGACTTTTTACTGTGTGTATTTTTCCCCCCCAATAAAACAGGAGACAAGCAGCAACACCTAAATTTGGCACTTTCTACTTGTCACGTGGATCTGTTCAGTGCACCCTGCCATAATGAAACCTGTAGTCAAGCTGTTCTTTATTTCACTGCTGTCACTGATTTTTCAAGAGATGGAGACAGAGTTTCTACAATTATGACTGATCCCATTGTTAGTGACTCTTTCCTGTGGAATGGCTACATCCCAAAGGGCATTCAGGTTGACAGTGCTTATAAAATACTGTACTTTTTTCTTTACATTGCTAGAAGTCAATATTCAAGCCAGCTGTCAATATTCAGTGAACTTAACTAGGAAGTATCACTTAATATCTACTCTGATCACCCTAGTATAATCTGGGTAGTGCCAAGAGGGACCTGGAGTGAAATTGGGGCTGACCTGAAAGTTATACAGGCATTGGCAATGTTCAATGCCAGTGCCCACATACCTAACCAGACAGATAGGAGGCATATGAGGTTCACCAAAAACCAGGATATCTAATGCTGGTACCCATGCTTAGCCCAACATTGAATATCGTCTAACTCAGAACATGGCTGTCAGCAGCTTAAAACTGTTGAATTTCACCCAGTTAATTTCTACTTTTGATTTTCAGCTTGGTCAGAATTGGTTCTCCTATTCATGTGGGCATCATAAACCTTGTAATTACCTAGATTATTTTTCTCCTGTGTTATATCCCCTCCTAACTCACTCAACCGAGGGACCAGAGAGTGTAGTTCCATTTGAAATGCTGTAACGCAGACATAAAGCTGAATGTTTTGGGAGGAATTCAATAAATTGCATCCAAAGAGGAGCTGGGATGATCTGTGCTAAGATAATCTCTCACGAGTCCTGCAAGAACTTAAAGCAGCCATTCAGGGAGCGGTGCGGGCCCTGCCGATACACCGCTGGACCAGCAGGATTTAAAAAGGTGTAAAAAAGGTACCAGGGGTGGGCGGAGGTGGTAAAAAAATTGTTAGTCAGCTGAGACGGATCCCACCTGTTCCGGCCTACCACTAGACTACCAGACACTGCACATCACGGTCTGTGACGCAATATTCGCTCCATAAGACACACAGACATTTCCACTCACTTTTGGGGGGAAAAAAGTGCATCATATAGAGCGAAAAATACGGTAGCTTACAAAATGTTCCACCGGACCCACTACTGATACAGCCAATATTTTAGTTCCTTCATCAGGGTAGTGGTCCGCTAGAAGAAAATCAAACAATCAAAACCAAAAAAATCATAATAGCTCAGTCCGAAAACATTCTTACCATGCTTAAATGCCTGTTGGAACTACTAACATTCAAAACAGTATACAAGCCTTGTTCAAAAATAATGCCAGAGCTTTTGCTGATGTAATAAAGAAAAACTGAATAGCACCTGACTCATGATATCAGAAGCAAACCCATAACATCAGAACTGGACTCATAACATGACTCATAACATCAGAACTGGATGTTCACAAAGATCTCCATTCTATCTCAAAGTTGAGCCTGTTTAAATGGACTGTATTCAGATCAAAGATCCACCATTGCTCTTTGTAATTCAGCCATTCATTATCCCCTCCCTCTCTAACTGAATACTGTCTATAATTCTCCAACTCTAATCATTAATCAGATGAGATTGATCCACCCAATGCTGAACCAAATGAGCAGATATTACTTTATTAATGATTCTAGTTTTATGCTCCGTCAGATGCAACTTGACTGCCCTTGACGTGTGTCCTATATAATTCAGTCCACAAGGGCACACAATGATGTAAATTAACCCCCTCTTTTACTAAGGTGCGTTATGCTTTTTAGTACACGGTAAATATTATCGCACGCTAAACACGCTAAATGCTAACGCATGCATGTTATCCTTTGGACGTGTTAGCGGTTAGCATACTCGTTGATTTAGTGCACGCTAAACGCACGCTAAAACGCTTAGCACACCTTAGTAAAAGAGGGTCTAAGTTACTAGAGTTACAGGTAGAATGGGAGCAAGAGTAATACTTTTTATGGTATCCATCCAACTCAATCCTAACATCGCCAGCTCATACTATTGGAAATGATCGCAAGTAAACTGCCCCAAACTTGATAACTGATGGTCCTCATATTCAATTTGCTTATAAGTAAGGGTTAGATCTTTCTATCATTATAGTTTCAATAACATTCAAAGCTTTTATTTGAGAAATTTGAGTATACAGAGACTAAACATCCACTGTCACAAATCAAAGTGGACGCAGCGATTTGGACATTCTCTAAACATCTTAACAAATGAGTAGTGTCCTGCATAAAATATTTTACTTTCAAAGTGGTAGAGCCAAAGGCTCTAAAACAGAACGTTTCAAATAAACTATAGGTCATCCTGGAGGAGCTACTAGATTCTTGTGAATCTTTGGCAAAAAATATATCTGCAGGGCAAGAGGACCCTCAGGACATAAAAATGTCACTTCTTTTGATGTCTCTTTGAAACAGTTTGTTCTAGCCGTTACAGGGCTTCAAAGAAGGTTTGGATAGGTTCCTAGAGGACAAAGGGATTGAGGGGTACAGATAGGAGTAGAGGTAGGTTATAGGGATAGGAGTAGAGGTAGGTTATAGAAATAGTCAGGGACCACTGCTCAGGCAAAAGGCCTGATGGGCCACCGCGGGAGTGGACCGCTGGGCGAGATGGACCTCTGGTCTGCCTCAGCGGAGGCAACTTCTTATGTTCTTAGGCTCAATTCATATCTTTATTTCAGCTTTGCTTCTTGACTATCATTTCTTTGTATTTCAGATTTATCTCCTAAACGGAAATCATTTTAAAATTAATAATTCTATACTGACTATTTTTGAGAAACATGTACTTTTACTATTTGTATTCTGTAATTCGCTGATTGTCCAGTTCTCTTCAGTGTAAACTGCCTAGAAGTCATATGATTGTGGCGATATAGAAAAATAAAGTTATGTTATGTGTTTGAAATATGTATACTATAAATTCAATAAAATAAACAATATTCACCCCTTTGGTTCAGCATTGGGTAGATCAATCTAATCTGATTAGTGATTTGAGATGGAGAATTATAGACCGTTTTTACCCCTCCCCCCTTTTACAAAACCGTGATAGCGTTTTTTAGCGCAGCACAGCATTTGAAATGTTGGGGATAGCAATAAAGCTGCGGCCAAACGGATTATTCCACAAAGATTGTTTGGTGTGTTTATTTTGGTTTGAGTAAAGTGATAAAGGTGACGGAGTTCAAATGCTAATGATAGGATCAGTGATCCTAACGATAAAACTGTCTTGAATTTAATAATGTAAATGTTTTCAAAACACCTGCAGCAGTTATTCTTATTTAGCTCAAGAAACAGAAATGTATTACAGTGGTTGCGTTTGAATGAGTGATCATTTTACAACATATTGAAATAGTGAGGAAGTAGAATACCTTTGGGAAAAAAAATGTTGTCTTATCCCTTTGGTGTTCCGCTGGCTTGCTTGCAGTTTGTTAGCTAATGTCTGATATAATCCAACAAAATAATGAGGAAGTTAAACATAGATTCCAGAGAATCATTCAGATTCTGATATATGCTGTAAACTTGTTTTTATGTTTCCAGAAAATAGCATTAATCATTTGAAAATCCAAGATGATGGCTACATATTTCATAACATTTTAATGCAATGCCTTTTTTTTCTAATCACAGCAACCACATCTCAGTAACTGTATTGTCATAATTATTTAGCAATTTTGTAAATATTTAATTATATTTATATTAATGGCTAATAATATTGATAACTATTTGATTTAACATTGTACAACATATTTGTAAGTTTCTTATCAAGCTGAACTTTCTCACTTTTCATTTCAGGGTAAACAGCAACCAGTTAAATCAACTTCTCTAAAATGACTGTCTCCTGGAACTTCCAAATGAGAAATCGACTAAATGAAATGTTGCCCAGGTCAATATAACAAGATGAAGCGCTCAATTTGCTGCTAACTTGGAAGCAATCTATGAGGGAAAAAATGCCCTCTTTCATTCTTTCCATCCGTACCATACCCAGGATACTAGACTCAAGAAGGTGGTGATCTAGAACACACGATGAGAAGAAACAACAGAAAAATATTATCAAAACTGCAAAATGCTGATCAGAATAATCAAGTTAAAAAAAAGGCTTATAAAAGACCATCTGGAACAAGCACACTGGAAGCCATCCCAAGCAAAAAAAATGGTAGTAAAAATCAAGTCAGTCATCACAATTTTTTATATGATGACTATGGATCACTACGACCTGATACATTTAGCAATAATTAGATCACCTGGAATCACTTATGTGAACTTTGAGTATGACCAGAAAATGACAAACACATCAAATTATAGCATGTAGTGTCTAAAAATTGTTGAAGTTGATTTATTTATATAACACATTTATAAACCTTAATCTAGGTGGTTTCCAGTATCAAAACATTCGTAAAATTCCATAAAATCCTTAAACAGACAATTTACATTATAGACATGAATAACATTCACTATCTGCGTGTATATGGTTTTTATTTATATCCTGCTTTAAACAAAGCAGGTTCCAAAAGCACATACCTAGTAAAAATAAAACATACAAAATATATACATTACAAATGCACATACACGCAAACACAGTCTTGTCTTAACTGCCTTATCCTATATAAAATACACATAGAAAACAAACCACCCCACCCTCACATACAGTACTTACTCCCAAGCCACAAATACCCACCCCTGTCTCTTTATATTGTTTATACATTCAAGTTGCAAAACTACATTTTCTTCTCTTAGCACCCATATTAGAGAATGACACGGTGGCTGTTACCCATGGCTACCCACAGGTAGCCGCGGGTAACCCGCCAAAACGGTGAGGGGGGAAAAGGTGCTCACTGCGGGTACGGGGACAAGGCCATCCACCGCCCCATGGAGCAGTAATGGCCTTGTCCCTGCAGTTAAGGGAGGGAATGCGCGCGGTCACCAATCGCGCACAGCCCCCCCCTACTTCCTACCTATCCGAATCTATCTATCTCCCTCCCTCCCCCTTACCTTCGTGGTGTGTTTTCAGTAACTTCTTCACAAAACCGTTGGAGCCTGCAACCAGTAGCGTCAGAAGAGAAGCTTCTGCCCACACACGCACGCTCCTGCTTGCAGGCTCTGACGACTTTGAAGAAGTTACTCAAAACGCGCCACAAAGGAAAAGGGGAGGGAGGGAGATAGATAGATAGATTTGGGTAGGTAGGAAGGAGGGAGGGGGCCGTGCGAGGGGTGCCGAAGGGTGGTGGAGGAAAGGAGCAGACGCTGAAGAGTGATGAAGAGGAACAGACACTGAAAGGAAATGGGGAACAGATAGTGGGGAGAAGATGCTGAAGGGAAATGGGGAAGACAGAGTGGGGAGAAGACGCTGAAGGGAAATTGGGAAGATAAAGTGGGCAGAAGACGCTGAAGGGATATGGGGGAGAAGACACTGAAGAGAAATGGGGAAGACAGAGTGGAGAGAAGACGCTGAAGGGAAATGGGGAACAGAGAGTGGGGAGAAGACACTGAAGGGAAATGGGGAAGAGAGAGTGGGAGAAGACGCTGAAGGGAAATGGGGAAGAGAGATTGGGAGAAGATGCTGAAGGGAAATGGGGAACAGAGAGTAGGGGGAGACGCTGAAGGGAAATGGGGAAGAGAGAGTAGGGAGAAGACACTGAAGGGAAATGGGGAACAGATAATGGGGAGAAGATGCTGAAGGGAAATGGGGATGATAGAGTGGGAGAAGACGCTGAAGGGAATGGGGAAGAGAGAGTGGGGAGAAGACGCTGGAAGGGAAGAAGACAGAGATGCCAGACTATGGGGAAGCGGAGGTAAGAAGATGAGTGCCAGACCAATGGGGGGGGGGGTGAAGGGAGAGGCACAGTAACAGAGCAAATGGAAGATGAAGAGAGAAAACAGACAGTGGATGGAAGGAATTGAATGAGAAGATGAGGGAAGCAGAAACTAGACAACAAAGGTAGAAAAAAAATTTTCTATTTATTTCTTTTCTTTTTTTTTTTTGCTTTAGGATAAAGTAGTATATTAATTTTGTTTATAAAAATTTATAAACAAAGCCCTGTCAGCTGAACATCTCTATCTCTAGTTCAGCAGCCAGAACTTTGATTTATAAGGAAGGAATAAGCTAAATATTGCAGTACTGAGGCTTGTATGGATGCTGCGGGGATAGTAGTCGTGGGGACTGGGCGGGGACAGTGGGCACGGGGACAGAGGTTGTGGGGACGGGGCGGGGACAGAGATGGTGGTCACGGGGACGGGGACAAATTTTTTCCCCGTATCATTCTATAACCCATATTTCATCTGACAAAACAGATGATGTTTCAACAAACGTTTTAAACGTGCCAAGATTCCCTAGCTTATGTATGTAACCCAGGAGTATATGGCGGCAATATGCCCAGAACCACATGGGAATCATTCCTACATTTTTCATATAGGAATATATGTTATGATAATGTGTTTAATGATTTAACAATAGTGTCAATACATTAGATACCCAATATAAGAAACAATAACATTGAAACTTACAATTATACTTCTAATATATAGTACATGTCCATGAAACTGACCTTTCTCACTGTGCCTGTACATTATTTGATGCACTACTATTCAAACTACAAACTTTGACCTCCCATTTACCTCAAGGACATAAAAGAGGCAATACTATAACAGGCCTGGTAGGCACCTGTTCTATATAAGAGCATAGGTGCCAATTTTTTCCTTCATGCTCACAATTTAGGTATGGGCCCTTATATCAGCTATAGACTTGCCCCCAGATTCTCTATATGGCACCCATATTTGGATACTGAAATCTACACATAGATTGAAGATCTACATATAAATTAATTAACAAGTCAGCTAGGAATAAATTGATGTCAACGATCAATTATTGCAGTTAATGGACAGTAATTTGATTTAGTGCATGCATCTTCCTGCACACTATTTTCTAACTCCACTTGCCTAAATCCCCTTTAGCTAGATTCTGTAAACAGTGCCTCCTTTCCCATGACTCTTTAATTTTCTCAGGAGCCTCTCATGAGGAACTTTGTTGAAAGCTTTTTGAAAATCTAGATACACTATATGAACCAGCTCATCTTTTTCCACAAGTTTATTCATACCTTCAAAGAAGTCGAGCAAATTGGTGAGACAAGAACTCCCTCAGCTGAATCTATGCTGACTGTCCCCTTAAATCATGTTTGTCTACGTGTCCCACAATTTTATTTTTTATAATTGTTTCCACCATTTTGCCCAGCACTAAAGTCAGGTTTACTTCTCAGATTTCACCTGGAACCCTTTTTAAAAATTAGTGTAACATTGGCCACCCTCCAATCTTCAGGTATTACAGAAGATTTTAGTGACTGGTTACAGATCACTAACAACAGGTCAGCAATTTCATGTTTGAGTTCTTGTAGTACTCTGAGATTTATACTGTCCAGTCCAGGTGATTTATCACTTTTTAACTTGTCAATTTGGTTTAGTATATCTTCCACATTTACCAAGATTTCTTTCAGTTCCTCCACATCATCACCTTTGAAAAACATTTTGTGGTTCAGGTAGATCTTACATCTTCTTCCGTAAAGACCAAAGCAAAGAATTCAATCTCTCCGCTATAACCTTATCCTCCCTGAGTACCCCTTTTGCTCCTTGATCACCCGGTGGTCCCATGGATTCCCGCACAGGTTTTCTGCTTCTGATGTACTTAAAAAAAAATTGTTACTATAGTTTTTGCCTCTTTGGCAAGTTTCTCTTCATATTCTTTCTTAGCTTTCTTTATCAATGCTTTGCATCTAACTTGCCAGTGCTTATGTCTGTTCTTATTTTCTTCATTTGGATCCTTTTTCTATTCCTTAGTGGATGGTATGTTTGGGGTTTTTTTTGGCTCTAATAGTCTTTCTCTTCACCTTTTAATCATGCCAGCTCTTGTTTCCTCTTTTTTCCACCTTTGTTAATATGTGGAATGCATCTGTTTGGAGGCATCAATTATGGTATTTGTAAATAACATCTACGCCTGGTTTACAGTCTTTGTAACTGATCCTTTTAGCTGCTTTTTTAACCATTTTCTTCATTTTATCATGGTTGCCCTTTTGAAAATGAAATGCTGCTACAGTAGATTTCTTTTGTGACATCACTGCAGGTATCAGCTCAAATTTGATCACGTTATGATCACTGTTTCCCAGCGAACCCAACACAGCTACCGTATTTTTCACTCCATTAGACGCACCTGATCATAAGACGTACCCTAGATTTAGAGGAGGAAAACAAAAGACATTCTGAACCATATTCTCCCTGCCAGGCTCTGCACCCAACCCCACACTCCTTGCCAAGCTCTGCACCCTGTCCCCCCTCCCTGCCAGGCTCTATACTGTGTCCCCCCTCTGGTGGTCTAGTGGTAGGCTGGGACAAGCACAGAGCAGGCAGGCAAGTAGGGACAGGGGACAGGGCGGGTGGGTGGGTAGGTAAGCAGGCAGGCAGGCCTTTCCCCACCCCAGGCAGGCAACAGACAGGCCCCAGCCTTGCCCTCCTCCCTCCTTACTTTTAATTCAGCAAGGCGGGCAGGCAGGCAGACCCCGGCCTCTCCCTCCTCCATCCCTACCCCCCAGGCAGGCAGGCAATGACCTCTCCCTCCTCCTTCCCTATTTTTAATTCTGCAGGGCAGGCCCCAATCCCCGCTCCCCACGCCACCCTCCTTCGCTGGACACGGCACCTTCCCTTGCAGAGAGCGGTGTACAAGGCTGGCTGGCTGACTGCCTGGTCCCTGCCAGTTCCCCTGAGAATGGCTGATGCAGCTACCTCCTCTTCTGTTCTTTTTCTTGCGGGAAGCGGTGCAGGACCAGGCAGGCAGCCTGGTGTGCCGCTATGCTGCAAGGGAACAGAAGAGGAGGCAACTGCGTCAGCCGTCAGTTCTTGGGAGAAGCGGCGGGGCCAGGCAGCCAGCCAGCCTTGTGCTCCACTCTCAGCGAGGGAGGGTGACAGTATTAAAATAAGGTAACGGGGGAGGCACTTTGAGGATTCGCTCCATAAGACGCAGCCTTATATCCAACCATTTTTTGGGGGAAAAAAGTGTGTCTAATGGAGCGAAAAATATATTACATCCTATACTATGCCTTGCATTCTACTAAGAACCAAATCAAAAATAGCTCCCCCTCTTGTCAGTTCCTGGACCAGTTGCTCCAAGAAGCAGTCATTTATGGCATCTAGGAATTTTACCTCCCTAACACTCCCTGATATAACATTTAACCAGTCAATGTTGGGGGTAATTGAACTCACTATTATAATAAATGGAGACCCAAGTGTGTTCAACCAGCAATTCACAGATATATACACACTCAATTATTTTAAACCTTAGCTTATGAGTTTTTCTCATTCTGCCATACTAAAATACATTGAAACACCACTACCACAATTGTGTTGAAGCAATTTCAAGCTGACTTTGTAAACAAAGAGAAAGCTCTGACTGACTGAAATAGTTTCTGCATATCAATTGGATGGCATAAGGTACAGAGTGAAGGGTGAGTCCTAATTGGGCGATAGAGATGTCAATCAGAAACATTGTGCTGATTCTTAAGCTGGTTAGCGATAGCCATGAGTGTGGATTACGATCTGGATGTTTATTGGTGAATAAAGGCGGAGCTTACATTGAAGATAAACGTTTCAAGAGCATTTGGAGAAGGAAGCCACCAAGCTGTGAAAAGTGGATGATAGACAGCTGACATGTGATGAACTGAAGAAATATTAACCCCTAACACAGCTTTAGTGGCGAAACAGGGATTTCCCTGTCGGGTATTTTCAACGTCTTGCTGTTATAATGGATATGATTTTTCAGTGTTTGTCTGCAGAGGTGGACACACAGGAGCAGCTGAGGATTTTGTTTGAGCGAAGAATTCATTGGAAGCAGGAAAAATTAATCCATTCGAGATGTGGCTGAGTATTTGTTTTCACCTTCTATGTTATTAAAAACTGTTCATGCTGTTGGTAACCTAGCTTTTTGAGCTTTCTCCTTAATACCAGCCATACTTTAGTATTACTATGTTTTAAGAAGTGGAGTTTTTTCAGACCCATGAAGTAGAGAATGACACGGGAACAAATTTTTCTCCATCCAGGTGGGAACTCATTTTCCCGTCCCATCCCCACGAGTTCTTTTCCTGTCCCTGCCCCATTCCTGCAAGCTCTGTCCTAATCCGCACAAGCCTCAAACACTTTAAAATCATGTGCGCAAGGCTTGTGCAGTTAAGACAGAGCTTACAGGAATGAGGCAGGGACAGTTTCAAAACTCATGGGGACAGGGAAATTGAGGGTTTTTTCCTCCACTTCTTATTTTTTTATTTTATTATTGTTTAAATTGTAGTGGAGTTTTTTTCAAAGTTTTTTAGTATGGCTTGTGGGCAGAGTGAGAGAAACTCATAAGCTAAGGTTTAAATAACTGAGTGTGTATCTATTTGATAATTGAAATCTCCCATTATTATACTGTTGCCCAGTTTACCAGATTTCCTAGTCTCTGAAGACATTTCTTCATCTGCTCATTCTGTCCCTAGAATGTTATTTGATATGCCAGAGAATGTTAACTGTATGTATTTCACAAACAGATTGTGTTATATGATAAATTAAACCTATTTCGAATAGGACCTCAGCTTGTGATAATACTGTGATAATGCTATATTATGGGCTCCTTTTGCGAAGGCGCGTTAGGGCCTTAACGCACAGAATAGCGCGCGCTAGCCGCTACCGCCTCCTCTCGAGCAGGTGGTAGTTTTTTGGCTAGCGCGCACTAATCCGGTGCGTGCGCTAAAAACGCTAGCGCACCTTCGTAAAAGAAGCCCTATATGTTAAATGTAGAGTTTCTTCTTCAGAAGAATCTTCTTTACACCATTCTCACAGGATGTTGTCATAGTTTTGGTAATTTCAGTAATCTGATGTGATGTATTTCATTTAAAGCACCCACCTTCTTGGAAAAAGGTCACCATCTTGGATTTTCATTGTCATTTCTAACAGGCATGCAGTTTCTGATGCTTTTATCAACATTTGAATGAAAGTTACTGTTATTTGCGTCACTTGCATATCAACTTGCCTCCAAAGAATAAAATAAATAATCCTCAGTAAAACAGACAAAAAACGGTGTCAATGTATGCTAGAACATAATTAACTTTTAATAGTGTATACTGACACTTTTCTTGAGGGCATGAATGACTATTGCACTGAATCAATTTAATACAGATATTTTATTTGTGTTTCAGATTACAGTGAAGGATATTCCAACTGCCTATTGCTACTCATTTTCCGATCCTCACATAATTACATTTGATGGCAGGTAAAAATTCTATATTCCAGTACTTCTCTGACAAAAATTTGTATATCTCATACACACAGAGGGTAACAGGTTGTCAAGTACATAGACACATATGTTGTACATTTTTAGGTAAATTCAGTAAATGGCACTCAAAAATTGGCACCGGAAAAATCAGCACTAAAGCCGTGATTCTATAAAAGACAACTACAGTTTGGCTATACGTACTGATCGAGATGCCTATCTAGGCACCTAATTTTTTTTTTTTTTAGTTCAAATCTTTTTATTGGAATTATAGGCAACAATACAGAAAAAGAATTGTTTTCTTTTTAAAAAAAATTTGTTTAATCAGTGCTGATAATTGAAAGTGCCATTATAAAAAAAAACAATTTATAAAATAAAAAAAATTAATTTGCCAATAGGCACCAGGTACCTCCTGCGCCTATTGGCAAGTAGGTGTGGTTAGGGGTAGTTTTGGGGTGGAGTATAGGCATAGTTTGACTAAGGCACACTCATTTTGGCCAAAAAAAGCCTTGCCAAAATGGCAGTGCGCTTCGGGTTCTAACAACACTTAGGCACCACTAGGGGTGACTCTATAAACAGTGCCTGGCAGTTGATTGATAAATACACTGAGCGGTGCCTAGGAGCTAGGTGCTGTTTATAGAACTGGGGACTAAGTGCTGCTCTATAAAGGGTGTTAAATAATAGTGCCTAACCCCGATTTCCATGCCCAACTCTAGGGACTCCTTTTTCGAAGCCGCATTAGCGGCTTTAGCACATGCGACTTTTAATCCAATTCAAATTATTTGTTCTATTATACAAAGTAATAAACGGAACTGCGCCTACCTACCTAAACAGTCGCCTAAATCGAAACCTTTCACCCAGAATTAGGAGAACCCAGACACCATTCTCCTACCCACCACTCAAAGGTACCCAACGCAAAAAACTATACGACAGCCTCCTAGCTACTAAAGCAGCGAAACTTGACCCCTCCATATCCAACCTATTGACTACAACAATAGACTGTAAAGCATTCCGAAAAGAAATAAAAACACTACTATTAAAAAAACATATTCGGTTAACCTAACCTAACATGAATCCCATCATGCTGGAATCTTCTTCTCTATGTCACAAAATAACCTGAAACCTCACTATGTAACTTGAAACCAACTACCTTCTAATGTAATGTAATTTCATGGAAATGTCCAACTATCTTCCAATGTATCTTCCTGGAAATGTCCAGTTATCTTCCAATGTAATCCGCTTAGAACCGCAAGGTACAAGCAGAATAGAAATCCGTAATGTAATGTAATGTAATGTAATCGCATGCTACCCCTTCGCTAGCTGAAAAACTACCGCCTGCTCAAGAGGAGGCGGTAGCGGCTAGTGCCTCCGACGGTTTAGCGTGCACTATTACGCGCATTAAACCGCTAATGTGGCTTCGTAAAAGGAGCCCCAGATGTTAGCACTTAAGCCAGTTGAAACTTGGTGTATATGTAGGCACCCAATTATGGCAGTTTGCCGCATAAATAATGCTATGCTATCACACCATATTAGAGAATGACACGGTGGCGGTTTACCCGCGGCTACTGCGTTTAGCCACGGGTAACCCGCCAAAAACGGGGAATGAAAATTAGCAGCCTCTGCGGGGACGGGGACAAGGCCATCACCGCCCCGTGGAGCGGTGAATGGTCTTGTCACCGCAGTGAGGCATAAAGGATCGTGCGGTCCCCGCAGCGCCCACCCGCACGCCAGCTCGATCGTTTAACCAGCTTCCTCTCTCCACCTCACCTTAGTTTGCCGGCTTTCTTTTTCGGCGACCGGAACGCTTTCAAAAGAGCCACGCACGCGCGGCTGCTCAGTATTCAATCTTCTGCTCTGACCCAACCGGAAACAGGAAGTTGCAGCAGAGCAGAAGATTGAACTTTGAGCTGCCGCGCGTGCGCGACTCTTTGAAAGCGTGCCAGTCGCCGAAAAAGAAAACCGGCAAACTAAGGAGAGCTGGAGAGCAGTAGCGTACCAAGGGGGGGGCGGGAGGGGCGAAAAAGGTAATGGCGCCAGGCCTTGGAGCACCGAGGCAGACCGCTTCTCCCCCCCTCCCAGCCGAACCCCCGCTGACCCTCCTATCTCCCCCCCCAAGTGAACCTTTCCGACCCTCCCAGCGAAAGCAGCAAACCTCCCTCCAGTAGCGTCGACTTTCTCCTCCCTCTGCCACATCACTGATGACGTCATCAGTGACGCGGCAGAGGGAGGAGAAAGCCGCGAAGGAGGTTTGCTGCTCTCGCTGGGAGGGTCGGAAAGGTTCACGGGGGGGGAGATAGGAGGGTCAGCGGGGATTCGGCTGGGAGGGGGGAGAAGCAGTCTGCCTCGGTGCTCCATTACCTTCTTCGGGCAGCAGCAGCGTTTACAATTCGCTGCTGTTGCCGACTTCAGGCCTTGTTCTCTGCCGGGTCCTGCCTACTTCCTGTTTTCATGAAGACAGGACCCGACAGAGAGGAAGGCCTGAAGCGGGCAACATCAGTGAATTGTGAATGCTGCTGCTGCCCGATGAAGTTCAGGACATCAGGACATCGAGGAAGGAGCAGGGTGAAATCGGCTGCTGGCTTGGGGGTGAGGGTAGGGAAAGAATCATGGAAGTGGAGAAATTGGCATGATGGCTTTGTGGGGGCTAGGGGGAGAGAGAAAGAAAGGAAAAAATAAAGAGGGGGGGCAGGGAGAGAGAGAAAGAAAGGCAGAAATAAAGAGGGGTCAGGGGGAGAGAGAAAGAAAGGCAGAAAGAAAGAGGGGGACCAAGGGGAGAGAGAAAGAAAGTCAGAAATAAAGAGGGGGTAAAGAGGGAGAGAAAGAAAGGCAGAAAGAAAGAGGGGAGCCAGGGGGAGAGAGAAAGAAAGAGGGGGGGGAAGGAGAAGAAAGAAGAAGGATCAGAAGAAGGACCAGAGACTCATGAAATCACCAGACAAAAAGGTAGGAAAAATGATTTTATTTTCAACTTAGCGATCAAAATGTGTCCGTTTTGAGAATTTATATCTGCTGTCTATATTTTGCACTATGGCCTCCTTTTACTAAAACGCAATAGCGGTTTTTAGCGCAGGGAGCCTATGAGCGTCGAGAGCAGCGTGGGGCATTCAGCGCAGCTCCCTGCGCTAAAAACCGCTATCGCAGTTTAGTAAAAAGGGAGGGGGAATATTTGTCTATTTTTGTATAGTTGTTACTGAGGTGACATTGCATAAAGTCATCTGCCTTGACCTCTTTGAAAACCCGCGGAATATAAATGATAATTAACATTTTCTCTGCGTACAGCGTGCTTTGTGTTTTTAAAATTTTATTGTTGGTAGATCATTTTGACTTGGCCACAAAGGTAAGGGGGAGGGAGGGAAGGGAGCTGCTGAAAGACATCTAGTAATCCTTGCAGGCTTGACTGTGCAGGGAATTATTTTTGTAAAATCATGTTATGTTATGTGACTGGCATTATCTAGACTTTAATTTCTATGAATGAATAGAATGAAAATGATATAAAATTACTTGCTTGCGGGGACCGCGTGTTCCGGCTCACACAAGGAAGGAGGGGGTGAAAGGGAAAAAGTTTATCTTCCTTGGAAATAGATTCTGAAGTGACCTCATCAAAGAAGACCAGCACTAAATGTACAAGAAATCCCTTAAACAATGTCAAAAGAGCCCAAAATAGAAAACTGCTACTGCCTTGAGACTCCATTATTGAAGGAATCAACTTGAAATCACAGAAGAGACAGGAAAAGGTTAAATGCCTCATGGAATCCTCAGGTACAAAACACAAACCAAATTGTGAATGAAATCAGAGCAGACAGTAAGAATTATAAAATTGATGTCATTATCCATCTGGAAAAAAAGGCGTACTAGAAATAATGCCTCAGCAATACAATTTTCAGAAGTTCCATTTACTCATGGTAAGGGAGAAGAGAGACTGCTAGTGATGGTGGGGGGACTGATAGAAGATATGAAAGAAGGGTGGTAGAAAGGAACAGATGGTAAAGGAGGGAGGGAAGGGTGGTGGTGGAAAGGAATAGAACAGACATTGAAAGAGGGTAGAGAGGAACAGACCCTGAAAGGAAATGTGGAAGGCAGAGTGGGGAGAAGATGCTGGAAGGGAAGAAGACAGATGCCAGACTATGGGGGAGCGGAGGGAAGAAAATGGGTGCTAGACGGGGACGGTGACGGGGCGGTGAATGGGATGGCAGTGGCGGTGACGGGGCAGTGAAAGGGATGGCGGTGACGGTGACAGGGCGGTGAAAGGAACGGCGGTGACGGGGCGGTGCAGAGGATGGTGGGCCGGGGACGGTGCAGTGACGGGGACAGATTTTTTCCCCGTGTCATTCTCTACACCATATCTAAATTTTCTGAACACTCCTCACCCACTCATGCCCCTCCCATGACCATGCCCCCTTCAGAGTTGCATGCAAAGGATGTAGGTGCCCAGTGTCTGCACATGCGCGGATGCCATCTAGTGGCAGGGCTGGAGGGGCAGAACAGGGTGTGGTGCAGTCAGAATGGGGCGGAATTGGGCGGGCCTGTGAGCATGGCCATTGGTCCGGATTTTTTCCTTTGGAAAAATCTGGTAACCCTACTCCACCCTCATAATCATAACTAGGATTTAGTGGTACAGGGTTAGGGTGTAAGGAGATGTGCATGCACATTTCAATTATTGCCCACCAACTGCAGTAGTTAAGATCAATTAATTGGCTTATAAGGTAATTAATTTGCACATGAATCTTTGTTCCGCATGCAAATTTGGAGCTGCAATCTTGGCGCCATGTATAGAATCTGAGAATAAGTGGTGAATTCAATAAATGGTGCCCAAATTTAGACAGTGGAATGATCTGCACAATGCAAGAATTCTGTAAAGGGTGCTCTGCATGGAGTGTCCTTCATAGAATCCTAGCTTAATGTGCGTGTTGGGCCCAATTCTATACATGTCGCCTAAAAATTAGGCACCAACTAGTGTAACACTTAAGCACAATTCTATAAAAAAGTTATAGCATCATACTTAGTATCACTGGGTGTCCTAACTTTAGGCACAGCCTATTTATGCCAGGATTTTCTTGGCCTAAATGCATGTGCCTAAGTCCAAAATAGGCACCTACATGCAAAACGCCCACAATCCGCCCCCTAACCATGCCTGCTTTGTGATAGGTGCCTTGGACTAAGTGCCTACTTCAAAATAGTAGCCACCTACCAAGTTAGGTGCCAAACATCCAATTAAGTGTAATTTATGTCAATTATGAGGTGTTAATTGTCAATTATCAGTGCTGATTAAGGGCTAGATTCACTAAGGGCACGGATCGGATCTGATCCATAAGGGATCTGATCCGATCCGTGTTCGGGGGGCTAATTCACGAATCGCCATCATGCAAATGAGGGCAATCGGAATCACACTCCCAACTGAGAGCCTGGATCGCTCTGTAGCGATCCCGACGCATGCGCAGACCATCTGTAGATGGTCTGCGCATGCGTCGAAGAGCAGCGACTTTTTTAAAACTTTAGTCCAGCGAGTCCGTGGTTTTAACCCGCTTTAAACCACGGGCTCACACTGCGGGGGAAGGCCAGGGCAGCGCTTGGGGCAGAGAGCAGGAGAGTCGGGGGCAGAGCAAGCTGGCAGGAGAAAATTGGCAGAGAGTCGGGGCAGGGAGCAGGAGAGGAGATTTGGGGCAGAGCAGGCAAGCAGGAGAAAATTGCGACAGAGAGCAGGTAGAGTCGGGGGCAGAGAGCTGGGAAGTCGGGGTAGATAGCAGGCAGAGAGCAGGAGATGGCAATCAGAAAGCAGTGAACAAGTGGTCCCCAGCAGTCGCTTGTTTGTGATCGGCCAGCCCAATCAATGTTGCAGGGTTTTTATTAGTGAATCGTTGCCTACATTTCAATGCCGTTCCCCCTCATTTTCATGCACAGATCGGAGGATGATCGGGACATAGGTTAATGAATTGGGTCGGAGGGAAATCGGGTCACAAAGGGGTCACAAACTGGTTTGCTTAGTGAATCTAGCCCTAAATCTATTAAACAATTAAGTTAGGCGTCTACATTGGCAAGGTGTACCGATGTAGGCGCCTAACTTTAGGTGGACTTTATAGAATCAGGTCCTTTGTGCTTAACTTTAGGCAAAAGCACTTACGCTGCCAATGGCTGGTATGAGAGCTGACGCCCAATAACAGGTAGGTGCATAAATGCAGGTACTCTAGAACGTTCACCTAAATTCTTGGAACGTCCCTGACCCACCAATACTCCTTACATGGCCACGCAAGTTATAGAATAAGATAAGAAGCAGATTTACACATAACTCCTAATTACTGCCAATTAAATGCTTGTTAATATCAAATTGATAGTACCTAATTAACTAATTAGTTTATGCATGTATCTGTGCTCCACATCCAAACTTATGTGTTCAACTTTGGGCAACCTTTATGGAATTCCCCCCTCTTGTTCATAAATGCACAAAGTAAAATCAATGACCTACATAAATATAACTGACAATACATACATTCTTTGCTTTTATTGACAGAATTTATGATAACTTCAACATGGGAACCTTTGTGTTATATAAGAGCACATCTCGAGACTTTTGAAGTTCATGTGCGGCGAGTGGGATTGTGGAAGCCATCACTATTCAGCATCCTGTAACTGTGGCTTTGTTGCCAAAGAAGGCCGTGATATAATTTCCTTTGATATGTGCAGCGGGTCAGCTACTAGAGTCACAGCCACATTTATCTATAAAGAGCAGAGACGAAACCAATAATAATGTCAGAATTACCGAATCCTACTTAGGAAGGAAAGTCACTGTATGTACTAAATCTTGCTTTCTTTAATTTCTAAAAGCGTAAATTACTATGCAGTTTATACACATTGGAGGGAAATTATATACAGTGGATTAGGAAGGAGGGGAGGTGAACTTCACCATTTGCCATCTTGGTGGGGGGGTACCATTGCTTCTTCTCTCCATCCACCACTTCCTCAAAACTTCTCTGGCATGAGGAGCATCTCCTACCTGCTGCTTGTGTCGGCCTCATTTCTGCATCTGACATTACTTCCTGGTCATGGGACCAGGAAGTGACATCAGAGGGAGAGCTGAGGCCGATATGATCAGCAGGTAGAACATGCTGCTCACTGCCGACAAATTTCACGAGGTATGTGAGGGGAGGGAGGTGCATGATGGGGAAGGAGTTGAAGGGGGTTGGACGCCTGGACAGCAGTGCTAGGTACCACCGCTCCAAGCACTTTCTTCCCTCGCTCCACCACGTGATTATATAAACAGCGCTGATAACATGGGCAGAAAAAAAAAAATTCAGCACACCTTATATAAGGGTGCACACTTTATATAAAATAGCATTTAGTGTTGATCCCATCACACTAACTTTTGAGTGCCAGATTTACCCCTTCTAAAATCTTTGTAAATGCAGGTGCCCAAGTTAGGCCCGGTAAGCAAGTATTCTATAATTCCAGGTGCAACTTCTTGCAATGCTTCTGCTACGCTTCTGGCAATGCCCCCTTTTCAGATACATACTGTGATAGGAGCCAAACCTTGTAGAATAACACGCAGCTAGTTGTGCACACAAATCAAAACTGATGCAAATTAATTGCAATAAATGATAGTGTTCAATTATTGCTACTTAAAGGCTTATTAATCAATTAAGTTGTGCATGCAAATTGGCTATGCACTCAAAACTGTGGACACCATAAATAGAATCTGGGGATACTGTATTTACCCAGAGATAATTTAATAAACCATAAGGTCAGTGGCGTAGTAAGGGGGGTGGTCCGCCCCAGGTGCTGCCTTTGCTGAGGGCACCGGCACCTATCCTTTTCTTCCTTAGTCTTCCTTCTCAATTTATTTTCTGCCTCTGTCTAAATTCTTTCTTACTATTCTGTCCTCAATTTCCCTCTTTCATTGTGTCTACCTACAGCTTGTCACCTCTTTCCCTCACCACCTCCAGTATCTATCCTCTTCCCTTAATCCAGCATGTGCTCTTTTTTTCTCTCTCCTCCCCACTTCCTTCCTGCGCCTGCTCCCCTCTCTTTCCTCCCTTCCATTCAGCATCTGTCCCCATTTCGCACCCCCCACACTTCCATTCAGTGCCTGTCCCCCTCTCTCACCCCCCCCCACACACACTTCCATTCCATTCGCACCCCCACACTTCCATTCAGCATCTATCCCTCTTTCTCCACACAATAAACTTAAAACACCACTCAACCTTTTCCCCTTATCAGGCCATCTCCCTTCCCCTCACCTTCGCAGATGTTTTCCAAAAAAAGTTCTCTCTCTCAGATGGGTCTTGAAGGGAAGCCGTTCTCACTAGTTGCACTCGGCTGCCCCTGAACCTTCTCTTTTGATGCAACTTCCAGTTTTCTGCCGGATCGCATTAGAGTAGAAGCTTTGGGACAACCATGCGCATGCAACTAGAGAGAATGGCTGCCACATCAGAGACCCTCTTAGAGCCTCTGAGAGAAAAAACTGGTTTGGGACAATGCCGCAAAGGTGAGGGGAAGGGAGAGAGATGGCCCGACAAGGGGAAGACATGCCCGGACAGTGGGGTCCCCTGGAGCTGCGGGCCCAGGGCAGCTGTCCTGTTTGCCCTCCCCCTAATGTCGGCGGGCCCCACTGATGTTTTCAGGCCACAGTGCATGTGCCTACTATGTGTCTACCCTTTAATCCGGCCCTGATAATATATTATACTGTTCATCTAGGCACATGGGAAGGTAGGCATACAGAGGATGCTTTTACGGCCAGGAGAGACAAAATCCATACATAGATGAGGATATAAAAATGTTTTTTGTACTTTTCTATGGAAATCTAACCCCATTGAAAAATCAAATGAAAGGGATGCATGTTTTGTACGATAGTTTACTTTTAATAATTAATGCAAAGTCCTGCTATATCACAGTATGCCACTGCTTTGAGGTAGGAGAACCATTTAAAAAAAATTCCTAAAAGATTTTAACTGTGACATAATTCCTTACATATTGCCTATTTGGTCCATCAGCTTCCTCACACAGTACCGATTTAGATTTGGTGAGACCCTAAGCTATATAAAACTTGGAGACCCCTTGTTAATACACCATATTGTATACCCTAGAAACAATACGTAAATGAAATGATGGAGGGTCAGCAGGGGTTCAGCTGCGGGGTAGGGGCGGAGGAGGGGAAGGATAGATAGCTAGGCAAACTTCTGCTACACAGGGGGCTGGGGGGGAGGGAAGGGAGGAAAGATGCTGCACATGTGGGTGAGAGAAAGGAAAGAGGAAGAATTGGGGTGAATGGAGAGGAAGGGAGAGATGATCATGAGCATACCCCGAAAATAATGACCTAGTGCCTTTTTGGGCCCCAAATGAATATAAGATACTGTCTTATTTTCGGGAAACACAGTACTAGTATGAGGGCCATTTTTAAAAATTACCAAGGGAATGCTTACTGCCACCTATTTTGTTGGTAGAAAGAGATCCCGCATTATCCATGTGTTAACCAGTTAACACATTCTACATTACGGTGCACTAACTGGTTTAATACAGAAACGCCCACTCTCCACCCCCCTAACACACACCCTCAAAAAATAACTACAAAAAATAATTGCCATATGGTTAATGTAGACACATGGAAAACTTTTAACACTCAATGCTTCAGCATGTCCTGTATTAGGCCACTTTTGCTGTGTTAGGTGTACATTAGTGCTTAACACAGCTTAGTAAAAAGACCCATTTATTCTGCAAGGAGAGTACATATGCACAGTGGGGTAGTGAGGGTGAGAGGTGCCTGAGGCAGTGGCACCCCTCTCCCAACCTTGTCTCTTCCCTCCTCCACTACTTCGCTGATTCTGCCTGCCGCGCGCGCCTCCTTTCCCTTGTACCTCTGGTTTACAATTGTTCTTTTACAGTGGTCAACAACGTGCTCCTCGTGACCCCACCGGCTCTCCCTCTGACATCACTTCCTGTGCTCTGCACCCGGAAGTGACATCAGCAGCAGAGTCGACGGGGGTCGCAAAGAGCACATTGTTGATTGCCGCGAACAACAACTTCAGCTAGAGGTTGTGGAGGAAGGAAGGGGGCATGCGTGTGGAGGGGAGGAATGGGAAGAGGCGGGTGGGGGTGCCGGCACCCCCACTAACATGGCGCCCGGGGCATTACCGCCCCCCTCACCCCCATATACACCATATGGCTGCCAGTGTTCTTGTGTTTACCTATGAACACAAACACTGCAACACTAACAGTTTGTCGGTTAATGGTGAAATGCAGGTTTAATTTTATCTAGTAATAAAATATAGGCCAACCCGTCATACTCTATTCATGTTATTGTGTTGGTTATTTCTAGATCTTGTTTCCCTCTGGGGCTTTCGTCCGTGCTGACGTAAGTGAGTGGGGAATGAGTTTGACCCTTAGGGCACCGAGCTCAGACTACATGAACACTTTGGGACTTTGTGGCACTTTTGATGGCAATGCAGGGAATGATTACCATAACATTAATGGAAGTGAAATTGCACAGGATTCCAGGAGTGACATTTCTTTTATTAATGAATGGAGGTAAGGAATCATCTTTGAATGTAATTAAGACAAACCCACATTTGAAATAAATAGCTGTGTTCTCATTTTAGCAAATTGTTGTTCTGAATCCTTTATCACAAAAGAAATCAATTACAATATATATGGGTCTTGATATCCCTTATTAGATATGCAAAGTTATTTTCGTGACATCAGTAATATATGGAGTAAGGCAGAAGTAGCATATTGAGCATGTTTCCACTTAGATGGTGGCTCACACTAAGAGCAAGTACCGTATTTTCACGCAAATAACACGCACCCCGTATAAAACGCGCACACGTGTATAGCGCGCAGAAATCACGATGATAAGCACAAAAACTTTGGTATATACGCGCTCACGATTATACCGCGCATGCTGCCCGACTCTCCGTTCACCCCCCTGACTTCCGTGCACTGCCCCGCCTCTCCGTGCGCTGTCCCGACTCTCCGTTCACCCCCCCTGACTTCCATGCACTGCCCTGACTTTCCGTGCGCTTGTCCCGACTCTCCGTTCACACCCCCCTGACTTCCGTGCACTGCCTGACTTTCCGTGCGCTGTCCCGACTCTCCGTTCACCCCCCTGACCTTCCGTGCACTGCCCCGCCTCTCCGTGCGCTGTCCCGACTCTCTCGTTCACCCCCCCCCTGACTTCCATGCACTGCCCTGACTTTCCGTGCGCTGTCCCGACTCTCCGTTCACCCCCCCTGACTTCCGTGCACTGCCCTGACTTTCCGTGCGCTGTCCCGACTCTCCGTTCACCCCCCTGACTTCCGTGCACTGCCCCGCCTCCTCAGTGCGCTGTTCCCGACTCTCCGTTCCACCCCCCCCTGACATCCATGCACTGCCCTGACTTTCCGTGCGCTGTCCCGACTCTCCGTTCACCCCCCCTGACTTCCGTGCACTGCCCTGACTTTCCGTGCGCTGTCCCGACTCTCCGTTCACCCCCCCTGACTTCCGTGCACTGCCCGTGACTTTTCCGTGCGCTGTCCCGACTCTACCGTTCACTCCCCCTGAACTTCCGTGCACTGCCCCGCCTCTCCGTGCGCTGTCCCGACTCTCCGTTCCCCCCCCCCCCCCGACGTCCGATTCACCCCCCCCCCCCCCGGCAGGACCATTCGCACCCCCACCCCGAAGGACCGCCGACTCCCCGACAATATCGGGCCAGGAGGGAGCCCAAACCCTCCTGGCCACGGCGACCCCCTACCCCCACCCCGCACTACATTACGGGCAGGAGGGATCCCAGGCCCTCCTGCCCTCGACGCAAACCCCCCAACGGACCGCCCCCCCCCAAGAACCTCCGACCGCTCTCCCCCAGCCGACCCGCGACCCCCCCCTGGCGACCCCCACAACCCCCCCACCCCCCCTTCCCCGTACCTTTGGTAGTTGGGCCAGAAGGGAGCCCAAACCCTCCTGGCCACGGCGACCCCCTAACCCCACCCCGCACTACATTACGGGCAGGAGGGGATCCCAGGCCCTCCTGCCCTCGACGCAAACCCCCCTCCCCCCCAACGACCGCCCCCCCCAAGAACCTCCGATCCCGCTCCCCCCAGCCGACCCGCGACCCCCCTGGCCGACCCCCACGGACCCCCCACCACCCCCTTCCCCGTACCTTTGGTAGTTGGCCGGACAGACGGGAGCCAAACCCGCCTGTCCGGCAGGCAGCCAACGAAGGAATGAGGCCGGATTGGCCCATCCGTCCTAAAGCTCCGCCTACTGGTGGGGCCTAAGGCGCGTGGGCCAATCAGAATAGGGACCTGGAGCCTTAGGTCCCACCTGGGGGCGCGGCCTGAGGCACATGGGCCCAACCCGACCATGTGCCTCAGGCCGCGCCCCCAGGTGGGACCTAAGGCTCCAGGGCCTATTCTGATTGGCCCACGCGCCTTAGGCCCCACCAGTAGGCGGAGCTTTAGGACGGATGGGCCAATCCGGCCTCATTCCTTCGTTGGCTGCCTGCCGGACAGGCGGGTTTGGCTCCCGTCTGTCCGGCCAACTTCCAAAGGTACGGGGAAGGGGGGTGGGGGGGTCGTGGGGGTCGGCCAGGGGGGTCGCGGGCCGGCTGGGGGGGCGGTCGGAGGTTCTTGGGGGGGGGACGGTCGGTTGGGGGGGAGGGGGGTTTGCGTCGAGGGCAGGAGGGCCTGGGATCCCTCCTGCCCGTAATGTAGTGCGGGGTGGGGTTAGGGGGTCGCCGTGGCCAGGAGGGTTTGGGCTCCCTTCTGGCCCGATATTGTCGGGAAGTCGGCGGTCCATTCGGGGTGGGGGGTGCGAGTGGTCCTGCCGGGGGGGGGGGATGTATCGGACGTCGGGGAGTCGGCCGGGCAAGAGGGCTTGGGCTCCCTCTTGCTCCGATCGTGGATGCGGGTGCGGGTGGGAGCGCGTGCGAGTGGTCGTTCGGGTGGGGGTGCGAGTGGTCCTGCTGGGGGGTGAATCGGGCGTCGGGCGGGGGGGGGAACTATGTTTTAAAACTTTCGTATACCGCGCTCACGCATATAACGCGCGAGGGGTATGCGCGGTAGGTAAAAACGCGTATAACGCGCGCGTTATATGCGTGAAAATACGGTAAACAAAAATGCTGACACTTTAGTCACCCACTGCTTAAAATAAAAATACTGAAAAGCACTCAGATGACGCTGTGTTATAGGAAATAGTGGGGAAAAAAAGAAAAACAGAACTCTTTCATCCATCACAGAATAAATATAAAAGTAGAATCAGGTTATAAGCACAATAAAGCTATTTTCATATCAAAAACCAAGGGTGTAGCCATGCACCCAATTTTGGGTGGGTCTGGACCCATGTTGGGTGGGCAGATCACTCTCTATACTGTCCAAGAGATCTCCCCCCACCCCCACCACACACACACACTGATGTCTCAAGCTCCCTGCCACTGCATACATTTTAAAGAGCAGATCTTCGCTGGCAGTAAGAAGCGTGACTGATTCACACAGTTAACACTGGCCCCACAGTCTTCCTTCTGACTCAACTTCATGCTTAATCATAGGCAATGTCACAAACAGTGAATAGTTCAAGGAAGCTGAGGACTTAATAAAGGTTTTTGGTCATTGCGATGATGAAGTCACTGAAGACCCATGGAATGTAGAGGGAATAATGCTGGAAAATCAAGATAGCAGAAGTGAATGGTATATTTGAGTATGGGGATATTTATTTATTTATTTAAAACTTTCTATTCTGCTTTAAGTCCAAGCGGACTGCAATAAAACATACAAATTCAAAAGTAACACACAAAAACACACATCACAGACTGGAAATACATTACAGTGTCTTATATACCGCAATTTCTGCAAGGAATCTATTCGATTTTCCCTTAGTGGGAATTCCTTTAGATCCTGCTATTCAAGAATTACAACAATTCACAAATTAGCATTTCCTTCTCTGAAAGATATTAAATGCACTGGGAAGCTTAGTAAATCTTTTACTTTTAAATTGGTGAGAATTTGGAATGGACTTCCAGATTCTCTAAGACTGGTAGATCAATTATTTCAATTTTGAAAAAGTATTAAAAACCTGGTTGTTTTCACAATAGTTAATTTGATTTTAGCTGTTGTATACTAATTTAAGCAATTCAACACACTTTTTTCTAACTTTTTCCATCCACCTAATCTAACCAATTTCTGTTTTTATCCATAGTTTTTACTTGTTATGTTTTATTTTTTTAATGAACTGTAAAACCGAGTCGAGCTCCTTAGGGAGTAGATTCAGTATATAAAATGAAGATTATATTATACTAGTATTTTAGCCCGTTACATTAACGGGTGCTAGAATATATGTCTGTGTGTCTTTATTTCTGTCTCTTTCTCCCTCCCGCTGTCTGTCTCTCTCCCTGGTCCCCTTTGTCTGTCTGTCTTTCTGTGTCTCTCCCTGCCCCTGTGTCTTTCTTCTTTTCTTTCTATCTGTCTCTCTCCCTGCCTCCTATGCAGCAGCATTTCTCTCCCACCACTTCCCTGTGCAGCAGGCACAGCAGGATTCCCTCCCCCTCCATTTACCTCCCCCCACACCACTTCCCTGTGCAGCAGCAGCATTTCCCCTAAGCCCCTTTTCCCTTCCCGCAGTCTGGCCAGCTCCCTTAGTCCCTTACCGCCGCCTCCCCCCCTTCCCTTCCCACGGTCCCGACTAACCTTCCAATTCCAGCAGTAGGCCCCGAAGCAGCGTGTGTAGAGTGCTGCAGACACTGCTGGAATCGGAAGGTTTCAGGACCCGTAGCCCTTGACAGACTCGAAGCGAGCTCTGGGTTTTGTTTTGTTTTTTACGCGGGCCCTGCCGGAGCAGGAGGAAAAGCCTGGGAGGCAGCAATTAAAGTCCATTCCGGCCCCTGCTGACGTCGCCCTGGCCAGTTCACATCCTTGAGATTGCAAGAGCCGCTGCGTCCAACAGGTTCCGCGCCGCTGTGCACATGCGCACTCCTACCTGCGGGTCCCTACAGCTCACGGAAAATGGGAGCACGCAGGTGGGAGTGCGCATGCGCACTTAGGGCTTTATTATATTAGATTATATTAGAAGATTTAGATCAAGTTCTTGAATTACATTTTTAGAAAGAGAGTTGGTTTTAGAAAGAAGGGTTGAAGGATATGAAGGTGGCTATAAAGAGAAGAGATATGTCTTTAGTTTCTTCCATAATTCAAGGTAGGTGGTAGGTCATAGGTATGTTGGCAGTTTGTTCCAAATGAGAAGTCCCTGATATTCAAAGGTAGCCTCAAATATCTTCTTCTGCCGTACTCCTTGAGGTGATGGGAAGGATAGTTTTTAGCATTGCAAAGTGAATGAATTGAAGAAGGAATGTGGGACTTTAATATCAGAAGCTAGTCTCTCTGAAGTTTCTCCATAGATCGCTTTGTGAATCATGCAGGCTATCTTGAACTGGATTCTCTTTCTCATCGGCAGCCAGTATAGTTGTTCTAATAGTGGACCTGCCCTCTTGTATCAATTCCTTTTGAGAATTAGACTTGCAGTTGTGTTTTGTAGTAATTGTAGCTTCTTGTGTTCTGTTTTTGTAATGCCACAATATAGTGAGTTTCAATAGTCCAGGTATGGTATTAGGACAGTGTGCTACTGTCCAGAAACTAGTCTCAGTCAGGACTGGTGTAATTGTCCTCAGTTGTCTCATCTGTAAAGACAGATTTTTTTTTTACTAGAAAGGCAATGTGTGTGTTTAAGGTTAAGTTTGAGTCTAGTGTAACTCTCAGTACTTTGGAGGTATTTTCTATCTTGAGAATCTCACCTGTGGACAGTTCTAGTTCTATGTTAGGTAGTGAGTTATTGTCTCCGAACCATAATATTCTTGTTTTAGATTTGTACAGTTTGAGGAGGTATCTCATCATCCAAGCACTTATGTCATCGATAGTATTTTTTTCAGTTAATTTAGGGTACTATTGAAGGATTCTTTGGCTATGCATAAAATGAAGATGATATCTGCATAAGAGAAGATATGATCCTGGTTTGAGGGCAGGTTATTTCCCAGTTCTTTTAAATAGATGTTAACTAGTGCATGTGATAGTGATAAGACTTGTGGCCTTCCATTTTTGGGATATCTTGCCATCTTTCTATTTTTAAGAACTGTGAAAACCATTGTAGTACTACACCAGGGGTGTCAAAGTCCCTCCTCGAGGGCTGCAATCCAGTCGGGTTTTCAGGATTTCCCCAATGAATATGCATGAGATTTATTAGCATAACATGAAAGCAGTGCATGCAAATAGATATCATGCATATTCAATGGGGAAATCCTGAAAACTCGACTGGATTGCGGCCCTTGAGGAGGGACTTTGACACCCGTGTATTACACCCTGTGCTCCAAGTTCATTTAATTTGAGAAGTAAGAGAGAGTGGTCCACTGCATCAAATGCTGCAGAGATGTCAAGTTGTAACAGTATAGATTGTTTGCCTTTGCTGAGTTGATGTCTTATTTTAGATGCTAGTTCAAGTAACAGGGACTCAGTGCTGGGCTTTGGTCTGAAGCCATGCTGTGTTTTTTGGAATCCGTTTGGTCTATGAATTTAGCTAGTTGCATACTTACACAAAATTCAGGTAGTTTGGCAGGCCACGGAATCCCTGCTACTAGCCTGAAGTTTTCTACTTTGGTCAGGTCAAGATTTGTAGCTTTAGGTATAGGTGTCAATACTATAGCTGATATTGTTTGAGGGTAGAGTCTATTTTCTAAGCATCTGTTTACTAGGTTTGTCAGTACAAAAGGAAGTGGGAACGGACAATGAACACTCCACTGAAGATCACTGATGTGAAACCGACTTGTTTATTTCAGAAAAGGACACAAGCAGAAGCTGTGGACCCAACACAGCACTGTGTTTCAGCGTCTGAGGAATTTTCAAATGCTTCCAAAGCTTTTCAGTGATTTTGGTTACTCTGGCTTGTTAGTTGGATCAAGCTTTGTTTTATCCCAGACCTGTCATCTGTGAACATATACGCCACAGTGACCCCTGATGCAGGCATTCCTCAGACGCTGAAACAGTGCTGTGTTGGGTCCACAGCTTCTGCTTCTGTCCTTTTCTGAAATAAACAAGTTGGTTTTACATCAGTGATCTTTAGTGGAGTGTTCATTGTCTGTTCCCACTTCCTTTTGTACTGTTTTATACTCGTGGGTTCTCTGTCCTGTTGGACTTTTTGGTGTTTACTAGGTTTGTCAGCCATAGCAGAAAGATAGGAAGGGCATGAGTTAAGCTAGCTGGACATACTGTATATCTAAGTGGGGAGGGGGGGAGATAAGAGAAAATTATATGTATCATTGTTGATTATTAAGTGATATATTTATGGTTATTTGTATGGATATATTATCACACTTATTATAAGTTTAAAAATGAATAAAGATTTAAAAAAAATAAAATAAAATAAAATAAGTAACAGTGCTTTTTGGATATTCTCTTCAGCCAATGTAGGATCTCTTGTATGTTGACTGGAGTGAATTTTGACTAGCATCTGCCAGCTGGGATCCCTTCGTTCTCATTGCATTTGATTGGATGAAAATCTATGTTATCTTTTAGGTCATTTATGAATGATGTCCCCACAATTCAGATTTTTTTTCCTGGAAATGATGTGCTAAGTTGGCTGCATTTGGTTGTTGTGATGCAGGCCCTTCTGTTATATCTTTTGAGGAGATCAATGAGTTGTAGATTCTGAAGAAGCATTTAGAGGGATTACTTTTTTTTCTTCCACTATTGCTAATTTGTATTGTTTTATTTTTTTCCTCCAGTTAATGTAGGGTTCTAGTCTTTGTTCTTCTCTCCAGATTCTTTCTGCTCTTCTTACTTCTTTCCTCGTTGCCTTTAGCTGTTCTGTGAACCATGGATTATTTTGCTGTTTCAGTTTTCTTGTTTTTTTTGGTGCAGTCCTATCAAGAACCGTATTTGCGAGATTTTGCCAGGCTGTAATGCCTTCATCTATGTCTTCCCGTTCAACCTCATAGCTTCATCAATCTACACATTGCTGTTCTCAGCATCTTTCATTCTTTCAATTGCATTCCAACCCTTCTCCTTTCCTCAATATATCTGAAAAAGGCCTGGTCACCTCTCTTTACATCTTTAGCCTTTTTTTTCTTCTTCTGACTGCATTTTTGCTAGCCATGTTTCACATGGGAGGGTAGCTGATCCAGTTTCAGGCCAAGCCAAAGAAGTTTTGTTTTGGTCTCATTTAGCTTCATTTGAACGGTGAGGGCCCAGGATTGGAGATTTGTTATACAAGATGAGATGTTGTCAGAGAGGTTGGTGAGGTTAGAGTCGGTCTCTAGAAGTATAAGGATGTCATCGGCGTAGGTGTAAAGTGTTTCAGAGGTGGATAGTTGGAGGAGTTTCAGGGAGGACATATAAACATTGAAAAGAATCGGGGATAGAGGTGAACCCTGAGGGACTCCGCAGATCGGTTTCCAAGGGGAGGATGAGGTACCATTCGTGCTAACGAGGTAGGAGCGGGAACGTAAGAATTTTGAGAACCAGTCTAAGACTGTGGAACTTATGCCAATTTCAGAAAGTTGGAGGATTAGTATGTCATGGTGGACAATGTCGAAAGCTGCAGAGAGGTCGAATTGGAGAAGAACAGCAAACTTCTCTTCTTTGAGTTTAATCTGATAATCTTTACTGTGATACTCTTTTTGTGTTTTTCTGTATTTCTTGAACACAACCTCTTTTGCCCTTATTTGTGAATATACAATGAAAATATGTGAAAATACAGTCAGAGGAAATTTGTGAGTTTGGATAAGGATTAAAGATGGCCAGTTGATTTCTTTATGATTTCAGAGAGAGAGAGAGATAGAGAAAGAAAGAGAGAGAGGGAGAGGAGTGGGCTGGTGGGAAACTCAGGCATTTCTTGGATAAAATTCCTAGTCTGGGCAGATAATGAAAGAAAGAGAGAAGCAGATGCAGCTTAGGGATGGAGGTGAGTATAGTAAAGATACAGCAGGCATTGTAATAAGAAATATTTGTCAAACAGACAGCATATTTTCTTGGTGAGTACAGTAGCAAGTTGGAAAAAGCGACTGTAGGCGGTAAATAAAATAAAACTGAAGCATGAGAAATGGATTTTATTCAGAGATGTGTTACATAATGGTTTAGAAATGTAGGAAATGAACTCTGGTGTTTATTTAAGGTTGGAATGTGGTATGTCTTACAGGATGTGAGAGAAATTAAGCAAAGTAAAGAAAATCAGGAGTACTTTACTAATGATAGCATGTGCTAATGGACACAGAACCCATTATGTAATAAAATGGTCCCTGCATGGAATAAAATAAGAAATCATAGGGTGAATAACTGACCTCTTTCGTGTTGCATCATGAAACTGCTTCACCAATAAACTTTGATAAGATTCTGGAGGAGAAAATAAATGAAACTGCGGTGGAGAAGATGCAAGAATCAATAGTCATTCACATATTGAGAGGTGACTGAATGAGTTGTATTAGTCGATGGGCAAAGAAGAGATGATGAAAGGTAAAGCCTGATGAAGAACATTTGGAAGACAAGAATATATAAGACAGTGGTGAGTGAGGGAAGCAGGGCACAGTCTAACTCGTGTGCATGCACACAGCTTAGAGGGAACACTGGGACTGGTTGTGATCAGAGCTGATGTCCTGAAGTGTGAGTGGTGTCATAAAGGGGAGATCTTAATTATTGCCTATCCCTTCACTCTGGGTAGGCTTGTGGGGACTTGAAGATGAACAACCAATCATGTACCCCTCCTAGCATATAAACCGATGTATCTAATAAAGGAAAAGAGGAAAAATTGTGTTGCCTAGTTTTATCTATTTTTCAAATTATAAGAAATAGTTTTAAAAGTGGCAAAAAAAAAAGAAATGTTCCTACAACAAGCAATGAGAGCTTTGTAGCCAGACCAGTACTCCAATGACTCATTAGTAGTTCAGAATCACATCTGCCTGAGAAAGGAATAATATTTAGGGGAGTCTGATGAATTCTAGGGCTAGTAAATGTAGCATATGTGCACTACAGTCGACTCCACCTAAGTGCACACTTCGGTATCTGCAACCTACCACCGTATTCCCGTTTTTTACATTAAAGTCAATGGACGCAAACTCCGGATAACTGCAAATCGGATAAGCACACAATCCGCTTACGTACACTGATGTTATAGGTCCCACCTCTCTATTCGTTCATATTACGTTCACTCAGGTTAAAAGCAATCACGTTCTCATGTTGATGATCCACGTGTTTCGGATCAGCAGTCTAGGCCTGGCCAGGTGTTCGAACTGTTAAAACAGCATCATGGCGTCTCGTGGAGAAAAACCTTTTTCTTCGGCTGAACATGTCCACCATGCTGGACAAAAGTCATTGTTTTCGGCTGAACGTGTCAATGTGTTAAAGAGACTTGACCAAAGGAAGAGTCAGGTCGCCATTGCAGAACATTACAGCGTTCATCCCAGCCAGATTTCTGGGATTCACACAAAAAAAACAACAAGCCATATTGAAAGACTGGCAAAACAACAGCAATCCTACCAGGAAACGGAAAATAATTGGGAAGGCTGGAGACGTTGAACAGGTGTTGCTATGATGGCTTGCTGAAGCTAGAAGTTGTCAACTGCCAGTCAGTTGGCCTGTTTCTAAAACTGAAACATGTAGAATTGTTTTACGTGTTTTGATGCTAAATAAAAGTTTTATTGCATATGACTACAGCGTACTGTGATTTTTCATGACTAAAAAGTGGTACTCCGACTAAGCGCACACTCCGTTTAAGAGCCGGTCCGGAGGCCTTGCACTTAAGCGGAGTCGACTGTATTCACTTTCTTCAGAAATATAAATATATCTGCTGTGTATAGTTACCTGCTGTTATCAGAGTTGCTGTCATTGTCATCAAGATCTGAATCAAGTCCTGTTTATAATTCTCATTATATAGTAAGTCTAACAACTAAATCTACATGAAATGTACCTTGTGTGTGTTCATGTGGGTTTGTTTGTTTTTTTTCCCCCTTACAGAATTTTACCTGGAAGTAGTTTGTTTGACAAAATACCAACTTCTTTCCCAGCATCCAAAAGAACGCATTATTGCAGTTGTGCTGGTAGCAACACTGTGCTGAATCAGTCCTCTAATAAACTGGATACTGTTGTATATGAAGATCCCACCACATCATGCAAAGGCAATGAAAATGTCCAACATTCAACCTTCATACCATGGATGGATCTCACTGCTGAGTATATTAATTCTGATGGTCTTCACAGGGAACTAAGGAAACGTGCATCAGCAGATACAAAAGATTTCTCCGCACATCCATCAGAGGATGAATCGCTTATTAATCAAAAGAAACCTAACGTAACTGCTCAAACACATGGCAAGGTCTTCTCAAGTTCAGAGGGAAACACTGAAATAGAAGGACAAGACAGAATATCAAACTTAAGCATCAGCATGGAAACCCTTCAAAGTGGCAGCTATTCTCCTGAAGACAGGAATGCCAAAAGTAGATTGAAGCGCCAGCACCTTTATGAATACCTTCCCATATATCCATTCCAAAGTCTTAGCCAAACTGACCTTGAAGGATTTAGCTATTTTTTCCCAGAAGACCATGCTACTGATATCCATCAGAATTTGCTGCCTTCTTGGCCCACACCCTCCGGTCTCACTCATGCTAATGCTTTGGAATTATGCCAACAGACAATTGCCAACTCAAGTATAGGCAGGTCTTGTATGCATCTTCTTGGTGAGAGAATACGTGAAGTGGTAAATATGTGCATTACAGATTTATTGCTAAAAGACAATCATGACTGGGTGGAAGCAGGCCTGGCATTGCTGGAAAATGAGTGTGAAAGGAGGGTTATGGAAGAGGGCAACTATAACACAGAAAAATATAGGGGGTCGATTGAGAACATTCTCTTGGTATTAAAATGTCCCAATCTCTGCAGTGGAAATGGCCAGTGTTTGGAGTGGGGTTGTGCTTGTTTTCAAGGTTTCGGTTCTTATGATTGCAGTATACTTTCTGGTAAGTAGAAATGTGTAAATTAGACTGATGGCTTCCTTTTTTCCTATATCTTTGATTGTTCTAAATGGAGTTTGTTATATTTTTTCATGCAAAATGTATCTGGGAATGAAACACTAAACAGAGGCTTTCCTCAACTGCCATCTATACTCTTAAATGATGTTATCTTAAGCTCTAAAATACAACCTAAAATACTAATCTAGACTTAAACACTTTTCATATAGAACTCTAATAGACTTAAAAGCTATACTATTGTCTAAACTGACTTTGCTAAATATATTAATAGAGTAGAAGACCATCTACTGAAGCTCGAGTTTACCTTTTCCTAAGTCTAAATGCCAACAGGTAAGATACTCCAATGAAGGTTATCATCCCCTTAGCAGGTTCTCACTCAGCACCTCATCAAGCTACTAACTCATGGCCTAATACACCTGAAAATCCTCTTATAAAGGGCTAGCACTGTGAAAAAGATGCATGATCCAGAGGATACCCAAATCCTCCAAGTGTTTAAACCCTACCTTGGGGGTGATCGTCAGTGAGGACATGAAGTCTGCCAATCAAGTGGAGCAGGCTTCATCCAAGGCAAGACAAATAATGGGTTGCATACGAAGGGGTTTCGTCAGCCGTAAGGAGGAAGTCATTATGCCATTGTATAGATCCATGGTGAGGCCCCACCTGGAATACTGTGTGCAATTTTGGAGGCCACATTATCGCAAGGATGTGCTGAGACTGGAGTTGGTGCAGAGAATGGCCACCCGGATGGTCTCGGGACTCAAGGATCTTCCATATGAAGAACGGCTTGACAAATTACAGCTATACTCGCTCGAGGAGCGCAGAGAGAGGGGAGACATGATCGAGACGTTCAAGTATCTTACGGGCCGCATCGAGGCGGAGGAAGATATCTTCTTTTTTCAAGGGTCCCACGACAACAAGAGGGCATCCGTGGAAAATCAGGGGCGGGAAACTACGAGGTGACACCAGGAAATTCTTTTTCACTGAAAGAGTGGTTGATCGCTGGAACAGTCTTCCACTACAGGTGATTGAGGCCAGCAGCGTGCCTGATTTTAAGGCCAAATGGGATAGACACGTGGGATCTATTCACAGAGAAAGGTAGGGGAGGGTCATTAGGGTGGGCAGACTAGATGGGCTGTGGCCCTTATCTGCCGTCTATTTCTATGTTTCTATGTTTCTACCTTTTAGCCCCTCTGATCTCCCTCCAAAGATACTCTACCCTTCATAGGTTTCCTCCTGGTCTATCTTAAGTAATTATTGGTTGTCAAGGGGTCACAGAGAGAGAGTGATCTCCAGTTGCTCCTGCCCCTGCTTGTTCAAAATGGAATCCGTGACCCCTAGTTGTGTACTCACAGTATTACTGCTTGGGGGTCAAGCTGCAATATAAGGGCAAAAATACCACAAGACAATCACTGTGGTTTGTGAGTGCCATTTTGAATACAGAGCTGGCAGAAGCAAGAGTAGTCATTATTTAGGGGAGGACTGGGAAAGCATGTAGGATATGGATGGTCTTGGAAGCTGTGATAGTGTGAGTAAGAGTTGGGCGTAGAGCCTCCATAGACAGCCACACAAAGGTTTAAAACTAAAACAAAACTTAACATTCAGCAAAGTATGCTAAAACCTGATCACTTCACAGGCATGGTAAATTGAAAATAAAGTCTCTTGCAAATTAGTTGCAGTTTTTGCCTGGAGCTATCTTTTGCCAGGCCCCACTGTCACAATGTGCACTAGTTTAACTTCAGTATTAAACAAACCCAGGCTTATCTCCAGAAAAGGATCAAGACTTGCACAACATAGTAACATACTCCATTTCAAAAGTGAAAAATGTCCAAAAATGGCATGAAGTGGCATTTGGACATTTTGTTTGCTAAAACGCCCAAATTGCTATTTTTGAAACTCATTTTATAGACAGTTTTCTATGTTGTTTGTCTACAATGTGTTTAAACCTCAAGGGGGTTTGTTGGGGCATGCTTTGTGCAGGATTAGGGCAGGCTTACGATTTGGACATTTTTGTACAATAATGGAACATTGCAGAAAATGTCAAAGGCAAAACTGTGTCAATAATGAATATGTGCCAAGAAGGTTGCCAAACTACTACTACTTATCATTTCTATAGTTCTACTAGGCGTATATACATGGAATAAACAATCCCTGCTCGAAAGCTTACAATCTAATTATGACAGCCAAACTGAACAAAAAGGTCATCTATGCGCAGTGCTCAGGTGGGGAATTACAGAGGGAGTGACAAGACAGATATGGGAGCTCAGCAGGTGGGTTGGAGTTAGGAATCAAAAGCAGTGTCAAAGAAGTAGGCTTTGAGCGTGGATTTTAAAACTGCCAGAGATGGATCATGACATATTGAGTCAGTTTGTTCCAAGAATACAGCGCAGCAAGATAGAAGGGATGGAGTCGAATTGCCCGTAGAGGAAAATGATACAGATAAGAGGGACTTACCCAATGAGTGGAGTTCCTGGGGAGGAGTATAGGGAGAGATGAGAGACGAGAGATACTGAGAGGTTGCAGAGTGAATACACTTGTAGGTCAATAAGAGGAGTTTGAACTGTATGTGGAAACAGATAGGGAGCCAATGAGGTGACTTGAGGAGGGGTTGTGTGCATATAACAGCATTGGCAGAATGTGAGGCATGCAGCAGAGTTCTGGACAGATTGAAGGGGAGAAAGATGGTTTAGCAAAAGGCCAGTGAGAAGCAGGTTGCCGTAGTCTAGCGAGAAGTGCTGAGGTTCTTAGCATGTACTCAGAAAGGAAGGGCCAAATTTGGTGATGATATAGAGAAAGTAATGACAGGTTTTGGTAGTCTGTTGGATTTGTGAAGAGAAGAAGAGGGATGAGTCAAAGATCACCCCAAGGTTGTGAGTCGACGGAACATGGAGGATGAGGGTGCTGTCTCCAGAAATGGAGGAGAATGGGGGGAGAGTAAAGGTGGATTTAGAAAGAAAGATAAGGAGTTCAGTCTTGGTCATGTTTAATTTTAGATGGCAGTGAGACATTCAGTTAGCAATGTCAGGCAGGCTGAAACTCGGGCCTGGATTTCTGTAGAGATTTCAAGTCATGTGTAGAGAGGTAGATCTGCGAGTCATGAGCTTAGATGTGATAATGAAAGCCATGGGAGGAGAGGAGAGCACCAAGGGAAGAAGTGTAGATGGAAAAAAGAAGTGGTCCCAGGATAGAGCCTTGAGGTACACCAGAGCATATATTAAAAGTTCAATGGGAAAGGTAGGAAGAAAACCACAAGAAGATAAAGCCATGAAAGCAGCAGTTACATAGAAACATAGAAAATGATGGCAGAAAAGGGCCATAGCCCATCAAGTCTGCCCACTCTAATGACCCACCCCCTCGACTTTACCCCCCTAGAGATCCCACATGCTTATCCCATTTACTTTTAAAATCTTGCACACTGCTGGCCACAATCACCTTCAGTGGAAGTTTGTTCCAATGATCAACCACCCTTTCGGTGAAGAAATACTTCCTGGTGTCGCTATGAAATTTTCCTCCTCTGATTTTTAGCGGATGCCCTCTTGTGGCCAAGGGCCCTTTAAGAAAGAAGATATCATCTTCCACCTCGATACGGCCTGTGATATATTTAAATGTCTCAATCATGTCTCCTCTCTCTCTATGTTCCTCGAGTGAGTACAGCTGCAATTTATCCAGCCTTTCCTCATACGGGAGATCCCTAAGCCCTGAGACCATCCTGGTGGCCATTCTTTGAACCGACTCGACTCTCAGCACATCTTTTTGGTAATGTGGCCTCCAGAATTGTACACAATATTCCAGGTGAGGTCTCACCATGGATCTATACAATGGCATGATGACTTCGGGCTTCCGGCTGACAAAGCTTCTGCGGATACAACCCATCAAGGAAGATGAGAATGGAGTAGAGGCCTTTGGATTGGGCCAAGAACAGGTCATTTGAGACTTTAGTAAGGGCAGTTTCTGTGGAATGAAGAGGGCAAAAGCCTGATTGAAGGGGTCAAGGATAGCTTGAGATGAGAGAAGTCAGTACAACAACAGTGAACGGATGAAGAGGGTGAAAGCCTGATTCAAGGGAGTCAAGGATAGCTTGATATTAGAGAAAGTCAAAATAATGGCAGTGAACAGTATATTCAATTAGATAAGATATGAAGGGGTGGAGGGAGACAGGGCGATAGTTGGAAGGGAAGGTAGGGTCAAGTGAGGGTGTTTTTGTGGAGCGGCATGATGACAGCATATTTGAAGGCATCAGGAACAGTCACAGTGGAGAATTATAGGTTGATGATATGGCAGATAGAGGAGACTACAGTAGGAGAGATAGCAATAAGTATATGGGTGGGGATGGGATTAGAGGAAGAAGTGGTGAGTTTGGTGGAGTAAAGAAAGTGTGCAGTTTCCTCCAGTGATTTCAAGAAAGGAAGAGAAGGCAGCTAGGGCCAAGGAGGGGTTGATACATTGTGATGGGGGAGGTGGCTTAGTTGTGAATTCAAGGTTGATTTTGTGAACCTTGTTGTAGAAGTACTCTGTCATAGTCTGGAAAAGAGTGACAGAGGGGTTGGAAGTGGGAGACCTTGAGTAAGGAGTTTAGTGTGGCAAAATGGTGACCTCTCCTAATCCCTCTAGTATTGCATTGCTCAATAGGAGAACGTTACTGAAACCTAGACATCCCTGGTAGCAAGTGCAAATCCCAATGTTGATCTTTTTAGACAGACATGCATTTCTCTTCTGAAATGGGGAACACATATTTAAAGCCAACATTTTTCCAAATAACCTCAAAATGTTCTACTGCAGCATAAACTTCTGCCTGAAATTTGAAACAAATCTGAGCACTTTATTTTTCAATAGGATAGAACTCCAGAGCATTGAGCTCGCAAAATAGTTGAGTTCTTAATGAAAACCCAGAAATCATTGAGTCAACTGGTCACTGGCATTGAAGACTTTGTGAATGTGTCAAGGTTGAAGGAGGATCTTTTAAACACAAATTAAGAATTAACTAATAAAACACCCATTATACTAATGTATTTTCAAAGGTCATGCTAAGGTTTCCTTTTACTAAATGGCACTAGAGGTATAAAGTGCGAGGTAAATGCCCCGACGCTCATGGAATTCTTATCAGTGTTGAATCATTTACCACTAGTGCCATTTAGTAAAACCCAGTGTAAATGTTTAAATAATTATAAAATATTCTGAAACTATATAAGGGGTTCTGGTTTTTTCCAGATACCATGTATAAATGTCTACATGACAGTTTATGCACATCTAAAATCCAAATTGCACTTCTAAAATAAATACTTAAAAAAATATTTTAGTGATAATAATCAGATAATCTGGGATGCAACATTATTAAAGCGTCAGTGCTTTATACATGACATTTACAATCTAATAGCAAGAAGCACAAACATAAAAAATTCTGCCTCAGAAATAATTTGTCAGTTTTCAAAACCATATTGAAAGATGGAAGCTCAACTTCATGCGTACCTTTTAGTAAGTACTCTTAAAAAGTGTTATTTGGCACTTGGTATTTTAGACAAGTCTACTGTATGTTAATTTATGTTCAATATCAACTTTAACATTCTGACCCTCATTTTAAAGACCAGGTTCCAGAAATTACAGAGCTTGAGAATGGTGGACTATGTGATGTTCGGCAGTATGACTGCTCATCTATAAGAGTATTTGGTCAAGGATTTAGGGAATCATCGAGTCTTAAATGTGAAGTCACCAGATATCAGGTACATCAGCCATGGAATTGAAGTTTCTCTGAGAACACATGACAACATAGAGGTTTCTAGCAGGTGTAGAAAGTTTTATCTACAATTTTAAGCTTTTGTTTGTGAAATTTCAAGGCAAAATCTAGAAAAAGAGTGTACAACCAAGACATGTGTACTTGAGGAATGCAAGGTTCTAATGGACTGGTATGGGATAAGTAAGGAGGCTGACCAGTATAATATGCTTTGTGTGAAAATATTAAAATTTTGTATTGTATTATGCTTGCAGCTAGAGCTAGAGGAGCGGGATTACATGATCATACTTATCATTTTGTAATGATCTATAACACAAAAAGATATGATCACATAACCCTACTCCTCATTGAACAAAATTAGTTCCCAGTTGTAAGATGCATTTTGGATTAGCTGAAGATATTTTAATGAATAAAGAAGAATACCCTAACTGCAAGGAGACAGTTGCAGTAGTCCAATCTACTTAGAACAATTGTATGAATAAAAGTCTTGAGTGTGTGATCATCTAAAATAGAACACAGAGATTATATCATACACACAAAAAGAATTTCTGCACCACATACGAAATATGTGATTAAAATGATTGAAAACACTCTAAAATAATGCCAAGAGATTTTACTAAATCCTTAATAGGAATAGGAATACAGTTCAATCAGAGTTAAAATGGTAATGGGCTCAGGGCTCTTGAATGTCAGAGATCTTTGAATTTAGAAGGATTTAAAATCAGCAGGTCAGAAATATATTTAACTTAATATACATAAGAACATAAGAGTTGCCCCTGCTGGGTCAGACCAGAGGTCCATCGCGCCCAGCAGCCCGCACCCGCGGCGGCCCATCGGGTCCATGACCTGATTTGTGTCCCTGCCTTTCCTGTACCTATCTCTATGTCTATCTGTCCCTGACTTTCCTATACCTATCTCTATGTCTATCTGTACCTCTCAATCCCCTTATCCTGAAGGTATTTATCCAAACCTTCTTTGAACCCCTGTAGCGTGCCCTGCCCTACCACAGTCTCCGGGAGCACGTTCCATGTGTCCACCACCCTCTGAGTAAAGAAGAACTACCTAGCATTTGTTCTAAACCTGTCCCCTTTCAATTTCTCCGAGTGCCGCCTTGTACTCGTAGCTCCCCACAGTCTGAAGAATCTGTCCCTGTCTACCTTCTCTATGCCTTTCAGGATTTTGAAGGTTTCGATCATGTCTCCTCTAATACGATGGAAGCAAAGATCTCAGGAGGTATGACTTATTAACAGCTTCATTTCATCTGCCTAAATATAGGACTCGAGTTCCATATTTTGGATTAGGGTTGCTAAAGGAGCCAAGAAAACATTTAAAAAGGTTTAGGGGAACAACAGAGCCTTGTAGTGTTCCAAAAGACAAGGTAAAAGTAGTGGAGGAAGTACTATTAGCCTTAGCTTCAAACAACCAAGAGGAATAGTAAGAGCAAAACCAATTTAATGCATCACCATGTGGTCCCATATCTTTCAGCCTAACCAGTAACAAGGAATGATTGAATGTGACACTAAGATCTAGTTGGAATAAGGAGTACATCTTTCCCAGATGACAGTCAACATCATAAAACAGGCAAGATAAAGCTGCCTTTGTGCTATGGCTTTCCCTGAAGCCTGAGCATTTCAGGTAAAAGATGCTTGTGAAATCCCAGAAATTTGAGAGCTGGATAAGGGCTCCAGAAGACAAGATAGCAATTGGTCAAATATTAGAGGGGGAAAAAAGTATCAAAATCAGTTTTCTTAAAATGCGAGTGAATCACTGAGTGTTTCCATAAATGTGGAACAACTCCTGTGGATAAACTAGAATTTATTAGGTCTTTAAGAAGAAGAACGTGAAGGAGAACAACCTTTCAACAACCAGGAAGGGATTCTACCATGAATGTCCACAGCAGTCATGAAGCTGGAATAAGATTTTTGGAATTTAATGTGTTAATGCTCTAAGCAGTACAGGGAAACAGAACAGTAGAATAATTGTTATCAAAAGAAACAGATTAAATTGTAGTTATTTCTCAGGTCCTTTGCAATCTGTCAAGGATTAGAAATATAAAATTGTATTTAGCTAGTATAGAGCATGGGAGCAATCAGAGTCTTACGCTACTCCCAGTGTATCCCAGAATGCACTAGGAAGGAGGCCTAAGACTCTGAGTGCCTAAAGCCCCTACAGCTAGGAATGGGAAACAGGATGCAAAGCCTGGCAGGGCAGAGTAGAGCAAGGCAAGGCAAGGCACTGCACTTGAATATTAACCCTATAGTTTATATTCGAGTAAACCTTTTTTCCTCCTTTTTTTTGGGGGGGAAAAAGGATACCTCGGTTTATATTTGAGTATATGTGGTAATCGTTAACACACATACAAACATAATACAGTACATGAGAACATAAGAATTGCCACTGCTGAGTCAGATCAGTGGTCCATCCTGCCCAGCAGTCCGCTCACGTGGCGGGCCCTAGATCAAGACCAGTGCTCCAAATGAGTCCAGTCTCACCAGTTTAGCATGAACTTGTCCAACTTTGTCTTGAAACCGTGGAGGGTGTTTTTCCCTATAACAGACTCCGGAAGAGCGTTCCAGTTTTCTACCACTCTCTGGGTGAAGAAAAATTTCCTTACGTTTGTACGAATCTGTCCCCTTTCAACTTTAGAGAGTGTCCTCTTGTTCTCCCTACCTTGGAGAGGGTGAACAGTCTGTCTTTCTCTACTAAGTCTATTCCCTTCAGTATTTTGAATGTTTCGATCATGTCCCCTTGCAGTCTCCTCTTTTCAAGGGAGAAGAGACCCAGCTTCTCCAATCTCTCACTGTACAGCAATTCCTCTATCCCCTTAACCATTTTAGTCGCTCTTCTCTGGACCCTTTCGAGTAGTAATGTGTCCTTCTTCATGTATGGCGACCAGTGTTGGATGCAGTACTCCAAGTGAGGGTGCACCATGGCCCAGTACAGCGGCATGATAACCTTCTCTGATCTGTTCGTGATTCCCTTTTTGATCATTCTTAGCATTCTGTTTGCCCTTTTCGCCGCCTCAGTGCATTGTGCAGACGGCTTCATGGACTAGTCGATCAGAACTCCCAAGTCCCTTTCCTGGGAGGTCTCTCCAAGTACCGCCCCGGGCATCCTGTATTCGTGCATGAGATTTTTGTTCCTGACATGCATCACTTTGCACTTATCCACGTTGAACCTCATTTGCCATGTCGATACCCATTTCTCGAGCTTGATTATGGGGAATGGGGAACAGGATGCAAAGCCCGGCAGGGCAGAGTAGGGCAAGGCACTGCACTTGAATACTAACCCCACAGTTTATTTTCGAATAAACCTTTTTTCCTCCTTTTTTGGGGGGAAAAAGGTTAGCTCGGTTTATATTCAAGTATATATGGTAGTCGTTAACACACATACAAACAAATTATGATAAAATCAAAACTACCTAAAATTCAATCATTGATAATCCAACATTAATGGTATGTACATTTAAGAGCCATCTCTTTAATTGATATGTCCCGCATAGACTTGAAGACGTGTATTTGGTTGCAAGATAACTCATTCACAGCAACAGATGATTTTGTAGTTTTTGAAAACCTGTTTACCTGAAAGATATCCCTTTCTGTTTCACTGTAACAAATGAGCAGCTTTACCATCCCCCTCTTTTACTAAGGTGCGCTGTGCTTTCTAGCGCACGATAAATATTAGCGCACGCTAAACACGCGCTAAACGCTAACACGTGCATGTTATCCTATGGACGCGTTAGCGGTTAGCGCATATGTTGATTTAGCTTGCGCTAGACAGGCGCTAAAACGCTTTGCGCACCTTAGTAAAAGAGGGCCTATGTTTGATTTCAAAGCTAGAGTTTAATATTTTGATTTTTAATGTAAGATTGTAATTCCTGGAGACGGTCAGCCTCTTATTAACTTGAAAATTAAATTGAACTCCTATTGGGGTATATTAGAAATTCACAAATATTTATGTAATATATATATATATATGAAAAAAAGAAGCCACACAACAATCTATAACAGCATCCAAAATAAGCAATGGCACAAGTGCTGCAATAATAAAGATACAAGATTCTCTGGTTCAAAAACAAAAAACCAAAAAGTTTGTTTTTCACTTCTGAGCCTGACTCAGAGTGCAAATCCCTGCCCACCTCTCTAAGAGAGTCCACAGGAGCCTTATTTAACACACTCCCATCTTACAGCACAGCATAAGGAAAAACAAAGTCCAAAGATTTCTTTCATAGCTTGTAGGGCTTTCTTTGACTCAAATAGTCTTTTAAAACCAAAAAAAACTCTCAACATGCAGACTTTGCTCTTATGGCTGCACACAGCCTGCAAACAAACACTTGCCCTTCTATTGTGAAATTCCCAAACACAAGTCCTCTCTTTTCCCAGCTTCTGGGTCAAGCGCTCTCGTCCTGGCTATTGCCTTGCCTGGGACAGACCAGCATTCCCAAGCAGGCTGGAAGGTGTGCCTAAAAATCCACTCTGATATTTGGCCACCCACTCAAAACAGGCTGTCCACACTTCCATAGCACAGGTAAGGCTTTGGTAGAAAACCCAAATTCAACAAGTTCAAAAATAAGGAAAGAAAAGAGCACAAACTTCCAGTGTGCAAAGAACAAGTGTTTCCCAAACACAGTTCAAAAGACTGAACCTGCCACGCCCTACTCTGGAATCTTCAGGCACAAACCTTTGCACAGAAAAAAAGAACAAAAATAAAACTTCACGGCTTCGTAGCCTACTCACACTCCATTCCCTCATCAGGTAGATCTGGCAAGTTAGGGCTAACTTCACGGCTTCGTAGCCTACTCACACTCCATTCCCTCATCAGGTAGACCTGGCAAGTTAGGGCTAGATTCACTAAGCAAACCAATCGTATACCGATCCGATCTTAATCCGTGCATGCAAATGAGGGGAATAGGCATGCAAAGCAGGAAGGATGCAATTCACTAAAATAAAAAAGCAACACCAACTGGGCTGGCCGATCCAAAATAAGCAACTGCTGAGGATCAGTCGCTGAGGGCCTTTCCGACTGCCCTGCCTTCTGCCACCCTGCTATCTGCCCTTCATCTCTGCCCTGATCTACTCTCTGGCCAGCCTGCTCTTACCCCGAATCTATCCTGCCTGCCACCCTGCTCTCAGCCCAAATCTCTCCTGCCTGCTGCCCCGATTCGCCGCCCTGCTCTCGCCCCAAATTTCTCTTGCCCTTTCCCGTACTGCAAGCCCATGGTTTTAACATGCGGGTTTAAAGCGGGTTAAAACTACGGGCTCGCTGGGCTAGTAAAAGTTAATTTTTAAAAAAGTTGCGGCTCTTAGATGCATGTGCAGACCATCTACAGATGGTCTGCGCATGTGTTGGGATCACACACTAGCAAACCGTGCGGTCCGAGGGGAGGCGTTCCTCCGATCGCCCTCATTTTAATTTTTTTTGTGTGTGTGAATTGGTCGGGCCTGCATGGATCAGCCATGGAAAGGAGGTTAGTGAATCTAGCCCTTAGAGTCCAGTGCCTACTCCAAAGAGCTTTCTTCCTCTGACTCCTCCAGTACAGGGCTAGGCTCTGTGGCTTCTCCTTCCTCCATTTCCCAGTCAGTCTCTGCCTGTGGCTTTCTCCTCTCTGGACATTGTTCCATAGGAACATGGCATAGCTTTTGGTTCCAGCCATGCTCCCTGCTCTCCTGACAAGGAAGGCTCTTGAGATGGGATTCTAGGTCCCAAACTCCTCACCGCTTTAACAGCGACAAATTCTTAAGGGGCTCAGCACCACTATAGTAAGGCTGAGCTTTTGGGCTTCTTAAAGGCACAGTAGCTTGGCTTGGGCTGCTTTCAGGATGTTTCCAAGCCTCTGGACATTTGACAGTTTTAACTCTTGTGTTCCTGATAGGGTTAACTTGCTCTTCCCCAGGATCTAAGACAGGGCTGGCGGGATCATTGTCACAATGTGTATATTTGGGATGCTATTATACTTTGTTGTATGGCTTATTTCCATTTCCGTTTGGAGGCTGTGCTAGGTCATTTTTAGGGAATACATATACTGATGTTTATATATGGAGAGGGTGTTATTTCTTTAAAGATGTTATACTGTCTTTTAGTCCTCTAATAAGATTGAGGGAGGTACATATTTAATGATTTGGCTTAAACAGATAGGCTGACTTGAAAACTGCTTAAAATATCCAAGTAAGTTATCCAGGTATCTTTAAGCAATGGTTGTCCTGTTGAATACTAACCCACATATATATAATTATTATGACCCACAGATTTTTTAAATTTTGAGGATCATACTATTGAGCTCAAAACAGTTGACACAATCAAGAATTCTTACTTACCGTTTTTCATTATCATACACGTTTATGAAGATTTTTGTTATTTTTTTTCTTTTTGTGGTGGTGAAGGAATTGCAGTTAGAATGTCTCTTTTCTCTCGAGTGCAGTACAGTGATGGACAGTGGGTCCTGAGCGAGCCTCTGTTTGTGCAAGCTATCTTCCGAAACAACAGGGCTGTTGATTGCCAGCTACCTCTGGATGGCCTGCACTCTGATTTCATGGCTCTAGTGGATGATGAGCCAATTGCAAGATGGCAGCTAAAGGTAATGGCAAGATCTGAAATGAGATTCTTTAGTGTAACACAGTGTATCGCAAATTGTGTGCCTCCTGAGATTTTAGGTGGGGAGGAGGAGAGGTGCCAGCACCGGCTGACTGTCTACAGGATGTGCCTCTCATGGCAAGAGACATGTCCAGTAGGCAATCAGCTGGCACCAGCACCTCTCCTTCTCTCTAGCCCTCTTTCCTGCTGGCACCCCCCCCCCCCCACATACACACACACACACACACTGGCGTTTCAAGGCCCATCTAGAGGGCTTTCGCTTATGTACATGATGTCATCACAGCAACGCCCACTCGCTTTCGGGTGCCTTGAGCTGCAGCCACTACTTTTAGTGTGCCGCAGCTCGAGAAGGTTTGTGGGACACTGATGAAGCAAGTGTTTTAAACCTGTCTGTAGCTTCCATTTTCACATGGTTATTATTAACTGAAGTGGGAGCTGAAAACTAAAGAATGAAAATGCATCAATTTGCTTGCTATATCCATTATTTTAAACAGAAAATAAATCTATTAGATGACATTTATGATACCTCTAAGAGGTCACTTTAGAATGTATGTATGGCATTTTCACATTCAAATAGTGGATTTACATGTGTAAATGACCCAATGTGTCTAAATGGTGATTTGAGAAGTTACTACTACTACTATTTATCATATAGCACTGATAAATAGACAGTCCCTGCTCAGAAGAGCTTACAATCTAATTAGATCAATCTCAACTCAGGCTCAAGTTATTTAAATTCTATGGTCAAACTGATATCATATTCCTACGTGCCTTCAGTTATTTCAACCTGAATCATAGCCCCGTAGATATAAATTCTTGGGAACCAGATCATCAGAAGCACCACCTGAGGCTCAAACCTTCATTGCCTCAGGCTTTACGTGCTGTCTCGTCACTGGATCTTAATTTTTCTATTGTATATTAATATATTTAAATAAGTGATTTTTTCATCACTATTTAGTGAATAAAGACTGTTACTTAGCTTATGTCTATGTGGTCTTGCCGCTAGGGTGTTTCACCGACATGACATGTTTCGCTAGGTAGCTTTATCAAGGTGTTAGCCCTACAAATATAAAAGTAAAATCTCATTAGTTTTATATTTTATTACTATTAAACTATCTATTATCCACTTCTTTTTCCAGTTCAAATTAAAATATCTCATACACACTTACCTAGTTCATTTTTTCTCGCATCTCTCCTGACCACTTTACATTCAAGAAGACAAAAGCGTCTGAAATTTAAGTATTTAACGGCTGGTGTCTGATCAGCTGGGAACCACATCACTGAAACGTTCCCAGCGTAAATAGACCCCGCCCTTCAACTCACCATTCGTCTAATGATTTGAAACTCCTCCCCCCTCACTGTAAAGACGCCCATTCTAACTCCTCATTTAACCCATGAGGAGATATGGTATTTAAATTACGTATCCAGCGCTTATTTAAATATATTAATATACACAATAGAAAAATTAAGATCCAGTGACGAGGCAGCATGTAAAGCCCGAGGCAATGAAGGTTTGAGCCTCAGGTGGTGCTTTTGAGGATCTGGTTTCCAAGAGTTTATATCTACGGAGCTGTGATTCAGGTTGAAATAACTGAAGGCATGTAGGAATACAATCCAATTAGGACAGACAGAATAAGTGGAACAGATTGGAGATGGGGAGTTTCTTTCAGAGAGAATGATAAGTTGGACATAGGTATTTTACAGTGAGTGGGTATTAGAAGTTGAAGGCAGCCTTGAAAAAGTGGGCTTTTAACTAGAGACAGAACTTGTTGCACAAGGGGCTGCTGTAAAGTTCTCAGCCCAACCATGAAGAAAATGATGTGGAGCCATGAAACATACAAGTTATTCCACAATTTTCTTGACACTTTCCATTTAATTTCATATCACTGAAACAAAAAGTGTCAAGAAAAGTGTGGACTAGCTTATAAGTTTCATGGCTCCACATCATTATTTTCTTGGTTGGGCTGAGAACTTTTTAGCGGCTCCTCGAAAGGACTCAGGCAGTCTGTTCCATGAATATGGTGCAGCAAGATAGAAGGGATGGAGTCTGGAGTTGACAGTGGAGGAGAAGGGTATGGATAGGAAGGACTTTCCCAATAAATGGAGTTCACGGGGTGGGAGGGAACATAGGGGATGATAAGTGTGAAAAATATTGAGGGGCTGCAGAGTGAGTGCACTTTTAGGTCAGTAAAAGGAGTTTGAACTGTATTTGGAAATGAATGGGAGCAAATGAAATGATTGAGGCGAGGGGTATTGTGAATATGGCAGCTCTGGTAGACTATAAGTCATGCAGCAGAATTTTGCATGGATTGAAGGGGAGAGAGATGATTGAGTAGAAGACCTGAGGGAAGTGAGTTACAGTAATCTAGATGATAGGTGATGAGAGTGTGGATAAGGGTTTTGGTAGTATGCTTGGAAAGAAGAAGTCTAATTATGGTAAAATTATAGAGGAAGAAACAACAGACTTTAGTGATTTGTTGGATCTGAGTGGAGGAGAGAGAGGCATCATAAGAACATAAGAATTGCCGCTGCTGGGTCAAACCGGTAGTCCATCATGCCCAGCAGTTGGCTCCCGCGGCGGCCCTTAGGTCAAAGACCAGCGCTCTAACTGAAACTAAAGTGGTGAACTGGGTCAGAAACTGGCTGTCGGACAGACACCAGAGGGTGGTGGTTAATGGAAGTCGCTCGAAGGAAGGAAAGGTGACTAGTGGAGTCCCTCAGGGTTCGGTGCTGGGGCCAATCCTGTTCAATATGTATGTGAGTGACATTGCTGAAGGGTTAGAAGGAAAAGTGTGCCTTTTTGCAGATGATACCAAGATTTGTAACAGAGTAGACACCGAAGAGGGAGTGGAAAATATGAAAAAGGATCTGCAAAAGTTAGAGGAATGGTCTAATGCCTGGCAACTAAAATTCAATGCAAAGAAATGCAGAGTAATGCATTTGGGGATTAATAATAGGAAGGAACCGTATATGCTGGGAGGAGAGAAGCTGATATGCACGGACGGGGAGAGGGACCTTGGGGTGATAGTGTCCGAAGATCCAACCTGATCGGCTTCTTTGACTGGGTGACAGGGAAGCTGGATATTGGGGAGTCCCTGGACATAGTGTACCTGGACTTTAGCAAAGCATTCGATAGCGTACCACACCGCAGGTTACTGAGCAAGATGAGTTCTATAGGATTAGGTAACACATTGACGAAATGGGTTGGGAGCTGGCTTGGAGGTAGGCTCCAAAGGGTGGTGGTGAACGGCACCCCCTCCGAAATGACGAAGGTGATTAGTGGAGTACCACAGGGCTCAGTCTTGGGCCCAATCCTATTCAACATCTTTATAAGAGACTTGGCAGAAGGGCTTCGAGGTAAAATAACATTATTCGCCGATGACGCCAAACTGAGTAATGTAGTGGGCAAATGCACAACAGATGAAGATTCAATGCCCGACAACATGATGCACGACCTACTTCTACTGGAGCGATGGTCTAGGACATGGCAACTCAACTTCAATGCCAAAAAATGCAAAGTTATGCACCTGGGCAGCCAGAATCCATGCAAGTCTTATACCCTTAATGGCGAGATCCTAGCAAAAACGGTAGCAGAACGAGACTTGGGAGTAATCGTCAGTGAGGACATGAAGTCTGCCAATCAAGTGGAGCAGGCTTCGTCCAAGGCAAGACAAATCATGGGCTGCATACGAAGGGGTTTCGTCAGTCGTAAGGCGGAAGTCATTATGCCATTGTATAGATCCATGGTGAGGCCCCACCTGGAATACTGTGTGCAATTCTGGAGGCCGCATTATCGCAAGGATGTGCTGAGACTGGAGTCGGTGCAAAGAATGGCCACCCGGATGGTCTCGGGACTCAAGGATCTACCATACGAAAAACGGCTTGACAAATTACAGCTATACTCGCTCGAGGAGCGCAGAGAGAGGGGGGACATGATCGAGACGTTCAAGTATCTTACGGGCCGCATCGAGGCGGAGGAAGATATCTTCTTTTTCAAAGGTCCCATGACAACAAGAGGGCATTCGTTGAAAATCAGGGGCGGGAAACTACGAGGTGATACCAGGAAATTCTTTTTCACTGAAAGAGTGGTTGATCGCTGGAATAGTCTTCCACTACAGGTGATTGAGGCCAGCAGCGTGCCTGATTTTAAGGCCAAATGGGATCGGCACATGGGATCTATTCACAGGGCAAAGGTAGGGGAGGGACATTAAGGTGGGCAGACTAGATGGGCCGTGGGCCCTTATCTGCCGTCTATTTCTATGTTTCTATGTTTCTATCTAAAGGCGAAAAAACAGTGTGACAAGGCAGTGGCTGCTGCCAGAAGGATGCTGGGCTGTATAAAGAGAGGCGTAGTCAGTGGAAGGAAGAAGGTGTTGATGCCCCTGTACAGGTCATTGGTGAGGCCCCACTTGGAGTATTGTGTTCAGTTTTGGAGACCGTATCTGGCGAAAGACGTAAGAAAGACTTGAGGCGGTCCAGAGGAGGGCGACGAAAATGATAGGAGGCTTGCGCCAGAAGACGTATGAGGAGAGACTGGAAGCCCTGAATATGTATACCCTAGAGGAAAGGAGAGACAGGGGAGATATGATTCAGACGTTCAAATACTTGAAGGGTATTAACGTAGAACAAAATCTTTTCCAGAGAAAGGAAAATGGTAAAACCAGAGGACATAATTTTAGGTTGAGGGGTGGTAGATTCAGGGGCAATGTTAGGAAATTCTACTTTACGGAGAGGGTAGTGGATGCCTGGAATGCGCTCCCGAGAGAGGTGGTGGAGAGTAAAACTGTGACTGAGTTCAAAGAAGCATGGGATGAACACAGAAGATTTAGAATCAGAAAATAATATTAAATATTGAACTAGGCCAGTTACTGGGCAGACTTGCACGGTCTGTGTCTGTGTATGGCCGTTTGGTGGAGGATGGGCAGGGGAGGGCTTCAATGGCTGGGAGGGTGTAGATGGGCTGGAGTAAGTCTTAACAGAGATTTTGGCAGTTGGAACCCAAGCACAGTACCGGGTAAAGCTTTGGATTCTTGCCCAGAAATAGCTAAGAAGAAAAATTAAAAAAAAAAAAAAAAAATTTAAATTGAATCAGGTTGGGCAGACTGGATGGACCATTCGGGTCTTTATCTGCCGTCATCTACTATGTTACTATGAGACTAGCCCTACCTGCATACATTCTGGTTCAGTAGGAACTTGTCTAACTTTGTCTTGAATCCCTGGAGGGTGCTTTCCCCTATAACAGACTATGGAAGAGCTTTCCAGTTTTCTAACACTCTCTGACAAGACAGAGAGGATGAGAGTGGTGTTGCAGAAATAAAGAATCAGGGAAGGAAAGGGGGAGGGGGAGAGGGAGGTGGATTTTGGTGGAAAGATAAAGAGCTCGGTCTTAGCCATATTTAGTTTTAGAGGGTGGTGAGACATCCAGGTGGCAATGTCAGATAGGCAGGCTGAGACTTGGGCCTGGATTTCTGTAGTGCTATCTGGTATGGATAGGTAGATTTGGAAGTTGTCAGCATAGAGGTGAGACTGAAAACCATGGGAGGAGATCAGTGCACCGAGAGAGTGGGTATAGATGGAGAAAAGGACAGGTCCCAAAACCGTGAGGTACACTGACTGATAGTGGGATAGCAGTAGAGGAGAATCCATCATTGCATACACTGAAAGTGTGATGGGAGAGATAAGAAGAAAATCAGGAGAGAACAGAGTTCTGGAATCCCAGTGAGGACAGTGTACCAAGGAGTAAATGATGATCAACAGTGTTGAAAGCAGCAGATAGATTGAGAAGGATGAGAATAAAGTAGAGGCCTTTGGATCTGGCCAGGAACAGGTCATTGGAGACTTTAGCAAGGGCAGTTTTCATGGAATGCAGTGGTAGAAAGCCTGATTGGATGGGTCAAGAATGGCTTGAGATGAAAGGAAATTCACGCAATGGCAATGAACAGTACATTCAAGTAATTTGGATAAGAAGGGGAGGAGGGAAATGGGGGCGATAGTTGGAGGGGCATGTAGGGCCAAATGAGTTGTTTTAACTATGGCATGTTTGAAGACATCAGGAACAGTTGCAGTAAGAATGATAGGTTGAGGATGTAACAGATAGGAAGACTCAAAACTATTACTGTATTAAGCACTCTGATGGATATATATTAGAACAAATTAATTAGCGCTGTTTTTTTTTTTTTCAAGCTGTCAACCAACCTTATTTTTTATTTATTTTTATTGATTTTATAGAAAAATTCCTTAATCACACCGGGGATTACCACCCGAGCATGTAGATCAACAAGATCAACAAGATTTTTCTTTGGTGTGTGATTTTATATTTCATATTTCTAAACTGATTTTATAATAACAGTATTTAAAGAAGTATTTCATTCTTGGTTCCTTATTTCATTCAATGAATAACATATATTCTTATATTATGGACAGTAACGCTGCTGCACCAGTTCGTTCCCCTCCGTTGGGCCCTGTATATGAGAACCCTATCTTCGCTTATAAAAGAGCCAAGAATTTAGGTGAGATAATTAGTTTACGGTGGAGATATACTTCAAGGGAAGAACAGCTGAAAGGGCATGACAGCTGTGGGGGGTGCCAATGGTGCCCGAATTCTATAAATGGGGACAGTTGGACCCAACCCCAGACTGGTAAAGTATATTATGCAAAAAATAAAACAAATTGTAAATCAGCATTTGTTATTTACATTATTCAGTGCCCTTGCCCTAAATTATATGTAGGACGCACTAAACACCCCATTAACATCAGATTAAATGAACACAAATCTAGGATACACACCAACAGTGAAACTGCTCCTCTGGTTCACCACTGGATTTTATTCAAGCACACAATACGAGATCTACAATGGAGAATAATTGACACTGTAACAATAGGGTGGGAGGGAGGTAATATAGAGCGAACGCTAAATCTCAAGGAACTACACTGGATGTTTGAATTAAACACCATGACCCCATATGGGCTAAATGAGACTAATGATTGGATGGTACAAGTTGAATCGGTGGGCTTTCAGAGTAGGCTGACTAACTTTTCTCTAGGTTTTTGTTAGGCGATTGGGCGGGATGATGTCATGGAGGGGGTGTCTTTATTAGTGCTGTAAAAAAACACTGTGGCCATATTGAAACCGGCAAAGTTAAACTATAATGGAGTAAGTGAGTTGCTTTTATATTCTGGTAAGCAGCTGTAGTAATTTTAAGATATTTAGGTTGTAGGTTAACTGCTTGGTCTAATAGTAAGTTTCATTTTGCAGCACTTCCAGTACCCCGACCCTAAAGAACTAGGAAACGCGTTGGAGGGGAACTGGTGTGCAGCAGAGTTACTAACTAAGCTAAGTCCATAATATAAGAATATATGTTATTCATTGAATAAAATAAGGAACCAAGAATGAAATACTTCTTTAAATACTGTAATTATAAAACCAATTTAGAAATATGAAATATAAAATCACACACAAAAGGAAAGGGGAACTGGTGAGGAATGCTGCCACACCAATCTAATGCTCTCTTCCCCCCTATACTCAACCTCCATCCCCATTATGCTGTTCCTTCCTATATTAAGCTCTTGTAAACTGTGCCGAGCTCCATAATTATGGAGAGGATGCGCTATATAAACTTAAGGTTTAGTTTAGTTTAGATCTAATTGATCTTGTTGATCTACATGCTCGGATGGTAATCGGAGGATCCCCAGTGTGATAAAGAAATTTTTCCATAAAATCAATAAAAATAAATAAATAATAAGACTGGTTGGCAGATAGAAATACTGACAGTAAGAGAGATAGTGTTGAGTAGATGGGTGAGAATCAGATCAGAGAAGCAGGTAGTGGGTTTGGAGGAGGAGAGATGTGTAGTTTCCTCTTCAATGATTTCAGAAAACGAGGAAAAGCTAGAGAGGGTGGTGAGAAGGTTGGCAGAAAGGACAGATAGAAGGGGATTGTTGGGGTAGGTGACCTGATTGAGAACTCTAGGTGAATCTTGAACCTTGTCATAGAACTCAGACATAGTCTGGGGAAAAAATGAAGGAGGCATTGGAAGTAAGGGCACTTTGAGTAGAGAGTTTAGTGTGGCGAGGGTTGGAGCTATGAGAGTTTCTAATTATATGTAATTAAAAATTACTGATTAGAGGTACACATTTTTTAAAGGGTCATGTCCTGTCATGGTTTGGATAGACCTATAAATATAAAACAGCAATACACACATTTAAAAAATCCAGATGGTTATATTTGACACTGCTTTGAGGCACACGTGCCAGTTGTCTGCTTGCCTGGACTTGAGCTATGCAGGAGTGATTGAGGGAGAAATTGTGTTTAAAACCACTTCTAAAATTAAAAAGAAAAGATTTTCTATCGTGGCTTCTTAATTGACTCCACTTGGATGTCCAGTTTTGTAAAACTTAGTGGAGCTGATATTTAAAATGATTTAGTCAGCAGCTGATCAGTTAAATCACTTGGTTAGGGTTATCCTCTAATATTCATTGGCGAGAGGGAGAATGAGAAGTCCTTGAGCATGCGCAGATGCTCGCAGAAGGCCCGCAGAAGCAGGAAGATCTTCTAGCGGCACCGGCACGTCCTGTGGGCTGCATGCCGGTGCCAGATGGGGGGGTAAGTTTAAGTTGTTTGGGCGGGGGGGTGCTGGTTCACGCAGGGGGGGAAGGGGATACTGGTTCGCGCAGAGGGGGGTCTTTGCGAGTGGGGGGGTGAGCAGCGCCGCAGGCCTCGGGGGTGGGTGGGAACGTATCAAAGCGAGTTTCCATTATTTCCTATGGGAAAACTCGCTTTGATATACGAGTATTTTGGTTTACGAGCATGCTTCTGGAATGAATTATGCTCGTAAACCAAGGTTCCACTGTATATGCAAATATACTTAACATGCCCAAGGTGGGGCCTTGGACAGACTTAAGTGTCGGTACGCAGACACCTTAAATGTAGATTTGCAAAATGCTGGCCTATATTTAAGGCATCTGTCTAGGAGTGTACAGACCCGATTCTGAATAGGACACTGCTGTATGACCGACATACAATCGGCGGCCGCTTCTTAGGCAGCTGCCGATACCGGTGTCCTATACAGAATCAGACCCTTACTGTATATGCTACAAACTACATGTGTGTTTTTTTTTTCACATCCTGTGCTTGTTATGAAAATACTCAGGATATTTTGTATATCTTAACTTGGATGACCCTTTTCCTACTTAGATGACTGTTGCAAAATCAAGCTTCTAGTGTCCTGAGTTGTCCTGTTTTCATTAATAATTATTTCTTATTTACAGATTTCGAATGATGATTATATTTATAGTAACTCTAAAACAATGACATTATTTGATGGAGCTTGTCAAACCTGTGACCCACAGTCTGATGAATTATGTATGCTAAAGGTATAAGTTTAAAATAGACTTAAGTGTGGTGTTTCAATGAAAAAACATGCCTTTACATGGTTATAATGAATCTTGTATGTAAAGAGATATTGTACACTACAAAATAAAAAAGAAATGTCAGTCATTACTTAACTTTGGGCTCCTTTTACTAAACCACAGAAGAGCTTCTTACCACAGGCTGACAAGGTAAATATTCTGACGCTCATTCAGTTCCTATGAGTGTTGGAGCATTTATCTCACCGACCAGTTAAGAAGCTCTGCCATGGTTTAGTAAAACCCAGTGTTTTGTGCTAAATTCCAAGGTTTGGTTTACCATTTACCTCTATGCATGTTATCTCATAATTAATTAATTATCTTTAAAGAATGGGTATTCATCAGTGCTCCCTCTAAGCGGGCGGGTGGTGTGAGCAAAATTTTTTCCCCGTGCGCTAAAAATATCGGGCGCCAGCGCCAACTCGCCCGATTCTCCTCTCGCCGCGGCCTGCCATCTCCGTACGCCGTGCGCTGTGACGTGACATTGTGCGCTGCGAGGCAATATTTTGTGCGCCAGCGCACGCCAGCGCAGCTTAGAGGGAACACTGGTATTCATGTGCTTCAGAGTGGTAGTCACAATTTCAGCCTGCAGAAGGAGCCAGGACAGCAAATCCTGATGAGTGGACTGATTTCTGACTAGCACTTGGATACTCTTTGTTCTGTCTTCATTTCTCTTCTCTCTGTCAGGCTCATTTTCAAAAGAGAAAAATGTCCAAAGCGTGATATAAAGAGAGATAGATGTTTTTTCTTGCCAAACTCTTCCAATTCGCTATTTCAAAACCTATTTTCTAGATGGTTTTATATGTTGTTCATCTGCAGTTTGTCTAAACCTCAAGGGGCCATGTTAGAGGCATGGTGTGGGTGGGCTTATGGCATGGGCATTTTTCTGCTGTTTTAGAAAACATCCAGAGCACAATTTGGATGTTTGAGGCTAGACCTGTTTTAATAAAGAACATGTGCCAGAGGTCACTAACCCACTCCCACCCACACCAAAGTTATAAATGAAACAGTATACACCTGCCTATATGATAGCTTCAGATGTTATGGTCAGTCATGGAAAAGCAGCAAGCAGGTTCCTGGAGTGGCCTAGTGGGCAGTGTAGTTAACTATAGAGATGGAGAGTTAGGCCCATACTCTACTCTAACTACCACACTTATGGTGAAATATGTGAGCCTTCCAAAATCTTGTCTTTAGTCTTTCTGTGGTAGTTTTACTTGAATGTTTAAGGCTGTCAAGTTTCAGCTTAGTTTCAGTTCATGGATGGATTGCCTGACCTTCTGGTCTAGCATTTTGTGACTGAAAGCAGAATTCATGGTTCCATCAGTGAAGGCATATATTTGTTACTTTGAAAGACAGTGTTTGGTGTTTGTCTAATAAAATATTTGTTATTGTGACCATAAAGTTTAATTTTTGACTCATCTCTCCTAAGAATTGTATTTCAGGATTCTTATAACTTATTCAGATGTTCTATGGTGAACCCAAAGCAGGCAACAATGTCTTTTCATAGAGCAATGGCTTCTTCCTGTCTATCCTATCCCCATTCATTTTTTCCTTCATGGCTAACACATGGACATTCACATGTTTCACAGCAAGAGACCTGAAGATTTGTAGATATTACTCTAAAGTTCTTACTGACGTTATAGATGATTTTACCAGTTTGTTGGATTTTCTAGTTGAAATCTTCTGCTCCAGTTATTTAAGTACCTGGTTCTAATAGCCAATGAATTATGAAAAGAAAATTTGAGCTTCACTTACTTTTTCATACATTAATTCTGAATTAGTCTTATTTGTTATGAGCTTGTACATTACTGTGTCCAAATAACAGAGAAATGGTGGTCTAGGTATTGAAAAGAGTTTAAACACCATTCAGCTGAATATCCCGTCTGACCACTATGGTACCATACAGTCAGTGTTGGGGTAGTCCAGGGATGGGAGTCAAGAAGGAGATGGCCATTATGCAGCTATTGGTGATATTCACTGCTAGTGCCTACATAGCCAACTGGGCAGACAGGACCGCACACAGGATAGTCCTATCTTTGCACATTTAGCTATGTTGGGTGCTGGTTCTCCTTATTGGCCTGTACCCAGAAACCTTCCAGATCTGTGACTGACCTAAATATTCAATGCTGATGATGGAACATGGCTTGGCATTGAAAATCCAGGTTAGATTCAACCAATGGTGGTTAGCTACTATGAAACTGTTGTATAGGGGGGGGGGGAGCAGAATTTATACCCTTTTCATTGTAATAAAGAAGATGGATACCAAATAAAGAATGGTATGTTCAGTAAGAACTAGTAATTCTCATTATTATATATGTTGTCACAAACTTTTTCTCAGCACTGTACACTGAAAACTTTCAATGAACACTACAGTATCATGATTAGAAAAAAAATTATGATGCCATTATAAATATTCAGATGAAATCATCTTGGCTTTCAATCATGCTTAAACTCCCTTATACCGGTTAGTTAGCATAATCTTCTGTAGAATGGGCCAATCACTGAGCCAATAAAGTGATTCTATGTACTTTTCTTGCTTACGTTAGATAGATTGTGAGCCCACCCGGACAGATAGGGAAAATGCTTGAGTACCTGATTGTAAAACCGCTTAGATAACCTTGATAAGCGGTATACTAAAAAAAAACCTAATACTGATAACTGTCATAAGAGTAATAAATCTCTGTATTTTGAGGATAACTTTTGACATTTCTGTTAAGGAGAAAACCTGCAACATAGATGGACTCTGTTATGGTGAAGGGGATCTAAATCCTACCAGCCCCTGTTTACAGTGCAGACCCGACATATCAAAATTAACCTGGTCAATAGCTGAAAGTAAGTCAATGTATTATAACAAGAAGTCCAAAAGCTGATAAAATAATTGCAGTGATGTTGCAAAAAGAAGACATATTGCCCTTTTGTGCAGTGAATGATCTGTTCAAATAGAGATGATTTCTGCGAAGATGTTTAGCCCTCTAGACATCATCCTGATCCCCACAATCCTGCAGTTCACATTTTTGGTTGCATTAAGCTTTGCAACTCATGCTTGGGTGCCAGAAAATTGATGTTATTTACTATTAAAACTTTGGAAAAAGTAGATAAAGTCAAAGATTTAATTAATTTAACTCATCCTCCAACCAGCCTTTAAGGTTTGGGATAGAAAAGCAGCACAGAGAATAGTAGCCAGATGGATAGTTTTAGCTGTTTGCTACTTTGGTAATGATGAAGTCAGTGTCTATAAAAGCCAACTCCAAAGTTAAAATAGAACCAATAACACAGAAGGTCATGTCTAGGATTACCAGAAGTCCAGATTTACCTGGACATGTCCTCTTTTCAGAGAACTGTCTGGGTGTCCAGACGGTTTTTCCAAACCCGACACTTTGTCCGGGTTTTGAAAAGCTGGCAAGATAGGGGGCCGAGTCTGGTGTGCATCTGCGCATGCGCAGATGCGACGTGGTGACGTTGCATGCATGTGGTGGCATGCATGCAATGCCACCACATCACGCATGCGCAGATGTATTCCAGACCTGGCCTGAAGAGACGAGGCTTGTGTGAGGCTGGGGTTCGTGAGGCGGAACGGGGCGGGGATGGGAGTGGAATGGGGCGGGGCCTGAGGGTGGAACAGGGCGGGGCCACGCATCCTCCTTTACCAGATGCAAAATCCGGTAACCCTAGTCATGCCAGATATCTCACAGCAGCCCTAGAGTGGGAGAAGTTTCAGAATATTGGCTATGAGGCCCATTTAAACCATATTATTTAAGCCGTAAGTGATTACTGAAACAATATTTATTTTGCAAGATGAAGTATTGGGGGTGTCTAAGTTTTTTTGTGCATATGTGAGCGCTGGCCACTGATTTGTTTACTGTTCGTAGGCCTGTAATGTCTGTATTAGTGTTTTGTATTAGTGTTCAGGTCAAATATCAGGAAGTTGACACCTGGAATGCTCTCCCAGAGGTGGTTATTGCGGAATCGACCGTCCTAGGATTCAAAAGCAAATAGATGCACATCTCCTTACGAGAGGCATAGAAGGATATAGGTGACTAAAAATTACGCCAGGTGTACACCTGGCAGGGCCTCCGTGTGTGCGGATCGCCAGATTTGATGGACCGAAGGTCTGATCCGGAGATGGCGCTTCTTATGTTCTTATTTATTGTGACCCACTTTGTATAAAGAGGGATATACAGTAAATTAATAAATTACAAATTACAAATATGGATGTCAAAAACAAGTGAGGGCTTGCAGTGAGGTTGCAAGATTAAACCATCTCCCTGCATAAAGACAGGCTATAAAGTCATGTTCATAGGCACAGAAACTCTGAGGTTGGCATTTGGAGGCACAAGCTGGATATGTTAGGTATATACAATGGCATTTCAAAATGTAACAGCAAATTGACAGTATTTCAAGAAATGAACATCCCTGCCATTTCAAACTCCCACGCAGGGAAGATACATTCTTAGAGGAAGTGTTGACATTGCCGAATAGATGGCATGGCGTGCTTAATCAATAAGGCACAATATACAAAATGGTGGTGCCCTTACTTGTTTGCACAGTAGAGGAACAATGAGTAGTCATCAGATTTTTGTGGTCAGAGAGTGTGAAACCTCATAGAAGAATGCTGCAACAGTATGGAGATGCCTGCATTGGTGAGAGAAGAGGGTACAAGTGGGTAGATGCATTTAAAAATGGGCAAGCATCAATCTCCAGTCCCAGCATGGCCGTCACTGATGAGAAGGTGGGTCGGGCTGATGCCAATATTTGTAAAAACACATATATATGAGCTACGTTAGAAGCAATTTTCTGAGCACTATGCGTTGTCACAGAGTATATTATTAAACTATTAGCTTTATTTTTATTTTTGCATTGAAATGTTAATAAAATGAAAAATGTGAAATTAAATATTATTCTGGGAACGAGAGACTTCTGTTGAAATTACCCTGGAAATATCAGTTTGTTCTCCTGTTTTGGATATATTGACAGGGAATTGGATGCCAATATAGGATCCGCACATACCATTGTCATGGAGGTTCTTAAGTATCGCAAGTTGTATGCATGGTCGGTGCCTAGGATGCTAACTGATAAGCACAAGATGATTCATGTGCAGACTTTCAAAGCCTTTTTGTCTTGGTATAATGATGAAGGAGACAGCTTCCTGGCACGTATCATTACAGGGGACGAAACTTGGGTACATCACTTTGTGCCTGAAAGCAAGAGGCAGTCTTCACAATGGCATCACACAGTCAAGAAAAAGTTCAAGTCTCATCATCCACTGGAAAGGTTCTGTTCAGTGGCAATAAAGGGGGGGGAGGCAGGGGGGGCAGACCATCCCAGACGCTGTGTCTGTAGGGCCACCAGCATCTCTCTGCCTTACCATACCACGCCATGCTCAAGCCATCACTCCCCCCCCCACCCTGTACCTCTGTGGACCTTCGATAGCGCAAGCAACTTCTCCTACCTGTTGCTTGTGTCAGCTCAGTTCTCTTCTGAATCACTTCCAGGTTACGGAGCCAGGAAATAACATCAGAGGGAAATCCAACTCTGGCGCGAGGAGCATGCTGCAGAAGCCACTCATGCTGGTGATCATTTAGAGGTATAGGGGAGGGGAGGGAGAGCACGAGTGTGGAGTGGGAGGTGGGAAGGAGTGGAGGTATAGAGGTGGATGCCACCACCCCAGGTGCCTCCCACTCTTACTACGCCACTGGTCCTGTTCACTCTCTTCTGGGATATGAATGGACCAATTTTGGAGCACTATCAGGAAAAGGGTGAAATAGTGAATAGTGCCCGATACAATGCAATGTTGGAGGAGTTGCTGAAGTCAGAAATATGGAGCTGTTGCAAAGGACTTTTGTCTAAAGGCATTCTTCTCCTTCATTATAATGCATGCCTTCACACAGCCACTGAAACTCTTCACACCATTCGGAGATTGAGATTTCAGATCTTACAGCATCCGCCATACAGCGCTGAACTTGCTCCTTTTGATTATCAAGTATTTGAACCCTTGAGAGGTCAAAGATGTCGTGCTTTCCTGGTTGAAGGCACAACCAAAATCTTTTTTTTTCTGATGGAATAAAGAAGTTAGTGCAATATGTGTTGAAATATAATATAATTCAATTAGAGATACAAATATCTCAAAATATTCAATTTGCTGATACTTTTTGAAATGCTCTCGTGCATTATTGAAGAGGAATCAGGATTCAAGACAAGGTTGGATAAGTTTCTACTGGAACAGAACATACACAAATAAGGCTAGACTCAAATAGGGCACTGGTCTTTGACTTAAGGGCCACCGCGTGAGCGGACTGCTGGGCATGATGGACCACTGGTCTGACCCAGCAGTGGCAAATCTTATGTTCTTATGTGAGTGACAGGTGGGAGAGTTGCCATATCAAGGGTAGTGATTGTTGAGAGGAAGATTGAAATCAGGGAAAAGTGCCCCGCGGAGTTGCAAATGTTTTGAATATGAGGACAACAGCAGGAGGTGTGGCTTAGGTGGATCAGGGACATTCCCAGAAATTAGGTATAATGTTCTAAAATATCTGCATTTGTGCACATTACTGCTATCGGTTGGGTGCCAGCATTTGCACCAGCCTTTGACAAGCATAAATGCTTCTGCCCAAATATAGGCCTGGCATACACACTAAACTAGCATTCTATAAAGGAGGCTCTTCACAAAGCACTAGGGTGACCAGGACCCATTCTAGAAGGGAGACATTTTGGCCAGTCTTGGTTTTAAAATGACATCCTAAAGCAGTGTAGTATTTGTAGTCCATAATTCTATCCACTGAAATCAGTCCTGCAGGTCCCATAATGCACCAGGATGAGGTTGGCAGAAATCTAGGACTGGTCAAAAAGTCTCCCTTCTGGAATGGGTAACCTGGTCAACCTACAGAGCATCCTTTACAGAATACAAGGGGCTGTTGAAGACTTCTTACCTCAGCCAAGAAGAGAATGATGTGGAGCCATGAAACTTACAAGTTATTGCACTCTTTTCATTTCATTTCTTATCATTGAAACGAAAAGTGCATTGGTTAATGATGAACAAGAGAATCCAGTTCAAGATAGCCTGCATGGTTCACAAAGCAATCTATGGAGATAACTCTGAGGGACTAACATCTAATATTAAATCCCCACACTCCTTCAACTTCATGTAACACAACGCTTCAAACTACTCTTTCCATCATCTCAATCAGCACGGCGGAAAAAGATGTTTAAGGCTACCTTTGAATACAAAGGCTCCCTCATTTTGAACAAATTGCTGATACAACTAAGACAACCCATTACATACCTTGACTTCAGAAAGAAACTTAAGACATACCTCTTCTTCCTGCAACCACTCTCTTATCTTCCACCCCTTCCTCCTAACAACTGCATCTCACTCTAAAAATGTAACTTCCAAAACTTGATCTAAATCTTATTGTAAACTCCATAAACTTGCAGAAAATTGTGGTATATAAGACACTGTATTGTATAAGTGTGGAAGAACTTGTAGGTTTCAGGGCTCAACATCATTCTCTTCTTGGTTGGACTGTGAACTTTTCAGCGGCCCCTTGTATTACCTTAGCATGGATCATCCTGGTGCCTAACTTTGGATATTATTTATTGAAATCTAGCCCATTGTGCCCAACTAAAAAAATTCAATTCACTAAAGCTGGCAGTAGTCTTCAGGTTCTCTAGAATTCAAATCAGTATCTGGATGAAACAATGTTCTGAATCTCAGGGCATAAATATAAAAATCTTGCAGTAGCTTATTTTACTATTAGCTGTCATACTGATGTCAATGAGATGTCTTTCTCTGCGTTCTGATGTTGTACCAAGTATGTAACAAAGGAAATGTTGGAACATTTCTTTTGCAGAAAATCTACCTCCTGTATTTCAAACCTTGCAAGACAGTCTACAGACATTTTTCGGGGAAAATTTTGTGTATCAGTTCACGGCATCGGATCCAGAAGGCTCTGCCATCCTTTTCACACTAGATTCAGGTCCACATGGTTCCAGTTTGTCTCCTGCCGGTCTTCTCATATGGAAAGTTTTGACACTAAATCCACAGAACTTTACATTTTCTGTGACAGATGACTGCAATGCTGTGACTAAAGTAACAGTAGAGGTAATAAAAGCAAGAACCCTATAAGTTCAGCCTCCAACAAATGAAAGGGGGTTCCCCTCCTCCTTTACTGAATGCCCAAAGAATTTTCGGTAAAAAAGAGAAGAGCTAGAGAGACTCCTTTAATGAGATCATGGGACTTGTTGATAATGCCATTATAGCTGGGACAAAGAAAGTGTGGTTCTGATAGCTCTCAAGCAGGGACTCTCTCTTCCATGTTTAATGTGTATGTTTAGCAATGCTACAGAAATTATAAGTATTTGATGATAGTATAAAGATTCATTCCTTCTACCTTTTCTTGATCTTCTCAGTGTTGTTCGATTGAGCATCCAGTCCTAGGTTGAAATTTTCTATTTCTCTCTCATAGCTTTAGGAAAACTGATCTTGTCCTTCCTCCAATAATTTCTGATTTTATTTACATCTTAAGGTATGTTGAAAACTTCAGCTACATGTTATGGTTGTTTCTTTCTTCACCGGCTTTAACTTCTCACTCTTCTGAGTAATTTTGAGTCTCTTCAGTCATCCATTTTGGCTGTTTAAGTACAAATGGCATAGCCCTCAGCATCACTGATACATGAAAGCCCTTGGAGTGCAAACCAAGTGAGGGATTTGATATTTAGGTGGTCATTTACTCACAGCACATGTTAACATTGGGCTCCTTTTGTCAAGCAGAGGTAGAGTATTTTACCACTGGCCGGCGAGGTAAATGTTCCGACGTTCATAGGAATTGAATGAGCATCGCAACATTTACCTTGCTGGCCTGTGGTAAAACGCTCTTCTGCTGCTTGATATAAGGAGCCTGTTCTTAACACATATTCAAGTTCAAATTTATTCAAGTTTATTTATAATTTGGTATACCGACCATCACAGGTATCTGGCCGGTTTACAATATTAAAAATTTCTAAAGCATAAAAAATAAAATAAGGGCTCATTTTAAACAACACATAATACACATTAACATTCCCCCCCCTTTTATTAAGCTACATTAGGCTAATACACAGCTTCATAAAAGAGGACCATTATTTGTACTTGCTGTTAACATTGTTTATATTCAGTACCACTATTGATATAGATAGTGGTTACTTTACTGGCATTTACCCGCTCTTCTACGAAACCGTGCTAACGGTTTATAGTGAAGAGAGCCGTGCTGAATGGCCCGTGCTGCTCCCGACGCTCGTAGGAACTCAATGAGCGTCAGGAGCAGCGCAGGCCATTCAGTGCGGCTCTCTGTGCTAAAACACCCTAGCGCAGTTTCGTAGAAGAGGGGGTTAGTTTAAGCTCTTTTTTCTGCTAAACATGTTATCTGGATAGTGAATATGTGGATAACGTTTTGGTTCACCTTCAACTAGTCCTAGGGTTACCATATCTAAAACTTTAAAAATCCTGGATGCATGGCCCCGCCCTGTTCTGTCCCCAAACCCCGCCCTGATCTACCCCTAGCCCCACCCCCAAACAGCTTCATCTCTTCTTTCCCGCTGAGTCTGGAGGGCCTCTGAGCATCCGTGGATGCTTGTGATGTCATCTGCACATGCACAGAAGCCCTCCAATCATGGTGGATCATTCCAAAACCTGGACAAACTGCAGGTTTTGGAAAATCCATCCAGGTACCCGAACATGTCCTCTAAAAAGAGAACATGTCTGGATTTTCCTAGACATCTGATAACCCTAACCAGCCCTAAACACAGCCCTTCTTATACAGATAATAAATTTCCAGTCTGATTTTTTTTTTATTTGTATTTGATTGCAATTTAACATATTTCACAAGAGAAATCTTGCTCAATAAAAACAGATGGAAACATCATAAAAGAAATATGCAAAATTAAACAATCTGCAATATTGAAACATTCAAACTATATCTTCCTTATTTCCAGTATGATATTATTGTAAAAGTTTCTACAATAACATTCATCAGCTGTCAGTGAACACATAACTTCTTTTGAATATTTGGCATATGCTTTAAAAAAAAAAAAGTGCAAGATGGAGTGGACCACGGCATTTGTTTATTGACCCATGATATACCATGCTTATCAGCTATGCAAAATTTGCTTGCAAGAAATACAGTACCAAATTGCAAGACAGGAATTTTGTGCACACCCAGTTACTAACAGTGAGGCACCAAACTATCTAACATATATTTGATTACTTTTATGTGGAAAGCACTGTATTGCAATCCAAGCAAATACAGAGAGAACATCATTTCTAAAGTTCAAATATTTAGGACTGCAAAGTTTAGTGAATATAAGAAAAAAAATTTTTTGGTATTTGTGTTTGCAGATTAGCATAAAAGCTTGCAGCTGCTTGAATGGCGGGTCATGTGTGACAAATATTAATGTCCCACCTGGCAAAGGGGAGTACCTGTGTATTTGTCCTTCTGGATATGAAGGTGACCGCTGCCAAAAGAATATCGATGACTGTAAATCTAACCCGTGTGGCCTTGGCAGGTGTCTGGATGCGGTAAATAGCTACCACTGTGAATGCACCTCTGGGCTGAAAGGTATCTATGAATTCATCTTTATTTAATATTTTAGCATTCTTGTAATTGCTAAGTGATCAGAAGGTGCTACTTCATATTCAGGGTCTTTTCTTATTAAATGCTACTAGACATTCAGAATATTAAACAAATTCAGAAGGGGGGGATTACATATAGCAAAACCAAGGGCTCCTTTTGCTAAGCTGCGCTAGTGTTTTTAGCGCACGCTGCCCCCCGCGCTATGCGCCAAGAACTAATGCCAACTCAATGTTGGCGTTAGCGTCTAGTGCGCACGGCAATTCTGCGGGTGCTAAAACCGCTATTGCAGCTTAGTAAAAGGAGCCCAAAGTATTTTTCTTATAACATGAAACAAACATGTCATGGATCATTTATAAGACCCTGGGCATTTACAGAAAAGAAGTTCAAAAGCTTATTGCAACTCAACTAAATCAGGATAACTAGAATATATGTTCCTTGATTTACTAAAGTAAAAGTAATGCAGAGACATCTGCTGCTTTAGTTTTATTATTTGAATGCTTGCACAATAATGATCCCAAATGAGTTTGTATAAATCCAATAACCAAAACAAGAATTTGACTAAGCAAAAAGCTTATATACATAAAGTAACCAACTGATATTCAAAATGATTTAAGTTGGTGGGAGAGGCTCTTGGGCTGGTTGAGGATATTCAGTGGCATTTAACCGGGCAATGTAACTGAATATCAGCAGTAACCGCCATTTGCAATGAGGGCTGGGGACGGGTGTTCCGAGAGTGAAATCTGAAAGGAGCTAGCAGCTAAGCATATGGAAGGCTGGCTTCTAGCAGAAGTACCACAAGACTGCCTACCAATAGGCACCTTTTATAGAATCAGGGCCATAATACCCCAATGTGTGAATTAGCGCACGCTAATTGTAAAATAATGCAAAAGCAGTACGGTACGAGTTAATACATCAAGAGCTGGATTCTGTAAACAGTGCTGTTATCGGCATCCAGCTAAAAAGCGGACGCTGATCACATGTCAATCATACAATGGTCAATTCCACAGCACTATCTTCAAACCTTACTCAATGAGCACTGCAATGTATCCAAATATAAGTCTGATCCCTTTTAGGATTGGACTGTCAGAATGCTGCTTAATACTATTTTCAGATCCTCAGATGCATCACTCCGCGTTCAAACAATTTCATAACGCTAAGCTTTATGTGCTAAATCTCCACCGGATCAGTTTAAATATTCACCCTTATAGGTATATCATTAAATGTATATATATATATATTTATTATGTTCATTATATTTCTATTGCTAATACTCTTTCCTGTGATCACAGCTAGGGATTGATTATGCCAACATGTTTCTTTGGATACACTTTATCAAGACTGGGTCCCTATTAGTGATACTCCTTGTATCTTGACCACAGGAAAAAGCTAAGTACTCGCAATAGAAATATAATGAGCACAATGAAATATATATATACAGTGGAACCTTGGTTTACGAGCATAATTTGTTCCAGAAGTATGCTCGTAAACCAAATTGCTCGTATATCAAAGCGAGTTTCCCCATAGGAAGTAAGGGAAACTCGCTTTGATTTGTTCCACCTCCTCCTTCCACCACCCCTCCCCGAGTATACCAGCTACTCCATTCCCCCCTCTCCCCCCCCCCCCCGAGGCCACCGGCGCTGCTCCATATCCCCCCCCCCCACTGTGATCCGGCATCCCCCCTGCTAACCGGAATCCTCCCACCCGCTCGCATCCCCCCTCCCGAACACCAAAATAACATCCCTTACCCCAATTTGTCACCGGCACCAGCTCGCTCTCCGAGATTCTCAGATTCTCAGAATCTTGGAGAGAGCGAGACCAGAAGGCCTTGAGCATGCGCAAATGCTCAAGGCCCAGTCCAGCACAGCACAGGCAAGAAGGAGGATCTTCGGGCATCAACACTGGCATATCCTGTGTGTTGGTGCTGGTGCCGGTGCCAAATTGAGGTAATGAATGTTATTTTGATGCTCGCGGGGGGATGTAGGATCGCAGAGGGGGCGGGACGACGCGAGTGTGGGGGATGCCGGATCGCTGGGGGGATGCCGGATCGTGGGGGGTGGCGCTCGTAAATCAAGTCAATCTTGGTTTCCGATGCACCGATTTTGTGAATGTTTTGCTCGTCTTGCAAAACACTCGCAAACTGGTGCACTCGTAAACCGAAGTTTAACTGTATATAAATTTAATGATATGCCTATAAGGGTGAATATTTAAACTGATCCAGTGAAGATTTTAGCACATAAAGCTTAGCGTTATGAAATTGTTTAAATGCGGAGTGGTGCATCTGAGGATCTAAAAATGGTATTAAGCAGCATTCTGGCAGTCTGATTCTAAAAGGGATCAGACTTTTATTTGGAATCATACAATGATGCCATTTACAGAATCGTGGCTTTTGTCAAAGGTAGGCGCCAGAAATATAGGCCAGGGTTTTAAAGGCCTACATTTCCAGAGCCTACCTTTGATGAGAGTTTTGCCTACAGAGGCACCTTAGAAATCACAAGGTCTTTTTCAGTGTTAACCATGTCTACTTTGACCTTAGGCGTTCTAAGGCACCTCTGTAGATGCAATGAAGGTGCCATTTTTCTAGGCATTGGTAGGTGCCTACCATTTTTAAATGATTTTTAAATTGTTTTAAATGGCTTTTACCAATTAAGGCCCCCTTTTATGAAGCCGCATTTGGCTTTTTTATCAGTGGCTGCAGTGGTATTAGCTCCAACGCTCATAGCAATTTTATAAGCATTGAAGCTTTTACTGCCACAGTCGGCAGTAAAAATGACTTACATGGCTTCATAAAAGGGGGGGAGGTGCTGGGAGGTGCCTGTAAGGCACCTACCAGCACCTAACAAGGTGTCATTTCTAGAATATGGGCCTAAAAAGATGCTTTCAGATCATCATGCCTAGTCAATCTTGGTGCCTAACTTACCCCCTATTTTATAAAGCTGTGTTAGGTTTTTTTTTATCACAGGCCATTGCGGTCAAAGTTCCGATGCTCATAGAATTCTTATGAGCATCAAAGCTTTTACCGCAGAGACCCACAAGGAAAAAAAAACCTAATATAGCTTGATAAAAGGGGACCTTAATTTTTTAATTTTTTAATTGGTTCAATTGGTACTGTTAATTGAACAGCCAAAAGAAAAGATAAACTGCAGATGCGATGTGCAAGGTGTAAAAACTAATCTTTATTAAATACAATACAATGTAGCATTCAAAAATGATTAAAAGTAAATAAAAAAAATATTTAAAAAACTGGTTCTCTAGTGTGAGTCCACAGGACCCGACATGGTTCATGTTTCAGAAAACACTCCTTCGTCAGGGGTCCGAAATTTGCATATGCAAAAACTCAGAGAATCTGACAACCCAAGTAAAGCCTTATAGGCTGCGGAAATTCAACTATCCAACAGCGCAATGTGCTTGCAGACAGGTTGGATATTGTTTTTTATTTTGAACAGCGCCATTAAAATTTTTTTTTTTTTTAATTACTTTTCAGGTAGGTGCCTAACTTGTTAAGCACAATGTAGGTACCTATATTGAGGTACCTACCTGAAAAATAGGTATGGTTAAGGACAGAGTCTGGGTGTAGAAGGAGTTAGGTGCCGGTATTTTAGGCCAAGAAAGCCCTGGCATAATATACCGGCGCCTAAGGGCTCCTTTTACTAAGGTGCGCTAGCGTTTTTAGCGCACGCAGGATATTACGCGGCTAGAACTAACGCCAGCTCAATGGTGGCATTAAGGTCTAGCATGTGCGGCAATTCAGCGCATGCTATTCCGCACGTTAATGCCCTAACGCACCTTAGTAAAAGGAGCCCTAAGGTTCTGATGCCTACCATTTCCTAACTCAAGTTAGGCACTGCCCGGTGCAATTCTGCAAATGATGTCTAACTTTGACTGGCATGTGGTAGGAGCCATTTCCCTAGGTGCTTACCAATTTGGGCGCTGTTTAAAGAATGAAGCCCTAAGGCCCGGATTCTCAAACTGGCACCCAAACTCAGTTATACATGCCGTTCAGACAACATTTTTAACTGAGTTTTAAGGCATGTATTGCTGCCCTAAAATATCAGCGCAGGAATCACGCTTATGGAGGTGCTTTAGGTAGCTGAACGCCACTGTGGACATGGCTAATGTCAAAAGTGGCATTCGGCCGCCTAAAGATTTCCGTAGGCATGATTCACATCATAGGTAAGCACCAGAAATGTAGGCCAGGAAAAGCCTGGCCTACATTTACGGCACCTACTATTACAATTCTGTACCCGCCGCCATTGTGTGATTAACGCACGATCAGCAATGATAAAATAAGTTTTACAAATGAAATGCACATTTCATGTTCTATGCATATCCCAAACTGCCCATAGCATCATGTTACTGTAATAACACTGGTGGTGTAGTAATGTGGGAAATTCTACAAGTTACTGCATATTAATCCCTTGAAAACAGATATATCTTTTGCAGTATATAGTATTGCAGAATTTTAAACATTGATAGCTAAAAGTCTTCATTTCAATTTAGGGAGTCATTGCCAGGAAGATATTGATGAATGTGGGAATAGTCCTTGTTTCTCCAAAGAATTTTGCATCAATACTTTTGGTTCCTTTTACTGTGGCCCATGTCCAGCAGGGCTGAAAAAAGACGGAAAGAACTGCTATGGTAAAAAAAACAACAACACATCCTTGAATCTAAAATTATTGAGTTTAATCACCGCAAAAATGTGAGAAAACCACTTCAAAGCAGTAAAAGCCTCAAATGAATTCTTTTGTCTTCAGTTTCTTTAAATTACTAGGAATTTCCTGACCACTAATGTTCATTACAGTCTGTAGTGAGAGCTTCCTGTGCCATTGTTCCATCTGCTGGGTTTATAATAGTGTGTGCATGTGTGGGTTTTTATTCACACTGTGTCCTTTACTTTGCATAAAAGTTTAAGTAAAACAAAACAAAAATAAAACAAGCAGAGGATTTAGTTAACTTTTCAATCTTGGAAATAAAAAAAAAAAAAAAAATTGGAATGTGGAGATATTTTCCCCTCTGACACTCATAGAATTCCTATTAGTGTTGGAGCTGTTTCCACCATGGCCAGTATTAAAAACTGTGCTATGGTTTTGTAAAAGGGGGGGGGGGGGTTATTTTTCTGAAAGTCAAAATAATAATAAACATCCAATTTTAAACTTAGAAGGAAATATTTGAAAGACATGTTTAGAGGATTCTACACATTGTAAGTAAAATACTTCACATAGGGCCCTTTTACTAAGTCATAGCAAAGTCTGGGCTTAGTATGTCCTAGCATAAGACTTTCCTGTGCACTAAACCCATTTTTTACCACAGCAGTAAAACATGGATTCTTCTATTTTGTAATTTGTAGGTCTTGCACTTCGTAGTAACAACAGCATAAATGTCAGCAGATAAAAGTCTGCACATTCCATCCAATCTGCCCATTAAGGTGGCCAGAGTTGAATCTGACACTCTGCAGAAGTTCCATGTCTTCATTATTAAATAGTGGTATAATTCTTTTTTTTTAACGTATGTTTATTGAAAGTGGAGAAAGTCACAACTAAACAGAATACAAATTTGTAAAAAGACAAAAACAGCCAGGTACAGCAAAGAAGCAACAGAAACAGTAACGTTTCCTAAAGAAGCTACCCTCTAGAAATACCCAGTACTGTAATAAAACCAAAAGCTAAACAAAACCCAACTGCAACGTCCAAGACCAAAGAGAACAGGAAGGTAATACAGTCATGGAAAACAGACATAGTGCCCCTCCAGCATTTTCAACATACCCCTAGTCAAACAGGCAAGCAGCATACCACCAGACTCTCATGCACAGACACACCAGTCACCATAACACATACATCAACACATGTCCAAAGCCATACAGACTTACCCGACTCCCCCCCCAACCCCAAGGTACCAAGGTACCAAAAAGCAGCAAAGACCAGCCTAGAAGATGCAGCAAACAGTCAGAAGGGAAGTCAGCATCCCCACTCTCACTCAAGGAGACATGAGATCACAGAGCCGCTCCCACAAGGTAACATAATGCCGTTTAGCCATGTGCGGAGACTTGGTGTATGACTGAATCTCAAACTGTGCCAACTCCCGTAATCTGCTCTTCCACTGGGCCACTGGGGGTGGGTCCTCCGAGATCCAGCAAGTCAGGATCAATTTTTTAACTAGGAGGATGGCGTTATAAAAGAAACGGCATTGGGGAACATTAAATCCCTGTTCCAGGAGGGGCGTCTGAATGCCCAACAAAAGTACCCCATAATCCTATTCAATTGTACGGTACACATCCTGCTCCAAAAGAGGAAGCACCTCCCCCCCAAATGGACAGCCTAGGACACTCAAGGAAGGAATGAAGGGAAAGAGAACCATAGCGACAACTTTTAACTTCAAGAAAGGAAAGTACGAAGTGATGAGAGTAATGATAAGCAAGAAACTTAGGAATACCTCAAAGAAATGGCAGACTGTAGAGCAAGCCTGGTCTTTATTCAAGGACATGGTGATCGAGACGCAAAATCTGCATATCCCAAGATTCAGAAAAGGGTGCAAAAAGAATCGAACAAAAGATCCGGCGTGGATAACCAAAGAAGTGAAGAAAGCGATTGGTGATAAGAATTCATTCAGGAAATGGAAAAAGGGCAAAACTGAGGAGAACTGGAACGAACACAGGAAGTATCAAAAAGAATGTCACCGTGTGGTTAGAAAAGTCAAAAGAGAATATGAAGAAAGGCTAGCCAAGGAAGCACGAAATTTCAAATCGTTCTTCAGATATGTTAAAGGGAAGCAGCCAGCTAGGGAGGAGGTGGGACCGCTGGATGATGGAGACAGGAAGGGAGTGGTGAAGGAGGAGAAAGAAGTGGCGGAAAGACTAAACATGTTCTTTTCACCTGTATTTACAAAAGAGGACACATCCAACATACCGGAACCTGAGCAAATCTTCAAAGGAGACCAAATGGATAAATTAACATCCATGGAAGTAAACCTTGAAGACGTACGCAGGCAGTTAGAAAAATTAAAAACTGACAAATCGCCAGGCCCGGACAGAATCCACCCAAGGGTTCTGAAAGAACTAAAGGAGGAAATATCGGAACTACTACAGCTAGTTTGCAATCTATCCCTGAAAATAGGAGTGATCCCAGAGGATTGGAAGATAGCCAATGTTATGCCCATCTTTAAAAAGGGATCAAGAGGTAACCCGGGGAACTACAGACCGGTGAGTCTGACCTCTGTTCCAGGGAAAATGGCAGAAGCGCTGATAAAAGACAGCATCGATGAGCATTTTGAAAGAAATAAACTTCTAAACACAAGCCAACATGGCTTCTGCAAGGGGAGATCTTGCCTAATGAACTAACTGCACTTCTTTGAAAGGAATTAACAAAGGGACAAAGGGGACCCCATAAACATCGTATATTTAGATTTCCAAAAAGCCTTTGACAAGGTACCCCATGAATGCCTACTTCGGAAACTGAAGAACCATGGGGTGGTAGGAAACGTACATAGATGGATTAGGAATTGGTTGGCGGGTAGGAAGCAGAGGGTAGGAGGGTCACGAGTGGTGTTCCGCAGGGGTCATTGCTTGGACCGCTGCTATTCAATATATTTATAAATGATATAGAAACAGGGATGAAGTGCGAAATAATAAAATTTGCAGACGACACCAAACTATTTAGTGGTGCTTGGACTAAAGAGGACTGCAAAGAATTACAAAGGGACCTGATCAAACTAGAGGAGTGGGCGACGAGATGGCAGATGAAGTTCAATGTAGAGAAATGTAAAGTATTGCATGTAGGAAGCAGAAACCCGAGGTACAGCTATACGATGGGAGGGATGTTATTGAGTGAGAGTACCCAAGAAAAGGACTTGGAGGTAATTGTGGACAAAACAATGAAGCAGACGGCACAGTGTGCAGCGGCTGCTAAGAGAGCAAATAGAATGCTAGATATAATCAAGAAGGGTATTACAAGCAGAACGAAAGAAGTTATCCTGCCATTGTATCGGGCGATGGTGCATCCGCATCTGGAGTACTGCATCCAATATTGGTCGCCATACCTTAAGAAGGATATGGTGATACTCGAGAGGGTTCAGAGGAGAGCGACACGTTTGATAAAGGGTATGGAAAACCTTTCATACACTGAGAGACTGGAGAAACTGGGGCTCTTTTCCTGGAGAAGAGGACAATTAGAGAGGATATGATAGAGACTTACAAGATCGTGAAGGGCATACAGAAAGTAGAGGGGGACAGATTCTTCAAACTTTCGAAAACTACAAGAATGAGAGGTCATTTGGAAAAGTTGAAAGGGGACAGATTCAGAACCAATGCTAGGAAGTTTTTCTTCACCCAACGGGTGGTAGACACCTAGAATGCACTTCCAGAAGGCGTGATAGGACAGAGTATAGTATTAGGGTTCAAGAAGAGATTGGACAATTTTCTGAAGGAAAAGGGGATAGAGGGGTAAAGATAGAGGACTACTACACAGGTCCTGGACCTGTTGGGCCTCCCTGTGAGTGGACTGCTGGGCACAATGGACCTCTGGACTGACCCAGCAGAGGCACTTCTTATGTTCTTATGAATATAGGTGCCAGTCAGGCATTTACACTTAACACAGAGATCACTATCCCAAAGCCTCAATCGCGCTCCTCTCTGTCCGATAATGTAAGCTGTGTGGAGGACCTTATATTGTAGTTCTTGAAAATCAGCAGACTTAGAATAAGCATATAGGGTCCGCAAGCAAGCCAAGAACTGTTTCTCATAGATGTCAAGCCCAAGATCCCGTTCCCAATGAAGCCATAAAGGTGTAAGCACCGATAAAGTAGATAAAGAAGTGTTGAGCTGACTTGGCGTAATTGAAAAAAATGGTATCCAGCTGCCCCTTAACCCAAGTCCCCTCATGCATCCAATGCTCAATATCCCAATAATACCAAAATTGGAAATAAAAGAATAGATAACGGTGAGGTAAACCCCAGACATCACAGACTTGTTGAAAAGAGGGGAAACTCTCGGTGGACAGCTCCAGCAGATGTTCCATGGCCACACATCCCAGAGATGCCCAGTTCCGAAACACAGAGCGGCCCCATCCTGGAGTAAATTGAAAGTTCCCCTCAAACTGCAGAAAAGGGGACAATACTGGTATAATTCATCTCTGTCTCTGTCTCTCTGCCAGCTTTGGGGCACACACTGTAGAAGTCTGCCCAGCACCAGTCCTACTTCCCAACTACTGTAATTTATTTATTTATTGGGATTTATTAACCACCTTTTTAATGAAGAAATTCACCCAAAGCAGTTTACAATATACTGAATAGTAATCAGGCACGCTTAAGTATTTTCCCTAATTGACGTTGAACCCCAATCCTAATGTTTTTCCCATTTACAATTTCCAGACTGTAGAAGTCTGACTGGCATCGGTCTTACTTCCCAACCTCTGAAGCTGCCATCACAGCTCACTCCAGTTATGAGGTAGTTTAAGTTTTGCTTTAATTGGATTCCATCATTTTTATCCAAAGTTTTTTTGAATTCTGTCACTCTTTCTGTCTTCATCTTCACAACCTCTCACAGGAGGGCATTCCAGGCATCCACCACTCTTTCCATGAAAAAAGTATGTCCCCCTTTCATCCAGCATTTCCTCTCTTTTTCTCTCCCTTTCTCTCCAGCGTCTTCTCTTTCTCTCCCTCCTTCCATTCAGTATCTCCCTCTTTCTCCCCCCCCTCCCTGATCCATCCTTGCATTTTCTACTTACCCCAGCTGCTGTTGCTGCTTCTCGAGACCAGTAAAGCAATGCTGGGGCCACAGTTTTCAGGTGTACACTGTTGGTTTTGTGGTCCTCTACTCTGGGATAGGAAGTTGCAGTCAGAGGGGGGCAGGAGACTAGCAGAACCGGCAATGGTCCTGGGATTGCTTTAGGTTGGTTTGCTGCTACTCCTGCTGGTCTGAAGAAGCAGAAGTGGCAGGAAGGAGTTGAGGAAGGTCCTCTACTGGACACCATGTACCCCTTGCAGGGGACTTGCTTAGCCCTTGGGGTACTTGTATCACATATTGATAACCTCTGCTACAGAGTGCCACCCCTCTTGAAATCTACCAGACCCCATCTTTCAAGGTCAAACTAATTAGACTACTTTGGTATTGAGCAGTAAGTAGTATTATTGTAGGTGGTAAGGGTTGTTTTTTAGGGCGTCTAAAATAGATTTGAAAGTCTGCCCTATTACTGTGGGGGTAAGGTGAGAGGGAGATTTGAGCTTGTTGGGTGGAAAAGCAGGACTGGATATTGTCAGGAAAGATCAGCCCTTGTAGAGGCGAGAGCTCAAAGGCTGCTGTAAGTGGTCATTCCTACAATTATGTTTGTTTATTCAAAGCAATTATGTTTATGTTTATTCAAAGCTTCAAACTATATAGGTACCTAAACGATAGTATTCTATATCCAGGATATCTAACTGCCTGATATGCCCCTAACCTGCCTATGCCTCTCCCATGTCCATGTCCCCTTGAAGTTGCGCAATCTGGAATCTGAGCGTACAGCTTAGAGAATAGTAAGGGCAGTTACAGTATGTGCATGACTTCTGATTTGTATCACTGAGCACCAATTATAGCCTATGGTTGGCTGTTAACCCAAATTAAGATTAAATTATTAAGTTATATACACAACTGCCCATTTTCTAGTTGGGTGTCTAGTTTGGGCATGGATCCCAGTTATGCACATAAACTAGTCAATTGGGTGCTAACGACCAATTATTTGAATTAATTGGAGTTAATTGGCACTAATCTGGATTTACTCATGCATCTGCCTAAGTGTTAGGCTGCGTACCCAAAGGGTTGGATTCTACAAACGGCACAGATATCGGCGGCTGCCTATATAAGGGTGGCCAATCGAATGTCAGAACTAGATTGAAATAATTGGTAAAAAAACACAAACCTTTGGCTCCCAACCAGAATGACACCAGCAGTTTAGGTTAATTAGGTTAAACCATACAATTAAAGGGACTTCAGTACAGGCTCAATCAACCCTCCAAATCACACAAGGCCCCGGGGCAGGTATTTATAGGTCACTAGCACCAAACCAAAGGTCTAAATAAACCCTGCTCCGTACATTGTTTATTCCCTTGTCTCAAAACAAATTTCATAAGCAAATGAATATAAATATAAAGTGCAGGTATGCATTCAAAGAAGGGGGGAAAAAGGAGATATAAAGTGCTTTGAGTCCCCCCAAAATTTAGTCAAAAATGGTAATCAATCAAAAAAACTCATAAACAATGTATGAAGAAAAAAGTCACAATTGGTATCAAACAGCTAAGATACAATTCAACTTAGCTGAATCCTCTCAGGTTCATGTCGCCACTTTATCTCCACTCCATTCGAATGCCAGTCATGCAATGTAGAATTGCGGCTACCTCAAACATAGGGTTTTGAAGGCCTACATTTTTGGCGCCTATGTTTGACATGAATCGTATCTATGAAGGTGCCTAAGAATTCCTAAGGTTGTTTCTGGTGTTAATCATGCCTACTTCAACATTAGGCATTCTAAGGTGCCGCCATAGACGCAATGAAGGCACTGTTTTTGTAGGCGCCGCTAGGTGCCTACATTTTTTAATGCCAATTAAGGTAACAGTAGAATGCTTATTGGTGCTTAACTTAAGACGCCATTTGTAAAATATGCCCCAAAGTGTCTTGCATACAACCCTAAAGGTGGTAGGGCCAAGGGCAGGGGCATGGGTGAATCAGGGGGCATTCCAAATATTTGGGTGCAGTATATCATGGTTATTCACCCAACTTGTGACCAAGGCTTTATACCAGGATTCAGCGAGCATAAGTCCTCACACCCAATGTTGGGCTCAGGAATCCATACTATTCTACATAGAATAGCACTCAGTCAAATTTTTCCTAGCACCTAAATTTGAGTCAAAAAACATCCAAAACCATTCAGAAAATACATTCACTAGGAATAAAGTGGATTGGACCTAATTAAATTTTTAATAAAATGAAGTTTTTTTTAATATAAGTTGGAGAAAAGTCCTCAGTATCACCTAATGTATAGAGACCAATTCCACTCAACACAGGGATAAACACTCCTCAGAATAACAAATGAAGAAGAAAGACACATTATGGATCTGAAAAACTCTACCTTAGTCCAAATGTCCAAAGCAGCTACAAAAACTCACATAACACTCCAAAAATTCATAAATGTCAATGGTGATTTCAAACTATTTCTAGCAGTAAGGACTTCTTGTGAGAGTGGTTACCTTGGAAAACCACTGGTGAAACAAGGGACCTTGTCGGAAATCCTGTTATGAAATCCCAATGCCTGAATTCACCGTTTTATGGTACCGCAAAGGTTTATTCTATTGCTGATGTTGTTTATGACTATGGACTGGGACGTCTGGTGCCTCTTCATAAGTTTACCTTTATACTATCACTGTTGACATTTAAGAATTTTGGGATCATAATCCACAATATATAAAAATTGCCTGTGGCAGTCCCCATGGTTGAACAAGTGACAAAGCAAAAAACAAATGAACAAAACGTCATGATAAATAAGCAAGTAATAAAGGAGTGGGGATGGAACTTGAACACATCAACCAGAGATAAAATCAATAGTTGGTTTTTTTTGCCATTTAGCAAGTCAACCATAAAATAATACTGCCATCTACTGGGTAGGTTCTATTAAAAAGAAGTTTCACTCCATCTCATTCATTTATTCACTATTTCACACTGTTTCATTATACAATATGAATACACTCTCACTCACAAATACACTTCATAATTTATCTCTCTGTCACTTGGGCTATTTCTTTTAATAGCTGTTTTGTTACATTCACCATGTTCTAGAATATATATTTGTATATTCACAGATACTGTCTGCTACATAATAGTATATACACAATGTTAAAAATCCCAAAGTGTCATCTTGTGTTCTTGGTTATTTAATTTCAATCTGACATATAATTGTTTTTCTTATGTTTCTGGTTATGTATTTCCTATTCAATTTGTTGCTGTCATTAATTTATGTTTGCACTTTAGATGTCTCTTGAGCCCCTGAGGCAGACTTTAATGCTGAAATACGGACTGTCTAGGATCTGCAAAACTGTATAAAATCAATAATCAGTGCTTAATAGAGACTCTTTTTTATTTTTTAATTATCTATATTCATTTTGAAGCCAAAAATAAGTGCAACACAATATACAATCAAATTACACTATAATAGCACCTAAATTCAATCAAATTGTAATCTATGACAAATAAATATAACACCCCCCATCTTCATATTCAAAAATTGCACTCAAATTAAAAATTAAAAAATCATAAGTGTTTGAGACTTGTGCTGTTAAGGCAGAGCTTACAAGAATGGGGCAGGGACTGGGACAGCGACAAAACTCACGGAGACGGGACGGGGAAATTGAGTTCCTGTGGGGATGGGGACAAATTTGACCCCATATCATTCTCTAGAACTAAAGTCAATTTATTACACCCAGAACCTGGTGGCACAAACAAGAGGACCTGACACAGCCGCTTTTTTGGCTAAATGATGTCTGCATCAGGGGATCAAATGTCTCTAGATGTGTTGGGCATGAACACAACTGAAAAAGTGTCACAATGTACAGCCTCAGATGAATGGAACTACACAGTAAATCAATAAACTCTTCCACCTAAGCACCTAAGTTAAGATTTTGTTTATAGAATATGGGGCTCATAATCAAAACTTTAAAGTCCAAAACCCAGCCTATGTCAGCACTTGGATGTCCTAATAGCAGGAACGTCCAAGTGCCGATAATCAAAAACAACTTTCTGGGCATGCAGCAGCATTTCTAAGATGCTGTGCTTCCAGAGAGCAAAGCGGCGTGTTGGGAGGTGTGTTATGGGTGGGAATAGGGCGGGCTTCAACCTGGACATACCCCAGCCATAATCAAAGCTTTCCTAGAGGGAACTTAGATGCTGGAAGATAGACCTGCTTAAGTTGCGTCTAAGTTCCACAAAGGTGCCCAAACTGACAAGAAGGCCACTGGAGGATTTAAGGCATGACCCCTCTTATTCCCCAGGTGGTCATGACCCCTCCCACTACCCAAAGTGCGAAAAAAATCCCAAAACCCATAGGCTGATCACTGCCTATAGGGCTGTTTGCTGCAAATGATAGGGTTTCCCCCTCCCAATGCATCTTGGGATGTAGTGGGAGGGGCTGAAGGTCCTCATTGGCTCAAAATAGTGAGCAGTGCAAGCAGGTCTCTGGAATAGCCTGGTTAGCAATGATGTGGACTGTAAAGAAGGGGGCCCAGGCCCATATGCCACCCTAACTAATACACTTGTGGTGGAAAGTGTGGTAGACAGGTGAATACAGTAGGTTTTGAGGGAGTTTTGGAGGGCTCACCATATAATGTATGCATGTATTTATGATGAGATGTGTACCTGCCACCCTTAATGTGAAATTCACAGCAGTGATCCCTAGGTTGCCTCACTGCTTTGCTGGCATATTTGTGTGGCCAGTCCATTAAAAATGTTGGCCCCTCCGACATGCAAATGACTTGTTTTGGACATTTTTAATTTGGACATTTTTTTTCAATAATGGCCAAAAAAATAGATGTCTTGGTTCAAAAATGGGCATTTTCGCTACCTGATTTTTGGAAATTTTTCTCAAAATATTCAAAGTCAGGCTTAGATGTCCTATCAAAAATATCCCTCCATAAGAGTACTGTTAAATGGCATATGTAGAATAGCATACTGATGTAATGACACTTCATTCTCAAATGTGAGGCAAAATTTTATATCCTGCTTTGTGTTTGCTATCTAGGCTTTCAATCATTGCCTCTTCATATACCTGAAGCTGTTGTTGACCAAGATAAATCTGTTGTTACCAAAATTTCCAATTTCCAAGAAGTTTCCAACATTCCACAATTAAAACCAACAACTTCAAAGCCAAGGAGTCTTCCTAGAATAACTGCAAACCACACTACTGGTATAAAGGTTATTAGCCATGCTTCCAGAACAATCAACAGATTGGACACAAGAAGTCAACCCTCTGGAGAACAGACTATGCTAAGTACACCTTCAAGGCACAAACTATCATTTCCTGAAAAAATATTTGCAATACGGACAGAATATCAAAACCCTTTAACCAGTGAGCGTACAACTTTTATTGGGAAATCTAAAACAATAAATGGGAACACACCAGCGAGCAGTTTGCAAAATGAAGGAATTAATACCAAAGTTCAAGTTCCACAGCTCAGGCTGAAGGAAGATCCTTTATGGAACATCCCTGTGAAAGTCACTGAGTCATCACCAATGCTGGAACCAACAGCAACAACAATGCTGCAAGTTTTAACATGTGCAGATTCTCCCTGTTTCCCAGGGGTTCCCTGTGAACCAAGACAAATTGGAGGTTTCAAATGTGGTCGTTGTCCTTATGGCTATTATGGAGATGGTGTTACTTGTAAAGGTACTGTATTGAAGATACACGGTTGATTTTTCCAGAATAATTCTATAAAGAGCTGCCTAGTTTTAGGCAGCAAGAAGGCACATAAATGACAGTATTGTAGTCATTCAAATGCATTAGTAGATATTTACTTGAGTAAATGGTCTCTTATACAATACCAACAGAAAAATATGCACCATGTCTTGATGGTGCATATTTTGCTCTTGGGTGTGAGCACTGGTAGAGTTTGGGCATAGTGCTATAATTTATGTGCATTCATGCGTTACATTTAGGCATAGGCATTTATACCAACTATAGAACTGGTGACAATGGTCATGCCTAAATGTGCCTGCATTCTCCGCAACTTGCGTTACTATTCACTCAAGAAAATTAGGCACCTATGTTTCTATAGAATAGACCTAAGAGAAGCACCATTTTTAGTGCCCGTGCTAGCTTCTCTGTAAATTGGCACCCTAATCTAGCATAGGGAGCACTAATTCTAGAATGGCATCAGGGCATCCTGATGCCATTATAGAATACTGGTATAAATCTGGCATTGGTGCACCAAAAAGGTTGTGCCTGCTTATGCCAGCTCAATGACAGGTATAAGTGGACATGCCTAAACATACCACTTAATGAGCACATCTTATAGTACTCTATAAGATTTGAGCATTGTTGCTTGGCATGCCCACATCTTACCCATGGTTTTCCTCTGTGTATGCCCCTTACCAATTGCGTATTATGCCACTTATCTGTGAGCATTCAGTAGAGTGTTTTAGGGCAGTGTGCATAAGCGGCATATACTTCTGCATTTATGCACAAAATACGTGCGTAAATGCCTGTGCACCTTTTATAGAATTGCCTTGTAAGCCTTGATGTGATTAATTTAATTTTTATGGGTCAACTCAATACTAATGCACGTTAAGGTGTTAATTCATAGGAAGCAGATTGAAACTGGGTGCCATAGTGCTTTCATTATGTGTCGATTGGGTTTGATGACATCTCATTACATGACAATTCATCACTGATATTTCATTACTGAGTCAGCTCATCACACAACACGCGTTCAGGTTAAATATATTCAAATTATATGTGAAGAAAACTTGCTTCAAATGGGGGGTATACATTTGGGCTTGTTCTTTTGCACCTGAACATGACCCTCACTAAAACGTCTTGCACAAAATTTCCATGAGGCCCATATTTAGGTGCATAAGAACAGTGGTGTAGGAAGGGGGGCTGGGGTGAGTGGTCCACACCAGGTGATGTCTTGGTGGGGGCATTGGTACCCGTCTCCTTCTCCGCTTCCCTCGCCCCTTCCTGACCCCCCCTGCCGTGCATGTGCTCCCCTTCCTTTCCCTTCCCTCGTACCTCTTTAAATTTTCCTGGCATGAGCAACATCACAAACTTGTTGCCCACGTCATAGAAACATAGAAATAGACGGCAGATAAGGGCCACGGCCCATCTAGTCTGCCCACCCAAATGACCCTCCCCTACCTTTCTCTGTGAATAGATCCCACGTGTCTATCCCATTTGGCCTTAAAATCAGGCACGCTGCTGGCCTCAATAACCTGAAGTGGAAGACTATTCCAGCGATCAACCACCCTTTCAGTGAAAAAGAATTTCCTGGTGTCCCCATGCAGTTTCCCGCCCCTGATTTTCCACGGATGCCCCCTTGTTGCCGCGGGACCCTTGAAAAAGAAGATATCTTCTTCCACCTTGATGCGGCCCGTGAGATACTTGAATGTCTCGATCATGTCACCCCTCTCTCTGCGTTCCTCGAGTGAGTACAGCTGCAACTTATCCAGTCGTTCCTCGTACGGGAGATCCTTGAGTCCCGAGACCATCCGGGTGGCCATTCTCTGGACCGACTCCAGTCTCAGCACATCCTTACGGTAATGCGGCCTCCAGAATTGCACACAGTATTCCAGGTGGGGCCTCACCATGGATCTATACAATGGCATAATGACTTCAGGCTTACGGCTGACGAAACTCCTGCGTATGCAACCTATGATTTGCCTTGCCTTGGATGAAGCTTGCTCTACTTGATTGGCAGTCTTCATGTTCTCACTGACGATCACCCCTAAGTCTCGTTCTGCTTCAGTTCTTGTTAGGATCTCGCCATTAAGGGTGTAAGTCTTGCATGGATTTTGGTTGCCCAGGTGCATGACTTTGCATTTTTTGGCATTGAAGCTGAGTTGCCAGGACCTAGACCAGCGCTCCAGTAGGAGTAGGTCATGCATCATGTTGTCGGACATTGAATTTATGTCTGTTGTGCTTTTGCCCACTACATTGCTTAGTTTGGCGTCATCGGCGAATAATGTTATTTTACCTCGCAGCCCTTCTGCCAAGTCTCTTATAAAGATGTTGAATAGGATCGGGCCCAGGACCGAGCTCTGCGGCACTCCACTGATTACCTCCGTCATTTCGGAGGGGGTGCCGTTCACCACTACCCTCTGAAGCCTACCTCCAAGCCAGTTCCCAACCCATTTCATCAATGTGTCGCCCAATCCTATAGAACTCATCTTGCTCAGCAACCTGCGATGTGGTACGCTATCGAATGCTTTACTGAAGTCCAGGTATACGATGTCCAGGGACTCCCCAACATCCAGCTTCCTCGTCACCCAGTCAAAGAAGCTGATCAGATTGGATTGGCAGGATCTCCCTTTAGTAAATCCATGTTGACGGGGATCCCGTAGATTCTCCTCATTCAGGATCGTATCCAATTGGCGTTTGATTAAAGTTTCCATTAGTTTGCACACTATTGATGTGAGACTCACCGGTCTGTAGTTTGCTGTCTCCATCTTGGAACCTTTCTTGTGGAGTGGAATGACGTTAGCCGTCTTCCAGTCCAACGGGACGCTACCCGTACTAAGGGAGAGATTGAAGAGCGCGGATAGCGGTTCCGCCAAGACATCACACAACTCCCTGAGCACCCTGGGGTGTAGGTTGTCAGGCCCCATTGCCTTGTTAACCTTAAGCTTTGACCGCTCGCAGTAGACACCGCTGGGTGTAAACTCGAAATTACTAAACGGGTCATCTGCGTCAACCCTTGTCTGTAGCTGAGGGCCGAGTCCTGGCACCTCGCGGGTGAAGACTGAGCAGAAGTATTCATTTAACAGTTGGGCTTTTTCCGAGTCCGCTTCTACATAGTCTCCATCTGGTTTCCTAAGACGTACTATCCCGCATGAGTTCTTATTTCTGTCACTGATATACCTGAAGAAGGATTTATCTCCTTTCTGGATGTTCTTCGCTAGAGACTCCTCCATGCAGAATTTGGCCTCCCTAACTGCTGTTTTGACGGCTTTTGACTTGGCCAGATAGACTTCCCTAGAGTCCTGTTTCCCTGATTGTTTGTATGAGATGAATGCTTTTTTCTTCTCTTTGATGAGGTCCGAAATCTCCGCAGAGAACCACTGTGGCTTATTGTTCCTTCGCTGTTTACTTACTGATTTAACATAGCGGTTTGTTGCTTCTTGTATGGCGGCTTTCAAAGTCGACCACATTTCTTCCACGTTATCGGTTTCTGCTTGGCTTTGTAGGGCCTGGTGAACTAAGTCTCCCATTTCTTTGAAGTTTGTGTCCTTGAATTTGAGGACCTTGGTCAGTGTGGTAGATTTAGTGAAACCTTTCCTGAGATTGAACCATACCATGTTGTGGTCACTGGAGGTCAATGTGTCGCCCACCGAGACCTCTGTGACACTTTCTCCATTGGTAAGTATCAGGTCCAGTATTGCCTGATCCCTTATTGGTTCCAACACCAGTTGCCTGAGTCTTGCTCCCTTCATAGAATTTAATAGCCTCCTGCTGCTGCCAGAAGCAGAGGAAAGCGTGTTCCAATCCACATCAGGCATGTTGAAGTCACCTAACAATACTGTGTCCCCACGCAAGGTGATATTCTCTATATCTCCGATTAATTCCATATCTAGGTCTGTTGTCTTGGGGGTCTGTATATTACGCCAAGATACAGGCATTTGTCCTTCCCTCTGGCCAAATTTACCCAAAGGGATTCCCCAGTGTAGTGGACATCTGTGATCCTGGTGACCTTAATATCATCTTTAGTATATAATGCTACACTTCCTCCCATTTTGCCCTCCCTGTCCCGGCGAAGCAAGTTGTAACCCGGTATGACCATGTCCCACCCGTGGGAATCCGTGAGCCAGGTCTCAGATATCGCCACCACATCCAGGTCGGCATTCCTCATTTCTGTTTCTAATTCCAGGATCTTGTTTCCCAGACTGTGGGCGTTTACGTACATAGCCCTCCATGTTGTATGTTTGTTATGTCTCAGTGAGGATATTCCCGCTTGAGCTACTTGGACACCTTTAGCATTATTCGCATGTTTTGTACTTTCCCTAGACCCAGAGTTACAACGTGCACCTATCCCGGACTCCCCAGACCCAGACCTACAGTGTGTTCCTATCCCAGACTCGGAAATGTGTGTACCCTGTGGGGGTATTCCCGCTTGGGCTACTTGAACTCCTTTAGTACAATTTGCAATGTGTGTTCTCTCGCTGGACCCAGAATTACAATGTGTACTCCCTCTAGACCCAGAATTACAATGTGTACTCCCCCTAGACCCAGAATTACAATGTGTACTCCCCTTAGATCCAGAATTACAATGTGACCCAGAATTATAATGTGAGCCAACCCCAGACTCGAAAGTGTGTATTCTCTCCCCTGACCCAGATCGGTGTTTACTTATCTTAGTCTCAAAAAAGTATTGGCAGCTTAGCTCGCCAGGTAGATTGTTTGTGCCCGTACCCTCCCCCAACTTACCTAGTTTAAAGCCCTGTGTAGTAGGCGGGCTAGACGGTGTCCAAGGATGTTCTTCCCTCTTCTGGTCAGGTGTAACCCGTCTGGTCCCTGTAGTCCTTGCAATGCCTCTCCATGGTGCAAGAACCCAAAGTTCATCTCCTTGCACCATCCCTGCAGCCAGTTGTTTGCCATCTGGATGCGATCCTCCCTGGCACTGCCCTTGCCCCTTACTGGGAGGATCGAGGAGAAGACCACCTGGGCATCCATCCTCCTCAGCTTCTCACCCAGGGCTCTGAAGTCTTCAGGTATGCTCTCTGGGGTGCTCCTGGCGGTGTCTTGAGGCCCTTCGCGCCGAACGGCTATGCGCCGTTGGCTCATCCCCTTTTATGGGGGGAGTTTGGCTGGTGACATCGGGGGGTGGGCGGAGTTAGCTCTCGCCTCTTCCCCTGCTAGCACCGCCTTCTCTGCTCCTCTCTCCACTTCTTCCTGCTAGCACACCCTCTGCTCCACTCACTGTGTCGGTGTCAGATTCTCAAGCCATGCATTTCTTGGGGAGTGTGTGGCGTGCCACGGTGGTTTGAACTACAGCCTCAGCACCCTGAGGTTGTAGGTTCAAAATCCACGCTGCTCCCTAAATATAATCTATTTACACATATCCCTGAAAGTTCTAGTTTCTTCTCTCTGTCACCTTGAACCTACTTAAGCATAGAGCCACCTAGAACATTTATATAATAACATAGTTATAATATTCATGATGTCAGCACAATACAAATGAAACCCCTTCTTAGGCACACATTAGAACATTCAAATAGCATAGCATTGTTTGGCATTAAAAGATCATTGATGTATGAGAAAGTTGGATCTGATTGTGCACTTTTAGACAGCAAGAGTTGAAGGTGCAGCATTAATAACCTTGGGAAAAGGAGAGTGAATTCCAGCTTTTGCACAGCAGCAACTTCAGTCAGTGGGATTTGGTTAATATGTGTCCCGTGTTCCAAAGAGAACTGTTGTCTGTTGCTCATTGCTAAACACTAGAGGACTATTGCTGCTAGATTCCAGAAGGAAGAAGATGGAGCTTATCAAAGGGTATAAAGGAAGGCAATTGGGCAAAGGCATACATATAATTTATTTGTAGATATACAGTATGTAAAGTAAAAAAAAAAAAAAAAGCATTATGGAACTCTGATTAGGTAACTATTTTAAAATGTCTTCTATCTTTTTCCTTGGTCTGTTACCTTTGCTGTTCTGCGATTATCTGATGTTATCAATAAAAACTGTTTGAAACATAAAGGGGCCCTTTTATCAAGGCGCGGTAGGGGTTTAATGCACGGAATACCGCGCGTTAAACCACCTGCCGCACTAGTCGCTAACGCCTCCATTGACGAGGCGTTAGTATTTTGGCTTAGCGCATGATGAAATGTCTGATGAGCTAACCCCTGTAGCGCACCTTGATAAAAAAAAGCCCAAAATGTTTAGGAAATGAATATATTAAAGGAAGTATTAAATTAAGCTAAAATGTTATGGTCAATAACAGTATCTTGAGAGAGATATATATATGTTTCCTTTTTCTTTTAAGCAATATGTAGATACCCCTGTGGTAAGAACATGGAGTGTGCAGCACCAAATACTTGTAGGTGCAAAACTGGTTACTCTGGTTACAGTTGTCAAACAGGTAAGTGTCCCTGTTAGATTGACAGAATCTAGTCCATTGAATCTAACAATGTGTATCTTAAGTGAATAATTTTGATTTTACACAGCGATGTGTCGTCCGGACTGTAAAAATCATGGAAAGTGCAGTAAACCTAATGTCTGTGAATGCCTACCAGGTTATGGTGGAACAACGTGTGATGAAGGTAATTAATATGGTCCAATAGGATTATAATATTAGAATCAATTACTTCTTGTAGAAGGTGCAATGCTGAGAAATGAAGATATGTGGGACTATAGCTATTTATTTGGTAAGTCTGACTTCCAGGGATAGTTACTAAGTTATCAGCAGCCACTTTAAAAAACAGCCACCGATCGCATGTCAATCATGCACCGGTGCCATTTATAGAATCACAGCTTCGTGAAAGGTAGGCAGCAAAAAGGTAGGCCAGGGTTTTTAAGGTCTACATTTCTGGCACTTACCTTTCAGATGAGTCACGGCTACGGAGGCGCTTTACGATGCCTAATGCCACTTTTGGTGTTAGCCACACCTACAGTGGCATTAGGCGTTGTAAAGCGTCTCCACAGCTGCAATACAGGTGCCTAAACTTTTTTAACGCTATTATTTTTTTAAACAGCTTTTTGCACTTAAGTTAGGTACCGGAAGGATGCCTACCGCCGCCTAATTTAAGGCATTGTTTAAAGAATATGGGCCTAAGCTACTGAAAATGTAATTTTATCATAGCAAAATATAACAGGCATGTCACTATCCTTACTACTCTTGCATAGTAAATTTCATACTATATATACAGCATAATTCTGCTCTATTTTGCCTTAAATAACCTTTGTGAAATGTTTAGGAAAAAGGTTTGAATGATCCTCTATAGATAACCATGCTCTCAACAGTAAATTAAATTCACTTTCATTCTCCTTTTTTTTCTGCATCCATATTTGGTTTTAAACCTTATTCATATAGATTGTCTACAGATAAATAATCTTTACCCCAACTTCTGTCTAAATCCTGTTTTCAGCACATTGTGATCCACCTTGTCAACATGGAGGCAGTTGTTTGGCAAGAAATGTTTGTACCTGTCCTTTTGGTTATGTGGGACCAAAATGTGAAACAAGTTAGTAGAAATTTAATTTCTTAAACAGTGAAAATATTTAGGTTCCTATTTACTAATGTTTAGCATGCAATGCTGGTGTTATCATGTGTTATCTACCTTAAAACCCATTTTACGCAATGGGGTTTGAGGCAGATAACATGCAATAAAGCCATTATCACATTGGCAAACATGAATAAATATGAACCATAGTGAATTATTCCTCTGCTAGTGGCAATTCTTTTAAATAATGATCTGAACATCAGGGATCAGTATGGTAAGTTTATTGGGTTTGTTTATCCAAAATAACAATGACAGCATGCAACACTTTTTAAATGCAAAAACAAGTCTCCCCTGACTACTACAAAAAATGCAAAAACAACAAGTTTTTGCAGTTCTCCTCCTTTTTTGGGTTTTTGTATTGTTCATTGGAACACTTTTTAAATGAGCACAGTATTAGATCATATTTCTCCCAGCTTATTAAAAATGAGCTGCATTTTTCCAATAGAAGAGATTGTTCATACGCACTGTGCTTAAACATATAACATTATTGCATAAAAATAGCTCATAGTGACTCTCACACAAGTTCAAAGCATCATTCGCCCCTCATTCTGTGAGGAGCCGCTGAAAAGTTCTCAGCCCAGCCAAGAAGAGAATGATGTGTAGCCATGAAACTTACAAGTTATTCCACACTTTTCTTGACACTTTTCATTTCAATGATATGAAATGAAGTGAAAAGTGTCAAGAAAAGTGTGGAATAACTTGTAAGTTTCATGGCTCCACATCATTTTCTTCTTGGTTGGGCTGAGAACTTTTCTGCGGCCCCTCGTAATTGCTATTCTGTAGGGGTGGGGGATATGTGGCATAGGGCATCAATGTAAGGGGGCAGAGCATGGGCCCTGCTGCCACTAACAAACATGATAAATCAGAGTAGAAGTGATAAACAGAAGCAGTATTTAAGAGTATTTTGTATTGATCATGAGAGTTAATACAGAGGGACAGAGAGATGAAACACGAATACTGCAAGGAGGCAGTGAGATGCTATTAATGCCACATTAGTGCAAGGGATAAGCACAATGAAATTGCACAATAGCCTTTTGAAACTGAATGCTTTACAAAAGAAAGCACCAAACATTATTGGTTTCCTTCTGCACAGTAGCTTTCACAGAATAAATCGCTGTTTCAAGTGTTGCATTGTTTTCTCTGTGCTTAACTCCATGATGTGTTTGTTTAAAATCTGCTGCCCCAGTGGTTTGCCAATATCACTGTGAAAATGGTGGCGAATGTGTCGCTCCAGATGTCTGCAAATGTAAAGCTGGCTGGTATGGACCTACATGTAGTACAGGTGAGAAGAACTCGCTTTGTGTAATATTTCTGTTAAAACTACCATGCTTTGCTTATGTTGGATACTAAAGTCATCAATTTCTCACTAAAGTAATGCTTGTGAATAACATTGACATGAAGACACACACATATATATCATATAATATATTATATGGTCTGACTCCCCTATATATGAATACTTTATTACGTACATCATTGACTAGGCAATAATATAACACTCAAGATGCAACGTGATTGTAATTTTCTAGTCCTAAGGGGGATTACCTCAAAAAAGCAGTGTACTACCTTATCAAACTGCTTCCATCTGGTTGACGTTCTCTAATGAATTAAGATCTATATCAAACTTTGGTGCCTTTAAGAAAGTACTTAAAACAACCTTGTTTTGGAAATACAGCTTACGTAGTTGACATTGGACAATGTCCATCTAATATTTTTTTTGTGTAAATTGACTACAATATGTAAATCCTAGATTTCACTGACCTAGCTTCTTGTTATGTAATCCACTATGAACTAATTACTGGCCATAATGGAATATAAATGACTTAACTGTAACTGTGTAAGTAGGCATCTTCGTAGAGTTCCAGGACTAATGTGTTCTGAATTTTACTGTATTTCACAGCTCTGTGTAATCTTGTCTGCCTCAATGGGGGATCGTGCATTAAGTCAAACATTTGCCTCTGTCCAAATGGATTTTTTGGTGCCCAGTGTCAGAATGGTAATATTTTAATTTTCTTTCATTATTGTTGTTGTTCCTTTTAGCGGTGCTAGTGGCAGCGTGTTCATTTGTAGAGACTTTTATTCTGAGACATTTTCCATGCAAACGCTAGGAAATGCTACATGCAAAATGATCCCTTAAACTAGGTCATCGATCTTTACCACTGGCGGATTGATGAACCCGTAAACCAACTAACCACCAGAACTTTGTTTTTATGTCATATCATATCAGTTTTTACATAGACCTTACCATACCATACATTTTTCTTCTGTACCACAGTTTTCCACTAGAATTCACTGTGGTTTACAAGATTTAAGAACAGGACATGCACATTGAGTGAAGAGTAGGGGGCAGGCTCCTGGGATTTCATTATAGGTCCAAGGTGAAAAGGTGGGTTTTAAGGTTTTCTCTGAAGATAAAATACTGGCATGGTTGTCATAGATGGAGAGAGAGGCCTGAGCAGATTCATCAATATCCTTATAGTTGACCAACACAAATCAAACAAGCTTCTATTTAAGATTTCAGAATTTATTATTTTTTTATATTTATTGATTTTCCAAACTTCAATAGTGCAATACATAAATATATCATATATAATAAGTCAATATAAGCACATTTAACTTTCGAATACACATAACCAATCATTTTCTCCCCCCCACCCACCCACCTAATGATAATTTAATAAAACACAGAAGCATAGATTTCCCCAATAACCTTACCCTATTCAATTAGTCATATCCTTCCATCCTGCCACCTATCCCAAGTGTAAATATTTAAAGATCAAATTATGACAGAAATAACTCCTCCCACCCTTCCCTGGATGTGTACCAAAATAAACAAAAACTGACACACTATCAAAAACCTATTATAATGAGGTAACATAAGATGTCAACGGGCCCCATACTAATTTAAATATATTACCATGCCCCAAACTATCAGCGTTCATCCTTTAATTTCAGAAATTTTTTAATTGCCTTCAGAAGCGGTACTCAGAACTTATAATTCATTTAGTCCGAATATAAACCGCTGTGCTTCCTCATCGTCTCACTTTTTTAAATATAAATTAACAGCTTCAGTATATTAAAAATCTTTTTTTGTATCTTAATATTCTACTTTCAAAAGTTCATTAATTTGGCTCATTCCTGCCACAATATCACAATGCATACTCAATCTTAGGCTTCACTGCATGCTCATTTAGGCTTCTCTTACTTTTATCCCACATGTTCTTGAATAAATACAAGCCATTTTTACTATGATGATATTTTGTATCTCCTTGGTCTATCCTAGCTAAGCCTCAGATCATGAATGCATGTCCATACACTTTCTATCCACTGCAAAATAAGTCAGGTCTATATTCAGAGGGTTTTATGCAGATAGGAGTGGCTCATGTGGATGAGTGGACTGGTCACTGATATTCCGCAGAGTTGCCCAGATAATGCCACTGAACATCTTTACTGATTTGCCTCAGTACTATCCAACTAGGAGGCAATTCTAGAAATATTACCAACTTTTGGGTGTCAAAATGCAGTTCAAATTCTCTAATTGCATCTGGGTGCAAATCTCTCTCCTGAACATTCATTGTGGAGATCCTGAAAACTTGACTGGTTGGGGCGTCTTGGGAACAACTGCACCTTATATACCTCCTCCCCCTTTTTACAAAACTGTAGCATTGCTTTTAGTGCCAGCTGTGCCAGTAACAGCTGATGCTCAAAGGAATTCTATGAGAATTGGAGCTGTTACTGCCGCGGCCAGCACAAAAAAACATACTACTGTTTTGTATAAAGGGGGGGGGGATAATTTGGGACTAGCTCAGATTACTAGAGTTGTACAAATTCATTACTACCCTTGTTGTCTGTTCAATATCACCATATCTTGTTTGTTTAGCTGTTTGCAGCCCTCCCTGTAAAAATGGTGGTCATTGCATACGGAATAATGTTTGTACCTGCCATGAAGGTTACATTGGGAAAAGATGTCAAAAAAGTAAGGCAATACTTATATATATATATATATATTTTCAAACTTAGCAATAAGGGATGAAGAAATGAAGCACAATATGATGTAACTTTGTACTGAAGGATCATTCTAATTTTAGGTGTCTGTGAGCCCATGTGTATGAATGGAGGAAGATGTGTGGGACCCAACATTTGCTCTTGCGCATCAGGTTGGAGAGGAAAAAGATGCAACACACGTAGGTGACTTACTCTGTAAAGGGTTAGTATAGGGCAGTGTCTCTCAAACTGTGTGCCATGTCATACTTGTGTGCCTTGAAGAGATTCTGAGTGTGCCATGAGAGATTCTAGAATTTTACTTTATTTTTAAAATTTTTCTTCGCAAGTATCCATCTTGGAGGTTAGCGCCCAAGAAAAAAATCTGGGTATCATTTTAGACAATACGATGAAACCTTCTGTCCAATGAGCGGCGGCAGCCAAAAATGCAAACAAGATGCTAGAAATTATTGAAAAATGGATGGTTAACACGACTAAGAATGCTATAATGCCTCTGTATTGCTCCATGGGGCAACCTCACCTGGATTATTGTGTTCAGTTCTGGTCTCCATATCTCAAAAAAGATATAGCGGCACTAGAAAAGGTTCAAAGAAGAGCGACCAAGTTGATAAGGAGGCTGGAACTTCTCTCATATGAGGAAAGACTAAAATGGTTAGGGCTCTTCAGCTTGGAAAAGAGACGGCTAAGGGGAGATATGATTTTAGTCTACATAATCCTGAGTGGAGTACAACATGTACAAGTGGATCGATTTTTTACTCCATCAAAAATTACAAAGGACTAGAGGACACTCGATGAAGTTACAGGGAAATAGTTTTAAAACCAATAGGAAGAAATATTTGTTCACTCAGAGAATAGTTAAGCTCTGGAATGCATTGCCAGTGCTTGTGGTAAGAGCAGATAGTGTAGTAGGCTTTAAGAAAGGCTTGGACAATTTCCTGGAGGAAAAGTCCATAATCTGTTATTGAGACAGACATTGGGGAAACCATTGCTTGCCCTGGATCGGTAGCATGGAATGTTGCTACTCTTTGGGTTTTTGCCAGGTACTACTGACCTGGATTGGTCACTGTGAAGAAGGGCTACTGGGATAGATGGACCATTGGTCTGATGGTCTGACCCGGTAAGGCTATTCTTATGTTTGGATAATTTCCTAAAAGAAAACTCCATAAGCCATTATTAAGATGGACTTGGGAAAATTCACGTCTTATTTCTAGGATGAGCAGCATAAAACCTGTTTTACTCTTTGGGATCTTGTCAGGTACTTGTGACCTGGATTGGCCACTTTTGGAAACAGGATACTGGACTTGTTGGACCTTTGGTCTACCCATTAAGTCAATTCTTATGTTCATAAGGACAGGCTAATCTAGCCTTGGTTTTATCATCCTGCATGCATGGACTTTTAGTTATGACTGTCCACTATTAAAATCTTACAGTTTACTCCCTGTAATGATCTTCCTAACCTCCACAATCTTATGAAGCCCTGCAGGGTCAAAAGTATAAACTAAGCTAAAACTAAACTAAACCTTAGGTTTGTATACCGTGCCATCTCAACAAGCGTAAAGCTCGGCACGGTTTACAGGGTTAGGTTGAAAAGGAGCTACAATGAAGGGTTATAGGAAAGGAGCTAGGAAGATAAAGAGGGACAGGGAACCAAAAAGCGGGAAGTGTTAGGTTTTTGAAAAGAGCCAAGTTTTCAGGTGTTTGCGGAAGGATTGGAGGGAACTTGAAACTCTGAGCGGGGATGTGAGGTTATTCCAGAGTTCTGTGGTTCTAAAGGGGAGGGATGTTCCTAATTTTCCTATGCAAGATATACATTTTGTAGAGGGGATTGATAGATCATGATCTTCTAATTTAATTAAAACATTTGCACCCAGACTATAGCCTAAGGCTTCAGGGCCAGAAAATGCCTTGCATCTCTCTTGCATGACTTTGGAGAAATCAGGAAAATCATTAATTTTTGACCCATAGTCTCCTTGAAAGATGACTATCAAAGTAGCACTAGTCATATAATTCTCAAGAATATTCTAGAAAAGTCCAGACTATCTGCCAAGAAATTTCTCCATATAATATGTCTTTTCAACATAGCCAGTAATAAAGCTTTTCCACCATGATTCTCATTTAAACCAATCTGAATGCTGCATGACATATTTATTATATTCTGTACAGGGTTCAGGGAGTTGTCCCTGGAAGGCAAGATTAAAGACAGAAACTGACCTATTTGATGAGGGCGAATTCACTAGATAAGGAGGTGCTATTCGGCATGCTCAGTGGTAAAAGGAAGCAGGGAAGACCAAAGGCCAGTTGGCTGGATACCATCAAGATTGACAAGGGAGTGAACATCAAATAATTGAAAGAAGCCGTGGAAAACAGGGAAGCATGGCGAGGACTGGCCTACAGAGTATCCAAGGGCCAGACATGACTGAATGGATAGTAGTAGTAGTATTTAATAACCATGCTATACATCTATGTAGAAGAATTAGAGATTTGAGTCTTTCCTGTGGTAATCGGTGATGATGATAGTGGAAAGGAGTTTTGATTGTTAAGTGAATGACCTAGCGGTGACTGAGGATTGGTTAAACAGGCTAACATTAAATTGTAAGTCAGAATTATTATATAGAAGCAAGCATATTTCATATCCAGTCTTAAAGATCAGACTTGAAGTGAACAGCTATCATTTAGTCACATACCTCCTCATTCTAGAATAGATTAAATTTGAGCATGTTTTCCACATTTAAATTTATAGAATACTATACTGAATTCTATTGTTTAACGATTCCTCCCTTCTATTTTATTTTATTTATTTATTTAGATTTTTATCCCGTTCTCCCAGTAGCTCAGAACGGTCTACAAGCAAACATTCACATTGGAGTATATTTGGACATACAAGACTATACAGTAATTTAAATACAGGGACTATACAGCAATTTAAGAACAGTAGTTTAAATACAAGGACTATACAGTAAATTAAGCACAGGTTAAGAGTGGACTATACAGCAATTTAAGTAGGAGATTGGAATGAAGAAGGGAGGGTATGGGGGGGGTTTAAGGGGGTGAGGCATAGACTGAGGTACATTTTAGTTGAAGAGTGAGCATGGGGCATTGACGCCATTTGTGAAAGCTTCAGGTTTGAAAATAATTCTACATGCAAAATGACACCAGCGCAAGGTTTTAAAATTATAACCAGGATTTATTGAATTATTGGTTCTATTTTCCCATTATTAGATCAAAAGAATAGCATAATTGCTTACGTTGCGCTCATGGGAGATCATCATCGTGGCCAAAGGCTGGCCTTCTCACAATGGTCTCGTTTTTCTATCTCATTACAGTCTATTATATAACTTTTGGTTTAGTGACATCATCAAGTTTGACGACCAATAACATTTCTATGGGTGGTCTCAAAGTTTAAACAAAGAAACATTCCTCCATGTTTAAAAGTTAGTCAAAGTTTCAGATGATTTCTGAATTAACATTAACATTCAAAAGAATTCACAATTATTAACATGGTAAATTCTCAGTCCTTCCATGCTGACAAGTTCTGAGCCTTAAAGGAAAAAAACTCCTAAGCTGACAGATTCAAATTGCACAGCCTTACACAGAAATCTTACTCAGGAGAAAAAAAGGGGGGGTTAAATCCCCCTCTCCTCTTCCTGAAGCATGGGCTTCCAATGCCCCCCTTTTCCCTATTCTTGAGACTGACTCTAATCACTTCCAGATGTTGTGCTCAAGAGTTTTTCTTAATGTTTCTGCTTATAAAAACCATTTATATAAACCATTTATATTTTACATTCATGTCACCACATATCACATTCAGGGGCCCCAAACATTCATAATTTCATTCATATCTTGGCCATTCATACTTCATACATTTTATATCTCAGTTTGGAATATGGAATCTAATATGCTTTTTCTAACTGGTCTAAGCACATCTGTTTTCAATTAGAACCACGAGGCTAAAGGCGGGAAGCTGAACAAAGAACAGAAACTATTCACTGGCACAAGATGCTGGCCTAAGACAGGACAGTTATAGTAAAGAACCTAAACTGGACTCCATGTCTCATGTAGTCATGATTTCCACTATGATTTAGCTCAACAGCAAAATACACAAAAAAACACCATTCTTTTCCTTATATTAATCTTTAGTGTGTTTTTTCTTCTGGCCTTAGCTACATTATATTTAAATGTTTTATTCACCTATTTTTCGTACGCTTCTATTTGGGCGCGGTCCTTAACTAACACAGATGTTTGTCTAACTAGAATTACCCAGAATCATACGAAAAAACTACAAAAATACTGCACTATCATGCTTCTGACCTCCATTGCATCGTACCATAAACAGCACGCTAGCCACCACGAGCCACGCGCCACGCGCCATGCGCCACGACTCAAGAGGAGGGTCTTTACCATTTTCCAGAAGGTCATTAATGAGTTCTGTAGTCTGATTTGTGGGGGGAGTTGGTTCCAGAGTTGGGGGATGAAGTGGCTGTAGGAGCGTTTGCGGGCGGTTTCTGAGAGGAGGGACCTTCCTGGGGGGATGCATAGGCGTTTCTCATTTCTGAGCAGAGGGTGCGGGTGGGGATGTACATGGTTTGCTTGTATTTTATGTAGGAAGGGGTGGTGGCGTAAATTATTTTATGCGCTATTACCAGGGCCTTGAATGCGCAGTTGGCTAATTGGGAGCCAGTGTTCAGCACAGAGTGCTGGGGAGATGGGATCATGGTAGTTGAGGCTGTTCTTCTATTCCTTTTTATATATTACTTTAATTCATTTAGATATCATTTACATAGATGATGCTCCTCTCTGTAAAGTTAGGAATTTCTATGAAATATTCTACATGCTTCTCTCCTCCCCACTCCTTCCTGCCCTCCATAGTCCTCCCTACCCTCTTCTAATCCCTTCCTCTGTAATGTCACCTAGAGCTTGTGCGACGCATAGATGACATTACAGAGGAAGGGATTAGAAAAGGGTAGGGAGGACTATGGAGGGCAGGAAGGAGTGGAGAGGAGAACATCAAAGCTTTCACTTGCTTGCAAAATAACCTAAAATTTGACAGCAACCTTACGGCCTCTTTTACAAAGCCGTGCTAGTGGCTGCCCCATGGCAACAGCCCCGAAGCCCTTTAAATCTCTATGGGCTTCGGGGCCGTTAGTGCAGCACAGCCGCTAGCGCGGCTTTGTAAAAGAGGCCGTTAGTTTCTGAGGTTAACGCATTGCACAAATGTGGAGCCACCAAAGTAAATGCTAGATCAGGGACTGTCTGCAATGCGTTACCTCTGATGCTAAGGTTGCTGTCAAATATCAGGTTATTCACAAGTGAAAGACTGGATTGGTATTGGATGTGATGTTTGTTATAATTTTAGGATATTTAAACATTGTTTGCACTTTATAACAGTGGTATAGTCAGATTTTTGGTGGGCTAAAGGGGACTGGGTTTCTTCTCTGCAAACCACCCCCCATCCCAACTCAACATAAAACTATAAACACCTGAACTGGTGAGGATCCCCAAGCTTCCCCAGCTGAAAACCTCCTTGAAGCGGGCAGGACTCTCTCCAATGCATCTGATAGCTGGCAGCAGCTTTTGTGAGCAACCCAATGCTGGCACCCTCTGCATACCAATTTTCAAGCATGTGCAAAAGCTGAGTACTCGTCGAGTGCTGACACTAGGCAGCACAGAAAAGCTACAGGATATGAGGAGATCTTCAGCTAGCGGGGCTTTGGGATTCCATTCAGTTCCAGCAGAGTGTGCTGCTGTTGAGATGGGGCTTGAGCCCAGTGAGTGTGCCCCTTCCCATTTGGGCCAATCAGTTATATACCCCCCTTTTTTTTTTTTTGTTAGAAAACAGTAGCATGCTTTTTAGTGCCAGCAGTAACAGCTTGGACACTCTTAGGAATTCTATGAGCATCTGAGCTGTTACCACCTTGGCTGGCGCAAAAAAAAACGTGCTACTGTTTTGTAAAAAGGGGGATAGGTGTTAAAATGCATTTTTGTTTATTTCTTGAGCTATTGCTGGTAACAGCATCTGCCAAATGTAATAAAAATAAATGGTGAGGGGTTCCCCCTCCCTCTCTAGTTTACATATTAGCATTTAATAAGACCAGTTTTCTGTTTTTGAACAGCTATGTGTCTGCAGAAATGTCAGAATGGTGGGGAATGTATAGGACCTAACATATGTCTTTGCCCTCCAGACTGGGCAGGAGCGGAGTGTCAAACACGTAAGCCTAAGATTGTCTGCATCAACTGAAAATGTTTCAAAAACTTTCCTGAAAACATTAAATATCATGGGCCTGATATTCAAAATTGCTACTCCCACTTCATACCGAGCCACTGGAATCAACTGCCCCCACAGATCAAATCCCTTGAAGGACTCCTCAACTTTAGGAAAGCAATAAAAACGTAACTCTTCACCTAACTCCCCTGCCCATAACCGATGAACTACAAAGAAATGTATATTGGTACCGGATCCCGGTAAATGGTCATATTAGGAAAACTGTATTGAAAAATCCTTACTGTAACTATGGCAAATTTAACCTGTACACTCTCGTTTTTCAATCCAACATGACACTGAGGTCTTTTCTCCACTTGTTAATAATAATTGTTTGCTACTTCTTTTCATACTGGTGTGTTCCTGAATGCATTTTTGTTTAGAGACCACTGTCAAAGTATGTCAAATTAGGATAACCATAGGTAGCGGAATGCTTTTTTGTTTGGAGGAGCCCAAAAGCTCCGCACCAGACCCTACCCAAGCTCTGCCCTAGACCCCACCCCCATAATAGTACTAATTGTAATATTTTTTCCATTCACTTTTCATATATACACACAATATAATCTTATTGACAACACCTGGCCTTGGCCTTGGTCACACAGATAACCTCTATGCAAATACAGAACCACAAACTAAAAGTACTAATATATACAAATGAAACCCTAAGATGCAAGACTCTGCATGCAGTACAACCCCAGAGAAATAGAAACAAATGCATTTCTTCCTGAACAGTGCAAAATAGACAGCAGATATAAATTCTCAAAATTGACATATTTCAAACACTAAATTGAAAATAAAATCATTTCCCCCTACCTTTGGCAATTTTATCAACCATCTTTTTCCAGTCTCTGGCTGCACTTCCTTTTGTCTGTGCTCTTATCTATGTATCTAGGACCTTCTTATCCATTTGTTGTTTTTCTCTCCTTCTTCACTTTCTGCCCTACATACATCTTTAGTATTAACTTTTAACATTCAACTTTCTTCTAAAAATCTATCTACTTTTCTATGTCTTACCTTCCCATCTATCCATGTGTACCATCTCCTCCCTCTTTCTTCTCCCCTATTCCCATCTATCCATAAGAAGCATTTCTTCTTATCTCTTCCCTGCCATACCCATTGCTATGCACCATCTCCTCCCTTAATCCCTCTTTCCCTCTCCCGTGATCAGTCATTTCTGTCTTTCCCTTTCCCCCTCTACTGTGGCTCAGAATGCTAAATGCTCTGACACTCATAGAATTCCTATGAGCATTGGAGCAGCGGTGGAGCTTAGTTAAAAGGGGGGGGGATAATTAATAAATTGAGGAAAGGCTGGAGAGGGGAGATATGATAAGAGATGTTTAAATACTTGTGTAATATAAATGTAATAATAATAATAATCAGTTTATATACCGCAAGTCCGTAAAGTTCTATGCGGTTTACAATAGTTAAAAAAAAACAATAAAAGAAGTTAAATATAACTAAAAAAGTTAAAAAGCCAATAATTTGAGACATTAAAATAATCAGAATAGTGCATAATAAAATTTTTACGAATTAGCTGCCTAAATACTTCGAAAACAGATATGTTTTTAGATGTCTCCTAAATTTCCCATAAGTGTCAGTAAGCAAAAGCAATTGTTCTAAATCCTTACCCATAACGCTGCTTGATATGAAAAAAGATTTTGATGATGTTTTTAAAGTTTACATCCTCTAACAGGCGGAAAAACAAAATTCAGATGTGAGTTTCTCTTATGTCTGTTGGTTGCAAAACAGAAAAGCTCAATTATATTTGGGAGCTAAACCAAACAAAGCCTTAAAACAGAAGCAACCAAACTTAAACTTCACCCGCGCCTCCTTTGATACTTGATAGGAGGGTGTTACGTGATCATATTTCCTCAGCCTATAAATCAACCTAACCGCCACATTTTGTACTATTCGCAAACGTTGCATATTCTTCTGGGAAATTGCCAAATAGGCAATATTGCAGGCTTAGTATGAGTAGAGTCTCTTTCATTTGAAAGGAAACTCTGCAATGAGAGGGCATAGGATGAAGTTAAGAGGTAATAGGCTCCGGAGTAATCTGAGGAAATACTTTTTTTCAGAAAGGATGGTAGATACATGGAATAGTCTCCCTGAAGAGGTGGTTGAAACAGAGACTGTGTCTGAATTCAAGAGGGCTGGGATAGGCACGTGGGATCTCTCAGAGAGAGAAAGAGATAATAGTTACTGCAGATGGGCAGACTAGATGGGCCATTTGGCCTTTATCTGCTGCCATGTTTCTAATGAGCTGTAACGAGATCATAATTGAAAAAAAATTTAATTGGGAGATAGGCGTGTGATTCTACAAAAGATAGGCACCTATCAGTGCCTAACATTAAAGTAGGCATATTTAGTGGTGGAGAAAGGCTTAGGCGCCGCTAGGTGTGATTCTCTAAAGGAGTTAGGCACCTGTAATGTAGGCCTTTAAAACCCTGGCCTACATTACAGGCACCTAAGTTTTAAGTTAAACATGATTCTGTAATGGGCGCCTAAGTGTGACTGACATGCAATAGGCACCTAAATTTAGGCACCAATTACAGAATCTGGCCCTGGACTTGTTTAACTAAAGGCTTTCGAAAACACAAGGAGGAACACAAGTTTCTGGATTACCAGGAAAAATGATTTATTCAAAACAATCAGTTTAAAATCATGATTAAAGCAACCTCTGGATGAATTAGGTACCAATTGTGTCACTGATGGTACATTCTCACAAAAATGAGATTAGAAACATAGAAACATAGAAGATGACGGCAGAAAAGGGCTACAGCCCATCAAGTCTGCCCACTCTGCTTACCCACATCCTGTCTATGCCCTAATGACCCAATTTCCTTATCTTGACCCTCGTAGGGATCCCACATGGGTATCCCATTTATTCTTAAAGTCTGGCACGCTGTCTGCCTCGATCACCTGCACTGGAAGCTTGTTCCAATGATCATCCACTCTCTCTGTGAAGAAATACTTTCTGGTGTCGCCATGAAATTTTCCGCCCCTGAGTTTGAGCGGGTGCCCTCTTGTGGCCGAGGGTCCCTTGAGAAAAAAAATATCATCTTCCACTTCGACACGTCCCGTGAGGTACTTAAATGTTTCGATCATGTCTCCCCTCTCCCTACGTTCCTCAAGAGTGTAGAGCTGCAATTTGTTCAGTCTCTCTTCATACTAGAGACCCTTGAACCCCGAGATCATCCTGGTGACCGTCCGCTGAACCGATTCAATTCTGCGCACATCTTTACTGTAATGTGGCCTCCAGAATTGCACACAGTATTCCAAATGAGGTCTCACCATGGCCCTGTACAACGACATTATGACTTCAGTCTTTCGGCTGACGAAACTTCTATTGATACAACCCAATATCTGCCTTGCCTTAGATGAAGCCTTCTCCACTTGATTGGCAGTTTTCATGTCTGCACTGATGATTACTCCTAAATCTCGTTCTGCTGAAGTCCTAGTTAAAGTTTCTCCGTTCAAGAAGTACGTCCTGCATGGATTTCCGCTTCCGAGGTGCATGACCTTACATTTCTTAGCATTGAAGCCTAGCTGCCAGGTTGAGGAACCCTACACGGCAGATACACCGTACACCAGTGATCTCAAACTCAAACCCTTTGCAGGGCCACATTTGGGATGTGTAGGTACTTGGAGGGCCGCAGAAAAAATAGTTAATGTCTTATTAAAGAAATGACAACTTTGGATGAGGTTAAGTACCTACACATCCAAAATGTGGATTATCTGAAATTATCAGAAGCAATTAAGGAATATTTATAAACTATAGTTTATAAATCTTTCCTTAATGACTATTGATAATTTCAGCTATACACAGCTGAAAGAAGGCAACATGTAGAAAATGAAAAACTATCAAAATATCAACTGAAAGCAACAAGATTTTGGACCAACTATTTTGAGGCCCTCGGTATTATAAAGAATGATATTTTATGGAAAATTTGTGCCTTAAGTGTCCGGCGGTCACATCCGCAACCGCTTTCAGCTCTCACCTCCTCCAGCATTGGACACACGCATGAGCTGCACTGCCTCCAATGGTTACCTTACATCCTGGAACGTTGCCCACCTCAGTGCTGTAACGTCATGCAAGCACTTTCCTGTGTCTGTACATGATTGTGAGGTGGAGTGGCGAGGACAATCGCGTACAGACGCAGGAAAGCGCTTGCGTAAGGTTACAGCAGTGAGGCAGGCAACATTCCAGAACACGACCACCCGACATGACCACTGGACACTGAAGGCACATGTTTTCCATAAAGAATCATTCTTTTTAATACTGAGGGCCTCAAAATAGTACCTGGCGGGCCGCATGTGGCCCCCCCAGGCCACGAGTTTGAGAACACTGCCGTACATGTACCCTACAGTCTACACCGGACACAATCTTTCATCCAAAGTTTTTCAGAGACATTAGGTACCATACATTGGTGTCAATCAAATTAGGACCCCAAATAAGGATCCCTGAGGAAGGCTTATTTCTTGCCGAAATACAGAACGTGTAGGGTCCAAATCTCACTTTTGTGAGAATGTCCATCAGTGACACACTATAGCTTTGCACAATAGGACACCTGAAGCTTTTTCCTCCAGTTAATTTAATTGCCCTCGTGTATTAAAATTCCACTTCTCTCTTTTTTTATTTTCAAGTGAAGAATTTATTTCAGAATGGTATCTTTTCCATTTGTATGGTCACTTTGAATATTAGAATTTAGACATATTCTATTTTGAAAATACTAATCGTAGTTTAACCAAGACAAAATGTGTGTGCTATTTGGGTTTCAGCTATATGCAATCCCAAATGTCTATATGGAGGAAGATGTGTGCTGCCGAATGTATGTTCTTGCCGCCCTGGCTATACTGGGGGAGTTTGTGGAAAAAAGTTACAGGTAAGTGAATTGATGCCAACAGTGTTAACAGTAAATGGTATAAAACAAAGTTGTGGCTGTGACAGGACCAAATTTCTTGGGGCAAGTAGTAGTATAGTGGTTAGTATAAGCTGGAACTATGACCCTCTTTTACTTAACAGTGGTAGAGGTTTCTACCATGGCCTAGGGTGCTAATTGCTCTGACACTGCTCCTACGTTCATCTCTCTCTTATCAGAATTTTAGTGCTGTTTATTAATATATTTTTTATCTGGTTCAGCACTTTTGGGACTCTTTGCTCAAAGCCCTCTCCTCCCTTTGGAAGTATGCTGTAAAGGTGGAGCCACAAATTTTGTTTGATGTGTTGTCTTTGCAATCTCCTATTCCTTCTGGGTATACAACTTTTCTTAAACGTGCGGTCCTGATGGGAAAGAGTCATTCTTCTCCGCTGGCTGGTTCCACAGGGCCCCTCCATACAGCTGTAGAGATTGTACAATTTCCCTCTTAAAAATGGAGCGCACTCAGATACAGAATTTGAATTCCACATCTGGGAAGCAATTTATGCGCAATTTACCAATTGGTTCCCCCCTTCCCCTGGTGCCCTAAGCATATACTTGTTTTATTTAATGGTTAATCTGTTTGTATTGTAGCTAACAACACATCTTGATTTCCGATAAAATTATATACATATTTAATTTACTTTCTTTGAAAATTTAGGATATAATTAAAATTAAAAAAACAATGGGCTCAATGCAGCCAGATTTGACAATATTTTCAGCAAAAACAGGATCATCAACTGGCAAGTGAAATTAATAACACTTTATGTTAAAAAAAAAAAATGTACCCCAGAGACTAAGGGGCTTATAATCGAAGGAGAAAAACCGGCCTAAGTTGGCACTTGGATGAACATTTCTCAAAAACGTCCAAGCGCCAATAATAAAACTGGGTTTTGGATGTATTTAAAAACGACCTAGGCCTTGAAGAGGTGACATCATAGAAACATTCAAATACATTACGGGTCGCATTGAAGTGGGGGAAGAATTATTTTTTCTTACGGGCCCCACAGCAACAAGAGGTCATCCACTAAAACTTAAGGGGGGAAGATTTTATGGTGACACCTGGAAATACTTCTTCACCGAACGGGTGATTGGTCAATGGAATAAACTTCCATGTCATGTGGTCGAGGCTAGTAGCGTGCTCGACTTCAAAAGTCGATGGGACAAACAGTTGGGGGTGCTACAGAGTTATGCATAAAGGATGGGTACACCAGGGAGGGAGGGTTCTCGAGTGGGCAGACTTGTTGGGCCGCCAGGCCCTCTTCTGCCATCTTATTCTATGTTTCATAGTGCCGCTCAATGTCCAAAGCTAAACGGGGCGTTTCGGGAGGCGTGTCGAGGGCGGGAGTTGGGCGGGACGTGGGCCAGTTTAGACTTAGTCGTACAACATGTATAACCCAAAGTTTAATAACAGAGCCTAGACGGAACTTGGACGTTGTGACTTAGACCAAGTAAAACATGGTCTCTAAGTCACAAAAATCCACCTAAACTCACCAGATAAGCACAGAAAACACAACACAAACCCCCACACACTACCCCAGTGATCACCACCCCCCCCCACTCCCATAAAAATTTTATTCACAACTTTAAATTTCAGCCTCCAGACCATCATCACCTGGCCGCCTGGAATAGGAAAGCCTAGTCGTCCAGCCCAGAGGCAGCTTAAGTCGTCTTGGGGGTGGACCCATGCCCATAAGCCCCTGTAATCACTGCATTGATACATAAACATGTGCACTGCCCTATACACCCCTAAACCCTTTTTTTACTGGCATATAAGTGGCTCCTGCAGCCATAAGGGCTATTAGGGTGGTAGATAAGTGGGTCTAGGGGATTCTGGAGGTGGCTTGGGGGGCTCACCATAACCTATAAGGGAGCTGTAGGGAGCAGAAGACATGGCACCCTCTTTGTGAAGTTCACAGCAGTGCCTTGTAAGGTACCCCACTATTTAGGTGGCATGTCTGGGTGTGCAGTCCATCACTTTGCAGACCCCTCCCACGTCCAACAGGGCTAGTTCTAGGCGTTTTGGACTTGGACGGAAAGTTGGACAGAAATGTGGTATAAAGATAGACGATTTAGTAGCTTGGCAGGACGTATAATTAGACGATTTTCGAAAGTAAAACAAAGTTGGACGTATCTTTTGAAAATGTGTCTTGGGCTCTTTTTAACTTTGGACGACTTGCGAGATGGACGTAAACGGACTTAGACGTCCCTTTCGATTATGCCCCTCAAAGTATCCATGGAAAAGTGAATGAATTACGAGTATATTTGTCTTATTTAAATTCTTTATTCATTTTTACAACTTACAACAAGTGTAATCAGAAATAACATTTAAACTTACAAACTACCAAATATCACTTGAATTTCTATTACAATCATCTTAAATTAATGAAATTTATCCCCCCTTCCCATATCATATGCAATCATGTATATCATATAATATATTCTTTTCTACTAATCCAAGCAATTCAGAAATCCCCCCACCCTCTCAGTTACAATTATGTAAATAAGGGAAAAGTGTATATTTGTCAATTTTTTAAACCAGCTCCTGTGTGGAATCATGTAATATGGTCTAAGCTTTATTAGTATGACCATTATTATCCTTTTTTCTGTTAAGTGGAATCACTTTGGTGTCACTACTTCTGCTGCTGGGTAGAGGAAGCTCTTTGATCATGTTACCATTAGAATATCAATTTGAACTAGAAGCAAGAATCAAATATTTACATACAGATCAGTTACTGTACCACCTCATTTAAATATACTGAAATCAACTCTGTACCCCAGAACAAAAGTGTTTCTCCAGCTGGCTTGAAGAGAGAAGATTCAACATGTTAGCCGTTCAGCTCTGACGACCTGGCAATATCTCCAGGTCCTGGGGATCATGGTGGCGTCAATGTGGTTCCGTGGGCCAGGGCTCGGTTGCATCCCCTTCAGGAGTCATCGTTGTCCTATTGAAGCCCACAACGGGATTCGTTATTTGCACTGTTGTCCTGGATGGCGGCAATGTGCAGCAGCAGCAGCATGCAGTGCTGGCTGAGTCCTCTGACTCTGTCCAAGGGTCTGCCACTTTGGATTTCAGACTGGGTTTCTCTCCATGGACATGAGTCTCTCTGGTTGGGGAGCAGTCTGTATGTCTGCTCCAGTTCAGGGCCAGTGTTCGCCATCGAAGAGCAAGTTGTTGATAAATTGCCTGGAGCTGAGGGAGATCCGCCTAGCCTTGCTAAATTTCCAGAACTGTCTCCATCAACAAGCTGTCCGAGTGTTCTCAGACAATTCAACGGTGGTGGCCTCAGTCAACCGGCAAGGAGGTACCAGGAGTCCTCATCTGAGCATGGAAGCTTGGTTGCTCTTTTCCTAGGACGAGAGGCACCTCGTAGCTCTGCCCACAGCACACATGGCGGGTGTAGAAAATGTTCAAGCAGATTTTCTCAGTCGACAGTCCCTGGATCTCAGAGAGAGTTCGAGTGCTTAGTTCATCTGTGAAGTCATCTAACGTTTGACCTCATGGCAACCGCCAAGAACTGGAAGGCGTACAGGTTTTATAACCGTTGGAGGGAGGCCAGCAGCGAAGGACTGGGTGCTCTGGTTTAGTCCTGGCCTCGGGGAAGTCTCCTCTATGTCTTTTCTCCGTGGCCCATGACAGGATGCATTTTGCGTCACGTTGCAGAACATGGGGGCCCGGTGATCTTGGTGGCCCCAGACTGGCCGAGGAGACCGTGATATGCCGATCTGGTTCGGCTCCAATACGGTCAATAACTTCGGCTTCTCTAACACCCTCGTCTTCTTACTCAGGGACCAATTACTCTGCAGGATCTAGACCGCTTTGGTCTTACGCAGTGGTCTCAAACTCAAACCCTTTGCAGGGCCACATTTTGGATTTGTAGGTACTTGGAGGGCCACAGAAAAAATATTTAACGTCATATTAAAGAAATGACAATTTTGCATGAGGTAAAACTCTTTATAGTTTATAAATCTTTCCTTTTGGCTAAGTCTTAATAATAATATTGTAACTTATAGCTAAAGAGACATAATCGAGAAACTGTTTTATTTTATGATAAACATACTGAGGGCCTCAAAATAGTACCTGGCGATTCGCGAGTTTGAGACCATTGGTCTTATGGCATGGCTCTTGAGCGCGCAGCCTTGACAGCCAGGGGCTATTCGACTGCGGTTATTGCTACATAGACAGCGGAAGTCCACGGTTGGGGCCTATGCAAGAGCCTGGAAGTGTTACCAGGCTTGGTGTTCAGGTTCACAGGTGGATCCCTCGGGTTCCCTGGTGGCACAGGTTCTGGATTTTCTGCAGGATGGTCTGAAAATGGTCTTGCTGTGTCTTCCTTCAAGGTGCAGATCACGGTTCTCTCTTGTTTAGGTCCTGTATTGCTCAGGGGCTCCCTAAGATCTCATCCGGACATTGTCCGTTTCTTGAGGGGAGTGGTTCGGCTGAGGCCTTCTTTGTGTCTCACATGCCCAATGTGGAATCTTAATCTGGTTCTCCACTTGCTGGCTCGTCCATCCTATGAACCCCTTAAACAGGCCTCATTGCAGGATCTCACCATTAAGACGGTTTTCCTGGTTACGGTCACGTCTGCCTATAGGGTCTCTGAGCTCCAGGCTCTTTCGGACCAGGATCCTTTCCTCACGGATTCCGCAGTATTATTGTGAAAGGTACATGTCTTCCTCCCGAAGGTGGTTTCTGTCTTCCATGTGAATCAGGTAATTCATCTTCCGACATCCTCAGGTTCCAAGGCCCTGGACTGGATCTAGCAGTTCTTGGATGTTCACTGCCTTATTCTGCGTTATTTAGAGGTCACCAATGAGTTTCATCTCTCGGACCATCTGTTTGTTCTTTTGGGTCCTGCCCCTCAGGGTAGGCCTGCCTCTAAGGCTACCATTTCCAGATGGATTCTGCTGCCTATGTGGCGGTGGGGAAAAAGCCCCACCTTGGGGTTCGGGCTCACTCCACTAGAGGTGTGTCTTCTTCGTGGGTAGAATCTACAGCAGCTTTGCTGGAAGAGATTTGTAGGGCGGCTACATGGTCTTCCCTGCACACATTTACCAAGTTTTATCAGATTGATGTGGTGGCCAAGCAGGATGCTGCTTTTGGGGCTTCGGTTTTGGCAGTGGGCTCATCTGTCCCTCCCTGATGTTTAAGGACTGCTCTGTTATGTCCCATCTGTCCCCAGCATAAAGGGGGATTGTACAAGAACAAAAGATTAGGTTCTTACCTCTGATAATCTTTCTTGTAAATCCACCCTTTATGCTGGGGACCCTTCCTCTTTCTGTCCGATTCGCAGATCACCTGGCCTTTTATGGTAAGCTGTATTTCAGTCTCAGACCAGCCTTCCTGAAGAATGCCATCTGTTTGACTATGGGGCTGAGTCCTATGGTCCTGGGTTTTTGCCCCCTTCTGACTGTACAGGCTGTGTCTCCCTATAATCCTGTTTTATAGTTCAGGTTTTAATGTTTCATACTGTTTTACATTTTGCATTGTTGATGTTTTGCATATGTTAACAGGAGCAGAATTGTTTAGCAGGGAGTTCCCCGTTCCCCTTTCTCTTATTTCTTGTCCTCCTGTAGAGGTTCCTGGCTGCTTGAAGACTAACTGATGTCCAGGGAGCATGCTTTAGCAGATGAGGGCAGGGGGTGGAGCTGAAACTTCTATCAAGTGAAGTTCCTACAGACCTTGGCTGGACAAGGTACATAACACCCATCTGTCCCCAGCATAAAGGGTGGATTTACAAGAAAGATTAGCAGAGGTAAGAGTCTAATATTTCGTTAGTATCGTGTAGTGTTCAAACTAAATCCTACTTTTTTTTCTGTTTTAATGTACCCCTAAACTAATCTTGAAAATAAAGATCCCTCCTTGCCTGATTCATCCATTCCCTAAACTCATTCAATTTTGAATATAAGACTTTAATTTCTTCCTTCTTAGATCTTCTCTATTTCCTTTCAGTCTGACACAAATCTCTCCTTATGCTTTCTAATCTCTTTAACCCACAGTCTTAAATTATTCCTATGCCTCCACATACATTCCTTCATTGGTGCAAAATCATCTATTGCCTGACCTATGGTATTATTCCATTGTTCTAAAGCCTCAGCAGCAGACAAATAATCCTCAACCTGCACTAAAGAAATTGCTTTGGAAGCCAACACATTAGAATTCATTCTACATAGATCTAATCTTTTCTTAGTTGGAAAACTACGAGAGTGAAGATCCTTAGAAAGAAGTAGAGAAAAGTAATCAGTGCATGACTTTTATTGTACCTTAATAACTATCCCCCAATTGTATTTACTCCACAGCATATCTCTATATATCTCTTTATAAAATAAGACTTATTTTTTTAGGTGCATGGACAACGTGGTTGATCCACACAGAAGAGAAATCTTCTAAGGGTTGAAAGAGCAAGATGCACTGCGGATTGATGCCAAATGTCAACTGTTCAAATGCTGTAAAAGAAACATCAGTTACAAATATTCAAAATGATTATATTGTTCAATGTATAATCTGCATCCTGAATTAATTCTGCCTTGTAGGACTAGAGGATACAAGTGTTAATGCCAAGAGAGAAGTGCATTTTATGTACTGTTTACAAATTATCTCTCTCTATTGCTAAAGGTAATATTTTGGATTAATACGTTAATGACGATCTATTTTGTGTTGGCTTCAAAATTAAAAAAAAAAAAATCAGCACACTGGAATAGCTAAATAAATACTTTGGCTAAGATTGCTTAATATATTGTGCCTCCTAAGCAGGAGGAATCAAAATACATTTAGAACATTATTATTAGTGTTCAAATTTCAAGTTTATTAAAAAATTTATTATACCGCCTAATCAGGCTTCTAGGCGGTGTACATTAATCAATAAAAACAATCAAGTTAATAAACGTATTTGGGGGAATAATTAACCAGACAAACTTGTACAAAAGGAAAAGAGGGGTCTCATACCTCCTCAGCGTGTCAAGGTTAATTATTTCAAAATGCACTTTCTTGCATGCAGATGTTTTGTCAAAAAGCTGTGAGCAAATTATGAGCATTCTGAGAACCCATGGATAGTAGCAATTCAATTATCATTCTTATGGTTTAGCTATAATGCAATCTGTCACGAATCAAGATTGTGAAAATGCAAAAAAAATAGCTCTCTCTTGAAAAGCAAGAACAAATGCTTTAAAGATCTACCTTTAACAAAAAGCACATCTATTAAATCAGTTTCATATCATGTGTATTGTTTGGCTTTTTTGTCTTTGCACATTAGAGTCTTTCATTGCTACAGACCATTTTTGTGTCCTCTTTAGTTTAAATGCAAACTGTATGCTCACATGTTTTACTATATCAGATTGTCTATGTGGGATGACCCAGAATGTGCCTATTTTCAAGTTATTTTATAAAGACATACCTGATTCTATAAACAGTGCCTAAATTGTCCGGCTTCTAAAAAAAAAAGGCACCGGCCACAGCTAGCGGCATCTGTATAAAAACTTAAGCCCCTGAAATGTAGGCGAGGGTTTTAAAGGCCTACTTATTTCAGGCATCTTTTTGAGGAATCACACTTGGTGGCACCTAACTCACGCTCCACCCGTAGCAATGCCCACTTAGGCATTAGGCGCCACTAAGCACATTGCGATAGGTGTCTATCTAATTGGATAGGCACCTATCACTCAATTATTATTTTTTAAACTAATTATTGAGGCTGTTATGGGTATTTTGCCAATTTACTCCACCCCATTTATGATGCCACATTAGGCTTTTTTATCACTGGTCTTGGTGGTAAAAGCTCCAATGCTCACAGAATTCCTATGAGCATCGGAGCTAATACCGTCGCGGCTGGCGCTAAAATAGTCTAATGTGGCTTTGTAAAAGGGGGCCTAAGTTAGAAGGACGCTGGGGTGCTTCAGGAGAACGATTGATAGTTCCAGTCCATGATAGTGGATTATGGACAAGACATTTTACTACAAGAAGAGAAAAAACTGGTGCAACAGACAAATGTAGCTTCTGTAAGAAGGAACTGGAAATTATTATGCCTGGCAAAGTTTTGAATTTTAAAGAAGCAGGGAAAAGTTGAAAAAAAAAATAGTTAAAAATCCAAGATGGTCGCCGGATCAAAATTTGTGCCCAAAACAGCATTTCCTGAAATTAAAAAAATTACACAAACAACATATTTCAGATGGGGGAATATAGAGGAACAACTAGGAAACCTTCAAAACCTCTCAAAATTAACTTTTTAAAGATCGATTTTGGAGCCTGTCAGCTCCACTGTACTCACAGATACCAGACACAGAGCTCTTGCAGCTGCTCCCAGCCTTTTCAATGGCCGGTTCAGAATTCATTGCCACACTGCTGGAAATTCATCCTCCAAGCTGATCTTTGGGCTACAAGTCCAAATCCTCTGTCTGACTATGTCTGCATCCCTGTGGACCACCGGATGTGCACCTGGATGGGTGGAGGTGTGAAAGCACTGCAGAACACCGCTGAACCCCCTAAGCGCACTATACAGTCTGCGCTCGACCCCCTGCTTAACAGGGAGTGAGACTAGGTCAGGGACGACCCTGAGTTCCAAGGAAGACTAAGCAGACTATCAGAAACCCCGAAGGGATCGGCCTGTCAGCTACAGACCGAAGTCTGTGAATTCTCAAGCAGACAGAGCTTCAAATCCATTTTAAACACGAAAATACCCATGAAAGGGACAAAACTACATTGAATTAAAATAATAAAATGTGGAGAGCAGAATCTATACAGCTGTAGCCATGCTTGTAGAAGAAAAGACTGCTAGAGGGCGCTAAACTAGCCTGAGAAGTACACTAGAGGCAGAGTGAAAAACCTGAAATGGATTTCTTCTGCAGACCATGCGAGTAGTGGGAAATAACCCTATGGTCTAGAACAGTGTTTTTCAACCTTTTTTGGGCAAAGGCACACTTGTTTCATGAAAAAAATCACGAGGCACACCACCATTAGAAAATGTTAAAAAATTTAACTCTGTGCCTATATTGACTATATATAAAGTAATTCTCTTGAATAGGAATCAAATAAACACAAAGAAAGTATTTTATAATTACTTTATTATGAAATATTAAGTAAACAGAATAGTGAAAAATTATAAAATACTTTATTCAGTGCGAAACCTGGGCCTGTTTGGCTGAACACAAAGCTGATATTCTGGCTGGAATCGAAGAAAGACACACACGTAGCTCTTCGTCAACAGCTCTCAGTCTCTCTCTGTATTTGGTTTTTATAGCATACAAAAATAGACAAATATACCCTCCATCCTTTTTATTAAACCACAATAGCAGTTTTTAGCGCAGGGAGCTGTGCTGAATGCCCAGCGCTGCTCTTGACGCTCATAGGCTCCCTGCGCTAAAAACCACTATTGCGGTTTAGTAAAAGGTGACCATATTGTAAAATATAGACAGCAGATATAAATTCAGAACTGTGCATAGTAAGTGAAGGGAAGTTTTCATCTCTGGGAATTTACCCAGTTAACTATTAAGTTATTTGGGCAAATTCCTTTGAAAACTGTGGTAATACTGCCTCCACTTTGCTAAATTTAAAATAAAATCATTTTTCCTACCTTGTCTGGTGATTTCTGGTTGCACTTTCTTCTTCTGACTGTGCATCCAATCTTTCTTCCCTTCTATCAGCCTGTATGCTTTCTCTCCTCCACACCTCATTCCCTCCCCCAACTTTTTCTCTCCTCCACACCTCATTCCCTCCCCCAACTTTTTCTTCCTCTCTCCCTGACCTTTCTTTCTTTTTTTCTGTTTCTCTTCTTTCCTTCTGTTTCCCTGCCTTCCCCCTCTCTTTCTTTCTCCCTGCCGTTCCCCAAGCCACTGCCACTGCCATCGGGGAACAGGACCCACCAATGGATAACAGGCCCCAAAGCCGACGCCGACGCATGCTCTCCCTGACGTCAATTCTGCAATCGGAGAGGAAGTTCCGCCCAGCCAGGCAGCGATTGGCTGGCCCGAACTTCCTCTCCGACTGCAGAATTGACGTCGGGGAGAAGAAGACTTATCGGCTCGATAGATTAGATCGCCAAGACAAAGTGAGTCCTGGGTGATCAACTCACTTTGCCTTTGCAAGCTACTGGTGCCCCTGCCTCGGGCCCCCTGTCAGCTCCGGGCCCCTGAATGCAGGACTGGTAGTACTGCCCTGATGGCGGCCCTGCGGCACACCAGGCAACATCTCGCGGCACACTAGAATGTCTCACCTATTGCACTGGAATAGGTGTTACTGCAAATTAAACAAAACCTCCCATTCCAAAAAAGACACCGATGTAAAACTGTTACACAACCCAAATTCAAACCCAAGTTCATTTAAAACATTTGAATATTCTTTGTAAATGATGCCATCTCTTTTTTTTTTTTTTTTTTTAAACAAACCAAGACTTGCAGGGTCTATTAGATTGGGAGGGGGGCTGATTAATGAAAAATGTTCATGCTCATGTTGTACAATATTTGAAAAAGTAACAAAAAAGAAACCATTAAAACTTTCCACAGGTTCTAACATGTTATTCTCAGATTCAACCCGAAAAACTGAATGTAACGAAACCCATCTTTCTAAAGAACTGAGATTCCAAACTTGTTAAAAAAATATTCAGATGCAAGTAAGATTTTATTTGTCATACTTGAACAAGACCACTTACAGACACTGATACATTTTGCCATATACATACACACATGATCAACAATTACAACTATTTAATGTTACAAAAATAGCAAACCTTACAGCGTCTAGAGATCTATCAACTAGTATCGCTATTTCTATACAGTAAACCTCCATTAGTGGTTAAAATGCACAGATCATTTCTCATGATTTAACAGATTCATTTGTGCTTTACCCCGACATTCTCATTTACCAGTGCTTACAATAACTATGAGTCCTTTTCTTGGATTAGTACCGACATCAATCCAATACATGTTAATATAAAAAAAATACAAAATCCACACATCTGTGATTTAATTATGGTGCAATTATGACAATTTTTAGCCAATTCTACCTTTTACTGCATGTTTGATCTAAATGTAAATATTAGAGGTTACATTTCTAATGAAGTCATTTAAATACAGTAAGAAATTTTTGCAGCTGGTTAAAATAGATCAAATGTAGAAATATATAGTTATTCTATATACATTAATGCTTTCTCAGGAGGACTTAAGGGGCAGACATTCAACATCAAGTCAAAGTGGAACATCTGTGCTGTCACAGGAAACTGGTCAACTAACCACCTGTACGCCACAAACCATTAGACCAGTGTTCTTCAACCACCGGTCCGTGGACCGGTGCCGGTCCACAGAAATTTCCTGCTGGTCCACAGGGCCAGCACATGCATCAGGCCCAAAACAGTGTTCTTCAACCGCTGGTCCACGGTGCGATCGATGCGGTGTTATCTTCGAGCCAGCTTCCTCTTCCTAACTGATTCAGTGCACAAAGCCACGGGCAGTGGCTCCTACGGGCATCCTGCGCCTGAACCAGAAGCCTTCTCTCTGATGTTGCAACGTCAGAGAGAAGGCTTCCAGATGAGGCACAGGACGTTCAAGGTGCAATTAGTACTCTTATGGGGGCGGGGTCTGGGGTGGAGATTGGGTAGAGATGGGCGAGGTCTGGCCCACGACAGCCCAGTGTTCTTCAACCGCCGGTCCACGGACTGATGCCAGTCCACAGAAAAATTATTTTATTTCTGCCGGTCCATAGGTATAAAAAGGTTGAAAAACACTGCATTAGACCACCACATAAATCCAGTTCTTGTGCACCAAATTCTACCTCCAAAGTTGAAAACACTATCAGATTCCAAACAACAAAGTCATCCATATCAAGAGAAAGATGACAGCATCAACTGAACAGATATTTACAACATTTTACAAACTCTTTGTGGAAATGCAATTTGGTTTTCATGACATATTTGCAAACATCAGCTCGGCTCTTTAGAAACAATATGTGCACATATAATCTTAGGCATACTCATTTTTATACGTGCCATTAAAAATGAAACTGACTTGATAATAATGTAATATAATTTTTGCTCCAATATAGTGGGTACTTTGGGCTAGATTCACTAAGTAAACCGATCGTGTACCGATCGGTTTGCGACCAGATTGCCCTCCGGCCCGATTCACTAACCTCTCCTGCGATCCGCTTCCAATCCGTGCTTGCAAATGAGGGGAAACGCATGCAAGGTAGACAGGGACGCGATTCACCCAATAAATTTTTGAAACCGACTGGGCTGGCCGATCAACCCAAGAAGCGACTGCTGGGGACCAGTTGAAAACGTCTTTACGACTCTCCAGCTCCATTGAAGCCCTGCTCTCTGCACACCCTGCTCTCTGCTGCCCCGAATCTCTCCCGCCTGCCACCCCGATGCTCTTCCGCGGTTCTCTCCTGCCTGCTCTAGCCCCGAATCGCCGCCCTGCCCTTCCCCAATCTTTCCTGCCTGTTCTGCCCCAAATCGCCGCCCTGCTCATCCCCGGATTTCTCCTGCCTACTGCCCTAAATCTCTCCTGCCCTTCTCCGCACTGTGAGTCTGTGGTTTTAACCCGTGGGTTTAAAGCGGGTTAAAACCATGGGCTCGCTGGGCTACAAAAAAAGTTAAAATTTTAAAAAAAATTTAAAAAAAGTTGCAGCTCAGAGGGTTCTTGACCCATGCACATACCATCTACAGATGTCTGCGCATGCACGGGATCGCACACTAGCGATCCGTGTCGGCCAGATGAGGGCGTTCCTCCAATCGCCCTCATTTGAATTTTTCCCATTTGTGAATTTGTCGGGCCTGCTGGGATCGACCACGGATCGCCCAGGAAAAACAGGTTAGTGAATCTAGCCCATAGTTCTTTCAGGGGCATCAGCTTATCAGTAGAGGGAAAATAATCCTGAAACTGTGTTTATCTTTAAAACAGCGATACAGACAGTCCCTTCCTGGACTGTCTGTATCATTGTTTTAAAGATAACACAGCTTCAGGGTTATTTTCCCTCTACTGATAAGCTGATGCCCCTGAAAGAACAAAGTACCCACTATATTGAAGCAAAACTTACATATTATATTGGCTCAAATTATAAAACTTTATTTTTGACATGGCCAGAATGGACAGGATTTCTGCATATGTGATGAAATTTTAGCCAGTTTTTCTAAAATTTATGCTACTAAGGTGTGGAGGAGAAGAAAATATGAATGGTTTAATGAGAGGACAGTAAAATAATTTATAAAGCATATCATTGTTTGCAGAATAGTTTTGGGGGAAAAAAACCATCTATTGATGAAAATGAAGTAGCATTTGGAAAAAAAATGAGATCATAAGTGTTTTCTGCTTGTACAGTCTGTAGAAATGAAATAGGCATGGAACTGCAATATTTGTTTTACACTTCAATCTTTTATATCACAGAACTCACCCCTTGCTACAGCAAATCACAACAGATAAATACCTAAACAAATTAAAACATTGAAAACTACAATTATAAACATGATCGGCTATTATATACATTTTACAAACCTAAATGATCATATTTTTATACTCAAAGATTAATAAACTGACTTTAAACATACATTTTTAACTGAACAAAGCTGAAAAATACAGGTATTTTAATACTCAAGTACACAATGTTCAAATGCAATAGAAATTGTCACTATAAATATTGAACCTCTTCCACAAAGTAAAATATTTACTGTAAAAAGCTTATGTTGCTTTTAAAGATTATGTTGGGAGCAGGTGAGGAGGGGACTGAGCGGAGACTGGAAGCTTACTCATCCCATTCTGTTTTTCCTAAGAATGCCTCATTCCTTGAAGCCTTGCTAACTGAAAAGACAGCCTTTCCTCATTTAGCGTTTTTAGCGCATGCACCGGATTAACGCACGCTATAGCTTGCGCTAGCCGAAAAACTACCGCCTGCTCACGAGGAGGCGGCAGCGGCTAGCGTGTGCTATTCCGCGTGTTAAGGCCCTAACGCACCTTTGTAAAAGGATCCCCTAAACTCACTTTCAACCCACCTGGTTTAGTTTCTCCCAAAATTGACTCTGCTACAGTAGTTTAAGGCTTCTTACTTGGTTTTTATTGTTTGTTTTCACTATACTGTAAGCTTCAAGGACTACGGACTGTCTCCCTAATCGGCCCCTGTACGTCACTGTGCATATTTGGCAGAACTACACAAATGATATTACAAACTAGCAGTGAGGATATCTTATGTGCACAAGAATGCAAAAAAAAAGGTACTTTTACAGCTGTGGAAGCACTGACCAGCAACTCTAAAATATAACTCTGTGAAGAGCCAATTTTGAGTCAAAGATTGAGATCAGAAAGCCCTCTCTCTACAAAACACATCACCACCATAGAGGGGGAAAAAACCACTCTAAAAAAATGTAGCCGGACGCGTACCATACACGAATTCAGCTTCACCACAGTAAGTGCAAAAAGGCATTCCTTTCATAGAAGAATGCAGCTTCTCAATGGTTTCTATTCAGTTCCATGTCAGCACCAGTCACCAGTCTCTTCTTAATCTTTCAGATAAGCAGCTTGTTTACTGTGGCAGTCAAAGGGCACATCACAGGCTCAGTGTGTTCCACCGACGGTAAGTGATGTTCCCTGCACAGTCAATATACGGGTACCCTTCTTGGGATATCTGCTCAAAGTGGCCAAAGTAGGACGTGGTCACAGTCACTCTGTAGAACATCAAGTATAAAAAAAACACAAGAGATGAGGTTTTCTGCAATATAACAGCCTATTAGAATTTGTTGCATCTGAAAAATAAATAGATAACTAAATAGAAACAACATAACATAGATTTTTCATTGCCTAGGAGTCTGGGACTGCTCTTTTGGGGGGTTCTTACTCAAAGTCAACATTTATTGAGCTAGAGCACCTCAGTTATAAATTCCCTCTTAACCTAGTCATCACAGCAACTGTCCTCATCCAGGAGTCTTAAATCACAGAACTGAGAAACCTCAGATCCCAGGTTTGAGCTTTAGGGATCAGATTCAATATATGGCACTGTAATGATATGCACAAAGACAGTATTCTGCAAGGGTAGTTCTGCAGAGTGTCCTTTATAAAATACTAACTTAGCACGCATTCCGGCCCTGATTTTATAAAGTCTGCCTAAAGTTAGGCACCTACATCAGATGTCTAACTTCACAGGCTATATCAATGCTGATAACTGGCAACACCTCATAATTGGCTTTAATTGGACTTGGACTTAATTGGATGTTAAGAGCCTATCACAAAGTAGGTGTGGTTAGGGGGCAGATCACGGTTGCGTTTTGTATCTGGTGCCTTGTTTAGACTTAGGCACCAGTAGGCACCTAAGTTGGGAGAAGATATTTAGGCCAAGAAAACCTTAGCATAAGGTGTGCCTAAACTTAAGACATCTAGCAACGCTTAAGCACGCTTAGGCAGTGATAAGCATGATTCTATAAAGTGCGTCTAACTTTTATAGAATTACACTTAATGTCACAATTTAAAGGCACCATTTAGAGAATCTGGGTCTTCATTCTTAACTCTAGGCGCAACCGATTATGCCTGCCCAAAGCTAGCACCCAACTAATAACATTATTGTATAACATTATAATAAATCCTAGGAACGCCTCTAACCCATCCATGCCCCTCCCAAGGCCACACCCTCTTTGGAGATGCACACCATAAAAATTTAGGTATGCATGTTATAGGATAGGATGTCTAGGGCTAGATTTTCAAAAAACATGAAAAAAACCCGACAGGCTACTGTTGCAGTCGTTATAGTAGCGATTGTAAAAAAAAAAAAAAAAAGCGAATCATTCTCCAAAAAAATGCTCATGGTTGGTGCAGAGTAGTGAAGACGCGCTAAATTTGCATGTGCCCATCGCTGATTACAGTGATGGGCACATGTGCAGAAAAACAAAAAAAAAACAAACCTAACCCACAACAACAGCGGTAGAGATGCCCAATCACTTCCGTCCAACCAACACCCCCCAAGAAAAAAGGAGAAGTACACAGTTCTGGAATTAAATCCATGCCCACCATCTGGCAGTATTCTAATTTAATATCTCATTAGTTGCATGCAAAAGAGGTTGGTAAACAAACAATGTTAGAACTACTGCATGGGTGGAAGAGATGGATGGAGAGCAAGTGACTCTCGGTTTCTTTTGGAAATACATTGATTTAACTCCTTTATCTTTAATGCACGTATGGGTCGATGTCAAAGAAAAAGCCGCTCTTTCAATAATATTGATGGCATCGGCAATAGTGAAGTCCTTCCACTTTTTCATGATGTTATTCACGTTTGGGCCTTCGTCCATCACATGCATAATCCTCTCCTTGAATGTCCTAATTACCCCCGGTCGAGAGGCTGGATGAGAGATGTTGTGTTGGGGGCAGGTAAACAATCTCAACACCCTCAATGTGGAACAGTGCTCTGGTTGTCCAAGCCTTCTTGTGGCTCATCCAATAAACAGGCAGCTGGAACTTATCTTTTCCCTTCAAGGCTCAGGGGTTCGCTGCTTTATAAATCAGTGTTGGCTTTATCATATGGCCTACTGCATTTGCATCATGGTTACGTGATCCCTTGCAGCCTTGAAACCTTGTGCTCGCTTATCCTCTTTGCTAATGAAAGTCCTCTGTGGCATTTTATTCCAAAATAGAGCAGTTTCATCGGTATTGAATGCCTGCTCAGGTTCATATCCCTTCTCTTCAATAATTTCATTAAAGGTAGCAGGGAACTCTAGCTGCCTCCTGGTTGGCAGATGCTGCTTCTCCTGCCACTCTCACATTAAGCAGGCCATAACTGTGACAGAATTTATCAAACCACCCTTTACTGGCCAGAAAGTCGATGAATTGTGACACTCCGCCTTTCCTGCTCTTCAAGTTATACAAAGACTTTGCCTTTCTTCTTATCATCACCAAGCCTACCAGAATTCTCTTCTTGTAGCAATCCTGCACCCACAGAAATGTTGCAGCTTCCATACGAGAGAGATTGAAACTCTACAGGAGAGATAGGTCACACAAAAAGGGTGGAGGAATAGCGCTATATATAAAAGATTCCATACCTTCAATCAGAATGGAAACAACAGTAAGGGCGGACGACTTGGAATCACTATGGGTTAAGCTACCAGGAGGAACTGGCAGGGGAAGCAACAAACTTCAAATCATTCTTCAGGTACGTTAAGGGAAAGCAACCAGCAAGGGAGGAAGTGGGACCCTTGGATGATGGGGACAGAAAGGGAGTGGTAAAAGAGGAAAAGGAGATAGCTGTCAGGCTAAATAAGTTCTTCACGTCAGTTTTCACGAGGGAGGACACAACAAACATTCCGGAGCCCAAGGAGATCGTAAAAGGAGAGCAGGATGAAAATCTGGTCCAGCTAGAGGTGAGCAAGGTGGATGTCCTCAGGCAGATAGACAGGCTAAAGAGTGACAAATCGCCAGGTCCGGATGGCATTCACCCAAGGGTACTCAAGGAACTAAGGAACGAAATAGCTGAGCCACTTCGACAAATATGCAACCTATCCCTAAAAACTGGAGAGATTCCGGAAGACTGGAAAATAGCAAATGTCACGCCCATCTTCAAGAAAGGCTCAAGGGGAGACCCAGGAAACTACAGGCCGGTGAGCTTGACCTCGGTCCCGGGAAAGATGATGGAAGCACTGATTAAAGACAGCATCTGGGAACACATCGACAACTATGGGCAGCTAAAGTCGAGCCAGCATGGCTTCTGCAAGGGCAGGTCATGCCTCACGAACTTATTATACTTCTTTGAGGGGGTAACCAGCCAGGTGGAATCCATAGATATAATTTACCTTGACTTCCAAAAAGCCTTCGACAAGGTGCCACACGAAAGACTACTAAAGAAGCTATGGAACCATGGGGTGCAAGGGGAGGTCCACCGATGGATCAAAAACTGGCTGGCGGACAGGAAACAGAGGGTTGGAGTAAAGGGACATTACTCAGACTGGCAATGGGTCACGAGCGGAGTTCCACAGGGGTCGGTGCTGGGACCGCTCCTATTCAATATATTCATTAACGACCTGGAAGCAGGAATAAAATGTGAGGTTATTAAATTTGCGGATGACACCAAACTATATCGCAAGGTCAATAACATGGAGGACTGCGAAGATCTCCAAAAAGATCTGACAACACTGGAAAAATGGGCCAAAAAGTGGCAAATGAGTTTCAACATAGGGAAATGCAAGGTCATGCATATAGGGAAAAAAAAACCCCCGATGTTCACTTACAAAATGGGGGGATCAGCACTAGGGTTGAGCGACCTTGAAAGAGACCTGGGAGTGATGGTAGACACAACATTGAAGGCGTCGGCGCAGTGTGCCACGGCCTCAAGGAAAGCAAACAGAATGTTGGGTATCATTAAGAAGGGTATCACGACCAGGACAAAGGAAGTCATCCTGCCACTGTATCGTGCTATGGTGCGCCCGCACCTGGAGTACTGTGTTCAGTTCTGGTCTCCATACCTCAAGAAGGACATGGAGGTACTTGAGAGAGTCCAGAGAAGAGCAACTAAGCTAATAAAGGGCATGGAGGACCTCTCATATACTGACAGACTGAAAAAGCTAGGGCTTTTCTCCCTGGAAAAGCGGAGACTTAGAGGAGACATGATAGAAACCTTCAAGATCATGAAGGGCATAGAAAAAATAGACAGGGACAGATTTTTCAAATTAAGGGGATCAATAAGTACAATAAGTACAAGGGGGCACTCAGAGAAATTGAAAGGGGAGAGGTTTAGAACAAACGCCAGGAAGTTCTTTTTCACACAGAGGGTGGTGGATACATGGAACGCGCTACCAGAGGATGTGATAAACAGGAGCACGCCACAGGGGTTCAAAGAAGCTTTGGATAGGTACTTGGAAGACAAAGGGATTGAGGGGTACAGATAAGAGTAAAGGTAGATTATAGGGATGGGATTAGAGGTAAGTTATAAAATTAATCAGGGACCACTATTCAGGCACTAGGCCTGATGGGCCGCCGCGGGAGCGGACCGCTGAGCAAGATGGACCTCTGGTCTGACTCAGCGGGGGCAACTTCTTATGTTCTTATGTTCACACAACATGTAATGTCTTCGCACCTGCAGGAGTAGCTGCTGCAACAGCTTCACGGATTGCTTTTTCATTCTTATTTATGTACCTAACGGTTGACTCATTAATGTCATAATGCCGAGCAACAGTGTAGGATGACTTTAAAGTAAATACTCTCTGAAGCATACCCAATAATTCAACCCTTTTTTGTAAGGTTTTCACTTTTATTTCCCTCTTGGGAGCACTATCGGTAGAACCAGGATTCTTGTGCTTTGTAGACATGGTGGGAATCAGTGATTTTCTCTGTGCAACTGAGAATCAGCGATTTTATCTTTAAATGCTGGGGGATCAGCGATTTTCTCTGTGAAATCTGAAATCAATGATTTTCTCTGCACATTGCTGGGAATCGGCTGTGCATGCTGAGAATCAGCGATTTTCTCTGTGCATTGCTGGGAATCAGCGATTTCCTCTGTACTGTACAATCGCTGGGAATCAGTGTGCGATTTGGAATCAGCACTTTTCTCTGTAAAAGGTTTGAATCGGCAATTTCAATGATGCAATGGGAGGGAGGAGCCAGCATACTAAAAATCACGAATAATCGAAACCGTGATTGACGAAACCACGAATACGGAGGGAGAAGTGTACATCAGGTAAGAGGGAAATGCAGTTCTCTTGCAATTAAGAATTCTCTACAGCATATCAACTCAAAGACGGAACATGAAGAAATACGACAGAGAATATGATAGAGACGTTTAAATATCTCCGTGGCATTAATGTACAGGCGATGAGTCTTTTTTCAAATGAAGGAAAACACCAGAAGGAGAGGGCATAAGATGAAGTTAAGAGGTAATAGGCTCAGGAGTAAAATAAGAAAATACTTCTTTACAGAAAGGATGGTAGATGGAGGTGGTGAAGACTGTATCTGAATTCAAGATAGCACGGGATAGGCATGTGGGATCTCTTAGGGAGAGGAGGAGATAGCGGATGCTGTGAATGGGCAGACTGGATGGCCCATTCGGCCTTTATCTGCTGTCATGTTTCTAAAGACATTTTTCACAGAGATTCAAACATCATGAGAAAAACTTAGATATAAATTAATAGATTTATATCCTGCTCTTTCACCCAGAAGGATGCACAAAACAGGATATGATGCACAAAACAGGATACAATAGCCGTCTCCCAAAGACAGTCATCATTACATTACATTACATTAGGGATTTCTATTCTGCTATTACCTTGCGGTTCAAAGCGGATTACAAAAGAATTATCAAGGATGTATTACAAAAAGATCTTACCAAAAAGATATTTGGTCATTTTCAAAGAGAGTAAGAAATGAGTATGGCTAGTTGTTTTGGGTAGGGAGCTTTAGTGAGAGGCGGTATTTGAAACTTGTGGTGTTATTTCTTTTTCAGGGATTTCTTGAAGAGCATGGTCTTTATTTCTTTTCTAAATAAGAACATAAAAACATAAGCAATGCCTCCACTGGGTCAGACCTGAGGTCCATCGTGCCCAGCAGTCCGCTCACGCGGCGGCCCAACAGGTCCAGGACCTGCGCAGTAATCCTCTATCTATACCCCTCTATCTCCTTTTCCCTCAGTATCCCACGATCCCTTTATCCCTTAGGAATCCATCCAATCCCTGTTTGAATCCTTGTACGGTACTCTGCCTGATCACTTCCTCCGGTAGCGCATTCCAAGTGTCCACGACCCTTTGGGTGAAAAAAAACTTCCTTGCATTTGTTTTGAACCTGTCTCCCTTCAGTTTCTCGGAATGCCCCCTCGTATTTGCTGTCCCCTTTAGTCTGAAGAATCTGTCCCTATCCACCCTCTCTATGCCCCTCATGATCTTGAATGTCTCTATCATATCTCCCCTGAGCCTCCTCTTCTCCAGAGAGAAGAGCCCCAGCCTATCCAGCCTCTCAGCGTATGAGCAGTGTTCCAGCCCTCTTACCATTTTCGTTGCTCTCCTTTGGACTCTCTCAAGTACCGCCATGTCCTTCTTGAGGTGCGGCAACCAATACTGAACGCACCATCGCTCGATACAATGGCATGATGACTTCCCGTGTTCTGGTTGCTATGCCCTTCTTTATGATGCCCAGCATCCTGTTGGCTTTTTTCGAGGCTGCTGCGCACTGTGCAGATGGCTTCAGTGATGCATCCACCATCACACCCAAGTCTCTCTCGAGTCTGCTGTCTCCCAACAATACCCCCCCTAATTTGTAACTGAACAACGGGTTCTTTTTCCCTATATGCATGACCTTGCATTTGTCCACGTTGAAGCGCATTTGCCATTTGTTTGCCCAGTCTTCCAGCTTGTCTAGGTCCCTTTGTAGGTCCTCACACTCCTCCCTGGTCCTAACTCTGCCGCACAGTTTGGTATCGTCTGCGAATTTTATAACCTCACACTTTGCCTCCTTTTCCAGGTCATTGATGAATATGTTAAAGAGTAAAGGCCCCAGCACCGATCCCTGTGGCACACCGCTCGTGACTCCCCGCCAGTCAGAATACTGACCCTTTACTCCAACCCTCTGCTGTCTGCCCGACAGCCAGTGCTTGATCCATCTGTGCACATCCCCTCCCACCCCGTGGTTCCACAGCTTCTTAAGTAGCCTTTTATGTGGCACCTTGTCAAAAGCCTTTTGAAAGTCGAGGTAAATGATGTCTATGGGCTCCCCATTGTCCACCCAACTGCTTATCCCCTCAAAGAAGTAGACTGGGGATGCTGTCAGTAGATTGGCGATTTGGTTGTCTAGTTCAGTGTTTTTCAACCGCTAAAAACTGCTATTGTGGTTTAATAAAAAGGATGGAGGGTATATTTGTCTATTTTTGTATGCTATAAAAACCAAATAAAGAGAGAGACTGAGAGCTGTTGACGAAGAGCTACGTGTGTGTCTTTCTTCGATTCCAGCCAGAATATCAGCTTTGTGTTCAGCCAAACAGGCCCAGGTTTCGCACTGAATAAAGTATTTTATAATTTTTCACTATTCTGTTTACTTAATATTTCATAATAAAGTAATTATAAAATACTTTCTTTGTGTTTATTTGATTCCTATTCAAGAGAATTACTTTATATATAGTCAATATAGGCACAGAGTTAAATTTTTTAACATTTTCTAATGGTGGTGTGCCTCGTGATTTTTTTCATGAAACAAGTGTGCCTTTGCCCAAAAAAGGTTGAAAAACACTGGTCTAGTTTGGCTGCTTGAGTGGCTAGGAGGCCATCATATAGTTTTTTTCCATTTCACCTCCTTAATTGGGGGGCATGAGAATGGGGTGTGAGTTTTCCTATGTCTGGTTGAGGTGTATACCATGCTAAATATACGCACCTATTAAAACACATTACAGTCAAACCTCGGTTTGCGAGTAACCCGGTTTGCGAGTGTTTTGCAAGACGAGCAAAACCTTCTCGCAAAACATGTCTCGCAAACCGAGTGTTGACTCGATTTGCGAGCACCCCCCGATAACCGGCATCGCTCCCCCCCTGCCCGCAAAGAGCCCCCTCCCTCTCGAATCGGCACCCCCCCGCGAGAACAGGAACCCCCGGCGAGAGGGAGAATTAGAAGGGCTTGACCATGGGCAGATGCATGGTCAAAGCCGGCAGAGACTGGGAAGAAGATCTTCAAGCGGCACCGGCACTTGTGGGCTGCGTGCCGGTGCCAAAGGGGGGGTGAGTTAAAGTTGGTCAGGTGGAGGGTTCCTGTTCTCGCGGGGGGGTGCCGATTCGAGCGGGGGGGGGGGCCTTTGCGAGTTGGGGGGAGCGGTTCTCGTGCCGGTGCCAGACAGGGGGGTGAGTTAAAGTTGGTCGGGCGGGGGATGCCTGTTCTCACGCTGGGGTGCTGGATCACGCGGGGGGGGGGGGACTTTGCGAGTGGGGGGGAGCAGCGCCCTGGCCTCGGGGGGGGGGGGGTGGGAACGTATCAAAGCGAGTTTCCATTATTTCCTATGGGGAAACTCGCTTTGATAAACGAGCATTTTGGATTCGAGCATGCTCCTGGAACGGATTATGCTCGTAATCCAAGGTACCACTGTACTTCTATTAAAAAAAAACCCTCAGACAACAATGTGGATGTGATTTCAGCAAAAAAAGGTCAGGAGAAACAACATTCGGACCATATATGTTTAGGATGGTGTAAAGTTGGTGCTGGTATTGAAAAACAGTTTTAACCCATCTGCCATTGAGATCAGTTGTATGCATTGTGCATTATATTTCTCTCTGTGTACAACTTGTTTATTGTATTTATATATTGTTTTATTCCAATTACATCAATAAAAATTTTTGAACTGAAAAAAACCCCCTAAAAAAACAAACTCTCTCAACAATTTACTGCTCTAAGGGCTCCTTTTACTAAGCTGCGATAGCGATTTTAGCGCGCACTAGACCCTAACGCTAGCATTGAGCTGACGTTAGTTCTAGCCGCATAGCATGGGTTTAGCGCGCGCTAAAATTCTGCGTGCACTAAACACGCTATCGCAGCTTAGTAAAAGTAGCCCTAAATCTTGCCACCTATCCCTCTCCGCATCCCCCATATGTTCCCACTGCAAAGCCAAAACCCTCAACAAAATACCACCTGGATCTCTCAACCCTTCTCTCATTCAATACAAACCCTTAAAAATCTCAATTTACAAATTCAAAGCCCATCTTCAACCTCTTTAGGCTATTTCCAGGAAGAGAGAGATCCTTATGTATTACAAAGCAGGTCAAAATCCTCAGTGCTTTTAATTTCTACTGGAAGTTTATTTCATAGTACTAGAATTACATCAGAAAATGACCTTGGCTGAAGGAATGCAAAAACCAAAACTGTACTTAAAGCACAATCTCATAGATGGTTTATTTTGTTAGCTTACTCCTATAAAAAATTAATGAGTCTTAAAGACTACACCACATTCTATCTGCAGTCGATGGCGTATATCCAGCAGGAGGAGTAGCCATCTGTCGTCTGGCACAATGAAATAAACACTTGCTGATGTGTTTTGAACAAATTGAATTGTGTTCATTATTCTTCTGGGCAAGCCTAAATTGAGAACAATGCAGCAATCCAGGTGGGGAAATACTATTAAAAGTCTTACAGCCCTAAATATGGGAACATTTTCTTAAACAAAGACAACTGGCCCAGACTTTTTCTACCACTGGCAATTCTTGAGATTCTGAAGTCAGGGTAGCATCAAGGAACGCTCCAAACCAGTTTACTTTGTGTTTAAATCACCAAGGTTTGCTCTTCCACTTTAAAAGCTCCCAACTCTGATGGGGAGTGCCTTTCCAATCCACAAGTATTCCATTTTTCCTATATTTAATTTAAATCTACATTCCTCCGTCCATATGTCCTTCATACAAGCGACTATTATGATGTTAAATGATTCCACCTACACTCCCAAAAATTTGCACAAATCAACCTACATATAGTCTTGAATTCCTAATTACATATAATAGCTTCTAAGGCTGAATATATAATATATTTATGACACAAAATTAGACAGAAGATCCTTAGGGCAACCCACAGGAATTCAAGTGATTCACTGCATGCATTTGGAGAGAAACACTATCTAATTCAGGGTACAAGGACTAACACTGATTTGTACTGACTGACTTCAGATCAACTTTACAAAACTTTATGAACTGTCGTCTGGAGAATATCAGATACTATCAACTAAATAATATACAATAAATTATAGCAATTATAATTAAAAATACAAAAAAACAAATCTCATACTCACTGCATCACAACTGCTATGTTATGAACTCTGATAGTCGGAAGGGTACAGTAAATACTGTAATAAAAAAAATTAAAGTTAATATTTATATTTAACATTATTTTTGGCATCCTCCCTCCTCCTACAACTCTAAACATCCTCCCCAGATAATGTGCCAGTCTCTGGAGGAAAACTCACTAATCTGAGGGGCATCTCTTCTCCCCACAAGTACCCTCAGCATCATTATTTGGCCAATAGTGGAGCTCCTATTACTGCATACTCACTCTATAGGCTTCAATACGACATATTTGGCTATATTCAAACCCGAAAGAATTTGAACCCGAGAACATGGCTCTACAGTATGATAAAAACAAGAGAATTGACCCAATGATCTCCACAAACAAATCCAAGAAGAAACAAAAAACAATGTGGAGAAATGATGTTCCTGAGATGGACTTTATTAATATTAAAATAATATTAAAACTTGACAAACCACATAAAAACCTCTAGGACACAGTCCGCTGAAAAGCTTTGGACCCTGGACCCAACACGGTCCGTGTTTCGACAGAATGTCTTCTTCAGGGGTCCCTATGGAGTCCTATGGTAAAGATGCGCGGATAAAAATGCCAGTCAGAAATAAACTGTTCCGTAGAAGCTGTGTGCAGGAGAGTGGGAGCCAGAAGGCCTTGAGCATATGCAGATGCTCAAGGTCCCGAAACAGCCCAGCATAGACCAGCGGCAGGCACGGCAGGCTCTTTCGGCACCGGCACGCGTATGTCCTATGGGTTGGTGCTTCGTGCCGGTGTCCGCTCAAGGTAAGGGTTTGGGGGTGGGCCTTGGGGGGACCAAGCTGGTCCCAGGGGGTGGGGAGGGGTGGAAGCACCAGTTGCCTCAGGGGGGGTGTCTTTTTGGGATGTGGAACGAATCATCCGAGTTTCCCTTACTTTCTATGGGGAAACTCGCTTTGATATACGAGCACTTTGGTTTACAAGCATGCTTCTGGAACAAATTTTGCTCGCAAACCAAGGTTTGCAACTGCCATTTTTAACTTATTTTTTATTTTTAAAATTAAGACATGCTCAGGGGGGGTAGTGCCAAGAAATATTTCAAAGCTTGGTTTAATCCTGTAAACAGCTGTGTTAGGCACTAGCACATGTCTAATGCAGAAAAAAATGGGCCAATGTGGAACATGTTAAAGAGTTCCACGTTAGTTTTACCAACTGCATGGTATTTTCTTTTTTAGTGGGCATGTCTGTGCTAACTAGCTAGCACATCCACATTCCTGCACACTAAGGCCTGTATTCTATAAACGGTGCCTTAAGTTAGGTGCCTAACCTAAGTGGTAAAAGTCACTTTAAAACAATTAAAATATTGTTAAAATAAAAATGTAAGTGCCTAGGAAAATGGCATCTTCATCGTGTCTATGGAGGTGCCTTAGAACACCTAAGGTCAAAGAGGTATTGTTAATGCCGGAAATAACCTTAGGTGTTTTAAGGTGTCGCCACAGATGCAAGTATCATTAAATGTAGGTGCCAGAAATGTAGGCCTTTCAAACTCTGGCTTATGTTTCCGGCGTGTACCTTTGACAAAAGCTGCAATTCTATAAATGGCACTGTTGCATGACTGACACGTAATCAACAGTTTTTTAAGTTGCTGCCGAAAACGGCGCCATTTACAGAATCCGGCCCTAACTGGAGAGATACTGCAGGGTTAACATGGGAGAATTTACTGCCACCTAAACAGTGCTCTCAAGATAATTTTTAAAATGACTGCGCGTTAATGCTCATATTAGCACATGGCCACATATTCAGAAAATAGTAAAATGACTTTTTTAATGGCCACAATAGAAATGCTTAACAACTATAACCCCCCCAAAAAAAATCTGCCAATCAAATCAAAACTGAGTTTACAAGAAAAAACTGGACAGAACTCCAGTTCTCATGGAAAAAATGTTTGGAGTGTGAAAAAAACAGTGAACCTATTTTTAAATAATGGACATCAGTATGAGCCTTGATGGTGCTACACGAAAGATTATTTGGCTCAGGCAGATACTCATTAGTGACTAGCACTAGACTTTAAGTCTAAATAAGGACTGCCTCATACATCATATTGTCCATATAAATATATAAATTTCAACAAACATTTTCTCCAGTGGAACTGACCATTAGGTCTCTCCCAAGACTAAATATTGTATAAAGTGCTGGGGTGCTAAAAAATAAAGTGCTAAAAAATCGGACAGCTTTTCAAGTGTTTGCACCTGCACTTTACAACTCTTTCTAAGTTTTTTTTTTTTGCACATTTTTTAGCATCCCAGCACTTTATACAATTTTTAGTCTTGGGAGAGACCTAATGGTCAGTTCCACTGGAGAAAATGTTTGTTGAAATTTATATATTTATATGGACAATATGATGTATGAGGCAGTCCTTATTTAGACTTAAAGTCTAGTGCTAGTCACTAATGAGTATCTGCCTGAGCCAAATAATCTTTCGTGTGGCACCATCAAGGCTCATACTGATGTCCTTATTTAAAAATAGGTTCACTGTTTTTTTCACACTCCAAACATTTTTTCCATGAGAACTGGAGTTCTGTCCACAATAGAAATGACCATAGAATGTGGAAAGTCTCAACTAAGGATGCGGAAAGACCATTTCTTACTGCAACTTAGTAAAAGGGCCACTTAGTTTATTTTGAATATATAGTAAACTAGAACACAAGTATAACATGCACACCTTTCCCCCCCCCTCTCCCCACTGAATGTCTGGTTCAGCCTTTTTTGTTTAAACGAATACTCACTATATGTCATTCAGGTCATTTCCTATTGTTGCTGGAACCATATAGTCAATCTGCAAAACCGAATAAGATTTTTTTTATTTTGACAAGAATATACTAGCATTAGAGCACTTAATGCAATGATCAAATAGTTTTAGAACGCACTACTGTTTACCTTCCAATACTCAGGGCAGCTTACCTGTTTCATCTCTAGTGGTCCGATGCTGGTAATATTGTTCACTCGGATTTGTCCAAGAACTGTTTTATAAAACTGAACTTGTCCAACGATGTTAACAACTTTAACAGAATAGTAGTTGTTGTTTGTAATGTTCAATAGGTTCTGAAAAAATAAAACCCTTAGAAATTAAGGCCCTGATTCTATATATGTTGCCTAAAAAATCTGCGACAATTAAGCCTATTATTATTAATTAAGTTAGGCACCTATATTGGCTAAGTGTGCCTATGTAAGCGCCTAACTTTAGGTGAACTTTACAGTATTTGGGAATAAATGTACAAATATAACAAACGAACCTTCAAAGCAAAGCAAATTTCCCAGCATTTTCCTGCACAGCAACAGATAACTACCCTTGATGACATGTAAAGGTTAGCTAAAATATTTCAGTCTATATTCAGCAGGTGTCAAGTCTGCATCTTTAAAATGCTAAATTAGCCTCATAAGAACATAAGTAATGCCTCCGCTGGGTCAGACCTGAGGACCATCGTGCCCGGCAGTCCGCTCACGCGGTGGCCCAACAGATCCAGGACCTCTATCTATACCCCTCTATCTCCTTTTCCAGCAGGAAATTGTCCAATCCTTTCTTGAACCCCAGTACTGTACTCTGCCCTATTACTCCCTCTGGAAGCGCATTCCAGGTGTCCACTAATGCTGCCCGATTCATGATTTGAATCGATTCACCGATTCATTTTGGGTGAATCGATTCGAATCGATTTACCCCGCCAAAAAATCGGCCTCCCGATTCATTGACTGACCCTCCCCACTCGCCCTCTAAAGCGAGAGTGGCAGCATTGTCTTTTTCTGGCCTGACGCTCCTGCTTTAAAGGGCTAGTGGGGAGGGTCAGTCGGGAAGTGGCTAACCCGCTGGCCTCCCGTTGCTGTGCTCTCCGTCTTCCCCACTGGCCTCCCAAATCGATCTTCTTAACTTCAGCAGCCTGCAATAAAATTGCTGGCGCTAGCGATCTTTGCAAGCTGCTGAACGGCTTTGGAGAGTCTTCTCTCTGCTGCGGTCCCGCCCCTTCTCTGACGTCCGTGGTAGAGAGAAGACGCTCCGAAGCCGTTCAGCAGCTTGCAAAGATCGCTAGGGCCAGTGATCTTATTGCAGGCTGCTGAAGTTAAGAATATTGATTTGGGAGGCCAGTGGGGAAGTCGCAAGAGGAGGTGTAGTCCTTTGGGGGGGGGGTGCGGCCTTCCAGGGAGGGAGGGTACAGGCCTTCAGAGGAGATAGGCAAGCAGGCCTTCAGGGGAGATGCAGGCCTTCAAAGGGGTGGGGGGGGAAGGCAGGCAGGCCTTCGGGGGGGATGCAGGCCTTCAAAGGGGGGGGCAGGCAGGCAGGCCTTCAGGGGAGATGCAGGCCTTCAAAGGGGGGGACAGGCAGGCAGACAGACCTTCGGGGGGATGCAGGCCTTCAAAGGGGGGGCAGGCAGGTAAGGCCTTCGAGGGGGGCTGCAGGCCTTCAAACAGGGGGCAGGCAGGCAGGCCTTCGGGGGGATGTAGGCCTTCAAAGGGGGGGCAGGCAGGCAGGCCTTCGGGGGGGCTGCAGGCCTTCAAAGGGGGGGGATAGGCAGGCAGGCCTTCGGGGGGGGACAGACCAGGGGAGGGGGGCCCTGGTGTAGAAGTACACGAAGGGAGGGAGAGAAGGGGGGTTCAAAGAGACGTGCATATGCCGGACTTTGGGGGGAAAGAAATAATGGGTCTGAAAATAGAGGAGAGGAAAAGAGATGATGGACAATGGGATTTAGGGAGGGAAGGAACAGAAAGGGAGAGAAGTTGGACACAAGGAATGGTGTGGAGGGGGGATAGAGATACTGGATAGGAGGGTAGTTGGGAAACGAAAGGGAGATATGCTGGATGAAAGGGTAGTTAAGAAAAGATGGATCTGTGGATGGAGATGAAAAAAAAGAAAGATGCCAGACCTCCGGGGGAGGGAAGGGAAATGGAAGGGGAGGACAGAGATGGCAGATGGATGTTTAGAACGGAGACAGAAGAAAGGAGACCCTGGCAAGCAAGTTATCAGAAGACAACCAGAGCCTGGGACCAACAAGATTTGAATGACCAGACAACAAAAGGTAGAAAAACTAATTATATTTTCCCTTTTGTGATTACAATATGTCAGATTTGAAACGTGTATCCTGCCAGAGCTGGTGTTAGACCGCAAATGTGAGCTAGGATTTAAGAGAGAGAGGAAAAGTCTTTTTTGCTTGTTTATTTTGTTTACACCACAGCGCCAGTGTGGTTAGGAGAAGGCAAAGGGGGTGAAGAGGCTATAAAATGGGTGAAAAGGCTATAAAATAAACCCCAAAATATATTCACCCAAAGTGGTTCAGAAAGCACTATACCAAAAAAATAACAAATACCACTTTCAGAGAGGATGCATCCAGAATATACTCTCTTATAATTCTAGCTGCTCAGGAAAAAGCCTCAGAATAGGAGCCTACGCGCAGTCCTATCATAGACTGAGACATCAGCGTAGCTGCTCCTTGCTCCAATCATCGGCCAAAAAACCTGAGGTTTTTTTTCAATTCACTTTAAATATTTTTTGTATATATATATTTTTAAATTGTTTTTAGCTCTTTTAAGTATTTTAAATAATTATAAACTCATGGGTACATCTCTCTATCAGTTTGAGAAAGAATTTGACAACTGAATACTTATCTCAGCGTTGTCATTGTTATTTCATATATTGCCTGTTTACTGCCAATAAGTTGCCGACGTGGCCAGCGTTTCGTGGACATAACACTCGGTCCACTGCTTCAGGGCCAGAGGCAGAAACATCCAGGCATTTCTCCGTTGTTAGCTGCCAAAAGCTCGAGCTACTGGTGTCCTCTCTCTCTCTCTCTCTCTCTGCCTGCTGCTGGTGTCCTCTCTCTCTCTCTCTATGCCTGCTTGCTGTCCTTCCCTGGTATCCTTGGGTGTAGTGACTTGGCCCTTCGCAAAGGCGCTCTCGCTAAGGCGAATGCCTTTGCAGCTCGCCTTCGCTGTGCGCTGTTGGCTCCGCCCCTTTTAAGGGGGAGTTCGGGCTCTGACCTCGCCGACACGGTGGTAGTGGGCGGAGCTAAATCTCAACACTGCCCCTAGCTCCGGCTCCTTCCTGCCTCCTGCTCTGGTAAGTCTCCTTGCTTCCCCTCCACCTTCCACGTGCTCCTTGCTCCCTGCTAGCTCTCCCAGCCAGTGCTCAGAACAGCGTGTGCCTCCTGCCATTGGCTCCGCCCCTTTTAAGGGGGGAGTTGTATATTCAATGCCAGGTCATGTATGGGCAGTGGCACTGGGTATCTGGCTAAAATGGGAGTCCTGGGTCCTGGTTGATATTCATATCTGATACCCCCACACCCCCAAAAGACTATAGGGCATTCCTCTGCCTCCTATCCCTCCTTCATTTTCTCTTTCCATCTACCTCAAGATAAAATAGAAAACAGGGTGGGGGCGAGAGGAGAATCCCTAAAGCTTGGTGGTCTAGCGGAGAAAGGGCAGAACAAAGCCCACTCAGTCCTGCACAAATGGCTGCTGCAACCTCTAAAAGAGGTCTCACAGTAATCACCAATGGAGGACCCCATTCTCTTGGGGGTGGGAGAAATTGGATGCAGGAGATGTCCTGATGGTCTTTTTATTTTTATTTTTTGGGGGGGGGCAGGTTGAACGGAAGATCACTGGATCAGAGGAAACTATTTGGAAATTATCTGGGGACTAGTTTTATATTCAGTGCTGGTGCTCAGAAAGTTAACTGGAGCAAGATAAGACTGCTTTTTATGTGGTCCTATTTGCCTGGTTAGCTATGCAAGAACTGGTGCTGAATCACTTTCACCTGCTGCCAGCTCGTCCCAGACTCCATTCTGTAATGCCCATGTCCTGTTCAGTAGAGAATGACACAGTGGCGGTTTACCCGTGGCTACTGCGTTTAGCCGCGGGTAACCCGCCAAAAACGGGGAATGAAAATTAGCAGCCTCTGCGGGGACGGGGACAAGGCCATCACCGCCCCGTGGAGCGGTGAATGGTCTTGTCACCGCAGTGAGGCATAAAGGATCGTGCGGTCCCCGCAGTGCCCACCCGCACGCCAGCTCGATCGTTTAACCAGCTTCCTCTCTCCACCTCACCTTAGTTTGATGGCTTTCTTTTTCGGCGACCGGAACACTTTCAAAAGAGCCGCGCACGCGCGGCTGCTCAGTATTCAATCTTCTGCTCTGACCCAACCGGAAACAGGAAGTAGCAGCAGAGCAGAAGATTGAACTTTGAGCAGCCGCGCTTGCGCGGCTCTTTGAAAACGTACCGGTTGCCGAAAAAGAAAACCGGCAAACTAAGGAGAGATGGAGAGCAGTAGCGTACCAAGGGGGGGGGGGGGGCGGGAGGGGCGAAAAAGGTAATGGCGCTAGGCCTTGGAGCACCGAGGCAGACCGCTTCTCCCCCCTCCCAGCCGAACCCCCGCTGACCCTCCTATCTCTCCCCCCCCAAGTGAACCTTTCCGACCCTCCCAGCGAAAGCAGCAAACCTCCCTCCAGTAGCGTCGGCTTTCTCCTCCCTCTGCTGCATCACTGATGACGTCATCAGTGAAGCGGCAGAGGGAGGAGAAAGCCGCGAAGGAGGTTTGCTGCTCTCGCTGGGAGGGTCGGAAAGGTTCACGGGGGGGGGAGAGATAGGAGGGTCAGCGGGGGTTCGGCTGGGAGGGGGGAGAAGCGGTCTGCCTCGGTGCTCCATTACCTTCTTCGGGCAGCAGCAGCGTTTACAATTCGCTGCTGTTGCCGGCTTCAGGCCCTGTTCTCTGCCGGGTCCTGCCTACTTCCTGTTTTCATGAAGACAGGACCCGACATAGAGGAAGGCCTGAAGCGGGCAACAGCAGTGAATTGTGAATGCTGCTGCTACCCGATGAAGTTCAGGACATCAGGACATCGGGGAAGGAGCAGGGAGAAATCGGCTGCTGGCTTGGGGGTGAGGGTAGGGAAAGAATCGTGGAAGTGGAGAAATTGGCACGATGGCTTTGTGGGGGCTAGGGGGAGAGAGAAAGAAAGGAAAAAATAAAGAGGGGGGGCCAGGGGGAGAGAGAAAGAAAGGCAGAAAGAGGGGGACCAAGGGGAGAGAGAAAGAAAGAGGGGGAGGGGCAGGAGAAGAAAGAAGAAGAACCAGAAGAAGGACCAGAGACTCATGAAATCACCAGACAAAAAGGTAGGAAAAATGATTTTATTTTCAACTTAGTGATCAAAATGTGTCCGTTTTGAGAATTTATATCTGCTGTCTATATTTTGCACTATGGCCCCCTTTTACTAAAACGCAATAGCGGTTTTTAGCGCAGGGAGCCTATGAGCGTCGAGAGCAGCGTGGGGCATTCAGCGCAGCTCCCTGCGCTAAAAACCGCTATCGCAGTTTAGTAAAAAGGGAGGGGGAATATTTGTCTATTTTTGTATAGTTGTTACTGAGGTGACATTGCATAAAGTCATCTGCCTTGACCTCTTTGAAAAACCGCGGAATATAAAAGATAATTAACATTTTCTCTGCGTACAGCGTGCTTTGTGTTTTTAAAATTTTATTGTTGGTAGATCATTTTGACGGCCACAAAGGTAAGGGGGAGGGAGGGGAGCTGCTGAAAGACATCTAGTAATCCTTGCAGGCTTGACTGTGCAGGGAATTATTTTTGTAAAATCATGTTTTGTTATGTGACTGGCATTATCTAGACTTTAATTTCTATGAATGAATAAAATGAAAATGATATAAAATTACTTGCTTGCGGGGACCGCGTGTTCCGGCTCACACAAGGAAGGAGGGGGTGAAAGGGAAAAAGTTTCTCTTCCTTGGAAATAGATTCTGAAGTGACCTCATCAAAGAAGACCAGCACCAAATGTACAAGAAATCCCTTAAACAATGTCAAAAGAGCCCAAAATAGAAAACTGCTACTGCCTTGAGACTCCATTATTGAAGGAATCAACTTGAAATCACAGAAGAGACAGGAAAAGGTTAAATGCCTCATGGAATCCTCAGGTACAAAACACAAACCAAATTGTGAATGAAATCAGAGCAGACAGTAAGAATTATAAAATTGATGTCATTATCCATCTGGAAAAAAGGCGTACTAGAAATAATGCCTCAGCAATACAATTTTCAGAAGTTCTATTTGCTCATGGTAAGGGAGAAGAGAGACTGCTAGTGATGATGGGGGACTGATAGAAGATATGAAAGAAGGGTTGTAGAAAGGGACAGATGATAAAGGAGGGAGGGAAGGGTGGTGGTGGAAAGGAATAGAACAGACATTGAAAGAGGGTAGAGAGGAACAGACCCTGAAAGGAAATGTGGAAGGCAGAGTGGGGAGAAGACGCTGGAAGGGAAGAAGACAGATGCCAGACTATGGGGGAGCGGAGGGAAGAAGATGGGTGCTAGACGGGGACGGTGACGGGGCGGTGAATGAGATGGCAGGGGCGGTGAAAGGAATGGCGGTGATGGTGACGGGACGGTGAAGGGAACGGCGGTGACGGGGCGGTGCAGAGGATGGTGGGCCGGGGACGGTGCAGTGACGGGGACAGATTTTTTCCCCGTGTCATTCTCTACTGTTCAGTTTTAGGCTGGCCAGTTACTATGAATATTCAGTGCTGCTGATTTTATATAAGGAAGGGTAAAAGGGAAACCATTCTCTTTCTAACTACAGGAACACAATTTAAAGTATATTTAAATCTATAGTCTTGTTTGCTACCCTGGTTTTTATGATATTCCAATTATGAAATGTTGGAAGCCAGCCACATGACAAAATTATTGCTTCTGAAAAATGTAAATTTGTGTGACTTAAGTAAATGTTATCTTGTTTTATTTCTGTTATAGAAATGTTGCTTTTCCTTTGCCCTTCATAAGAAAATGTATTTGTAGTTCTATCTGCATTTTAACTGGACATCTATTTTTAGGATGTTCCAAGTGCTTATACTGGCCTAGCTGATCTCGCTTCTGTGGCAAGGCCTTATTTATCAGACACTTGGATTGATGGGGCTAATCATTTTTCTCAAGACTACTACAAATTGCACAGGTTGAAAAGTGCAACTTTAAAACATGACACAATAATGTATCTTCTCATTCTTTCACAAACTTATGCATATCTTCAAGGGGGGGAGTCAATGGAAAAAGGCACACTAAAGTGTCTATTGTTAGGATGGCAGAGCTGTTGGGCTGTGCTGGTGGGTGCATGTAAGTGCATGTGTCTATCTCCTCCATCACCTGTGCCTTTAGCTCCACCTACAAGATGAGGAAAAAAAAAAAAAAGACTTTGCCATGACCCAACTCTTTCCAGATGACACAGCAGCTCTCTCTTCTGCCTGTGAGGAGCTTATAACAGCAGGTCTTTGCTACTACAACAGCTATTCCTGTTTTCATAGGCTGGTGGGGTTGGGTCCCTGTCAGCACACACTGCAACAATTCAACAGAGCAGCTAGTCTTCTCTTTACTTCTGCCTTGTGCATCAAAACTGCCACAACCCTTCCTATCTTTATAGGAATACAAGGGTTTGCTTGTGCACTTGTTCTATTGGATCAAATGGAAATGCCTTAAAATGGCCATTCAATATACAAAGAAAAAAAAAAAATAAATAAATCAATATTTCAATAAATGCACCGCCTTTTTCTTATTAAACTTTATAAGGGATCTTATGCAAACAGGTTAGAGCTGCTTTCAGCATTCAATGCCCCTTTTAGATCATCATTCATGTCAAATGTCATCCTGGGCGTAGGGCAACCCTAAATCTGCACTTCTAGATAGTGGAATCATTTATCTTATTAATCAATTATATAACCATTTGGGAAAGTGTAATAGGAGGTTAGTTTGAGAGCTTGAGAGACTTACCGTAATATTTAGATATATGATATTGTTTCCTTTATCATATGACACAAACACTGATTTTACCCCGTCATACTGTACATCAATGGATCGAGGAAACAGGAAGAATAAGGCCAGTCCACACAAAAGCAAACAGACAGCTACCGAAATGCTTACATATAGCTTTCTGAAAAATCAAACAGATAAAGAAACTTAAGAGAGTGATTTTTTGTCATCAGTTCAATAAGATAAGCACATTCAAACTACTCTAGTATATCTAGTTCTCCTCACAAATTTGTTTCGGGAACATTGCCAGAAATTTTCACCATACCGTACTGCAGGACTCTGCCAAATTTTCTTCAAATTCAAGAGCCGGCATTAAATTTAAAAGCTATTGGCTGAGTGCTCTTACTTCTCCAATTTCTCATCCCCACCCCATCAGAACAAAGAATGGTAGAAAAAGGTTCTGCTCCGTTATTGTCTATGAGAAAAGAAAGCGTAGGAATCAGGCCTTTATTTTGCCATCGTTCCCTGATAACTGCACCGTGTAGTTTCATCTATCACTGTGGTCTGTCTCCACAGCCTACCCCCCCCCCACAACTCAGCGGACTCTTGTCAATTTCATCACCAATCTCCTTCTTAATGTCCCCCATCCCTACTGCTGATCCCCTCTCTCAACACTTATTTTGCCTCTACAAACCTCTACTCTGTCAGCCATGCCTCCAACTAGCCAAACAGCATCTCCCCTGCCCTATCACATACTTCCCCCCATAGACTTGCTGAGAGCAATACCATACCATTTGCGGATTGATGTCAGGTAGAGTTTTGGCTGACGATCTGCTACGCTGGTCATGAGATCATCCAATCTCTTTCCGAACAACATTTGTCCCTTGAAAGGAAGTCTGCTGAGGGAAGCCTTGGAGGAGGAATCTCCCACCCACTGCCTGATCCAGAGCATTCTGCAGGCTGAGATCAAATAAGCCGAAACTTTGCTCATGGCTCTGATGATGTCATAGAAAGCATTGACTATGCAATACAATCCAGTTAATAGGAGCTGGGGCAAAGGTATGCCCTCCACAAGTTCAAGCCCTCACAACCTGGTATGACAAGCACGTATCATAAAGGAAGCTGTTGCACCTGCTTTGATTCCCACAACCAGCACTTCAAATTGTCTTAAGAAGCATATTTACTCTGCAATCCTGCATATCCTCTAACACCACACCTCTCTCACCTAATAGGGATGTGCATTTGATTATCTGTGAGTGAACAGCTGCTGACACTCTTGTGCCATCAGATACAGCCATGGCTGTCATGATTGTCATGGCTACTTTAAGAGACCCTTCAAAAGCAACCCAATGCTCCGTGACTGATAACAGGATACCAAGGAAACAAAGAAGAATGGGCTCTCACTCCACTCATTATAGAGAAGGGAGAAGAAGGGACCTACCGGGAATCCAAGTTTAACTCCTGCAAAGAGTTAGTAATAAGCTCTAAAAAAGTTGAGGGTCTGAAAGTCAGTAGATCATGGAGTCATCTTCTTGATCGAGGGCTCCCACTGTATCTTGAGCACTCGAACCTGCCTGTGACCCTGCATCTGCCAACAGGGAGGGCTTGTTCTGTGATAGCAAAAACATACAAATAGACCACTCATCCTCTGAGTCACCCTCAGAAAGGTCTACCAGATCCTGGCCAGTCTCTAACATTGAGGCAGGCATGCCCTGAGAGCCCAAGCCCCCTTGCACGTCTCCTGGTGTACTGCCAGAATTTCCCAGGGGATCTTGTCCATCAGATATGATCTCCACATCAGATTAACAAATTCCGGAGAAAAAGCCGTATTAGGCAGTGTGGAGTCTCCTTTACATGACTTCAGTTTGCTTCTCTTGGGCTCTGCGGCATCCACACTCCTGCGTTTAAGATGACCGCCATTCTGAGGCTCTGGAAGGAATTTACTCCCAACCGATAGACCCCCTCGACCATTGTTCAGCCCTAGAGAACAAAAGGGAGGTTAAGCCAGCCACTGCTGCCTCCTTTTCACGTGCTGCATGACATATGGTGCAAGGACACTTTTCAGGCACCCATCCAGTGCAAACCTGGCATGAATTAAGTGTAAAGGAGCCCGGAGACTCCATCCCTGCAAGTTTTGAGGCAAAACAAGGTGATTTGAAAGTTCTGGAGAATTTTTTTTTAAATGGGAAATCCAAGATGGCTACCACAGCAGCATTCCAACGCCAAAAATCTAGCTCCAGAACGCCTTAACTAAAATAAAAGTCAGTGAAAAAGAGATTTTGGAGATGGGGAAACCTAAGGGAAGGGGCAGAAACATGATGAAAAAAAAAAGGTTTAAAGATCCTACCCCGATTTTCCTAATAGGCTGTAACAGCCTTACTCACTGTGATCTGTCTTGGATTTGTGCTGCAGCTTGCCTCAACTTCTAAAGTAGCTGGATCTGGGAGAAGAAATCACTGCCTCAAATGGACCGCTCCTCCAATGCTTAATCTTTGGGCTGACAGTTGGACCGGAGTCTGACTGAGCCTTAAACCCTCACGGACCAACACATGAAGACAAAACGCAGTTGTCGCCTCACTGAGCCCCCTATGGATGTCTGACAACCTGTTCTCAAGTCCCTGTGATCCAGTAGGCGAGCAATGCTACAATGGGAAGAGATCCAGGCTTCAGAAAAGTTTCTGCAGGCTGACCAACAGTTACTACAGAGGGATTGGCATATCAGCTGCAGACCTTAGTCTGCTTCTTCTCCACACAGGCAGAGCTGGACCCTTGACGAGGGGAGCTCTGAGCACTGAAAGCAGTAAAACAAAAAAAAACATGAAAAAGACCCAAAAAATAAAGAAATATACAGAGCAGATCAGAAAGACTCCTTCTAGCTTGTGTGCATAAGGAAAAACTGAAGGGGGTAGCAGAGTCTTCAAGTGAAGGAGGGATTCAAAAACTGGAGTAAATTCATTCTGCACGGCTCGTGAACATGGGAATATTATCCATCTGTACAGAATGACACACCTATTTCACTAGAAGGCCACATATAACATGTAGCATAACACTGTTTAATAGGATTCAATAATATGTCTTATTAGACAACCTTGCTATTACTTACGTTCTTCTTGGCCTGAGCCTCTGATCAGTATAAGGAATCAGTGCTACCAGCTGGTTTTCCTGACCTAGAAAATATAAAAATAAGATTTTTTAGAAAGAAATCTATGTAGATATTCACTTCATTAGAATACCAATGTTAAGACAATTAAAAAAAAAATTAAATAATAATAACAGTTTATATACCGCAGTACTGTGAAGTTCTATGCGGTTTACAATAATTAAAAAGTTACAGACTGAATAGTGCTAGTGGAGTTGAGATTTAGCTGCCAGTTATTGTGGGGAAAGATTTCTCAGTGTAGCTGCCTATGTACTTTAGGAACAAATATATGTTTAGGTTTCTCCTAAATTCCCCATAAGTATTCGGCTTCAGCGCACATGACTTTTCATCACGCGCTAACCCCCGTGCTAGCCAAAAATCTACCGCCTGCTCAAGAGGAGGCGGTAGCGGCTAGCGCGGCAGGCGGTTTAGCGCGCGCTATTACGCGCGTTAAACCACTAACGCGCCTTCATAAAAGGAGCCCTTAATGCGTATACTGCAATTTTTCACAGCATGAAATACAATGTTTGAAGAGACTTCGTGTGGTATCTAAAAAATGCCCTGTGAATCTAGGCCTTACTATCCTCATCAGTGTGATTTGGCTTAATAAGGTCAGGCCTAACCCTAGTTCCCTGCTTCCAGAAAGTCTTTAGGAGTGGCCTAGTGGTTAGGGCTGCAGTCTCAGAACCCCGAGACTGCAGGTTTAAACTAGAGAATGACAAGGTGAATGTTACTCACACCTTGCTATGGGCAGACGCTGGTAACCCGCGGAGGGGGGGGGGGGGGCTGGTTGCTGTGGGTACAGGGACAAGGCCATTCAATGCCCCATGGAGCGGTGAATGGCCTTGTCCCCGCAGTGAAGTATCTGCCACAGGTTGTGCCATCCTTGGCGTGATTGCGCGTCTAGCAGCACTTCAGTGTGCCCTCCAGCACCTCCCTAATATCAGTGAGCATCTTGACTATGCCCGGATAGGCAGGAAAAGAAGACAAGTGCAGTCTCTCCTTACTCATCAGAAAGCATTCCACGGCAACTGGCGGACTAACCTACAGCTTCAACTCCTGGAGGGACTCTTAAATTAACTCAACCAGATGTGCAGATTTAAAAAATCTCCACACCGTGGGATCCTCACCTAGATCTGGGAATCCATTCAGATCCTGATCCTGGAAATCCAAAAAGGCTGCAACATCCCCCACAGCAGTACTGCCAGGCAGTGAAATTAATGGCATGGTCAGGGTATCATGGTTTGCCGCAGCAACTGCCGGCGCACTAGCTTGAACCACCACAGGGGAGATGGGTACAATCCCCGTGTCCTGGGAAGGGGGGACCCGTCAGCCAGCATGGACACCTGTGGAGGGGCGGCTGGTATCAGTTTCTTTACCAAATAAGCCTGATACATCACACTAATATATTCAGGAAAAAAAAAACCACCATCTGGGGCAGGAGCCGCCTTCTGTGGACCTTTCTTCTACCCTTTGGAGGACTTGTGAACTTTGGCTACTGAACTGCAAATGCGTTTCACTGGAAGAACAACTGCGCTGTCCTCAGGGCCTGCTTTCAATATGTCAGGGTGCCCCAGCCAGAAACAGCAGGACTCCCTTCAGAGGTCGAGGGTACTTGGACAGATGACATTTCACCCCCTCCTGTGCCACAGCGCATGTGGAACATGGACACTCACTGGAGAGCCATCCGCCACAAATGGGGCATGAATCCATGTCATCCTGCCCTGGGGAGTCCATCTGAGTGATTTTCTTGCAAAAAAATCAAAGATTGCAGAGGCTAAAAATAGCTTTAAAGTAAACTCGGGAAAATCAAAGATGGCTACCATGGGTGATATTTTTAGAATAAAACAGCCCGGGAAAGAACAGAAATCCCTAAAACATGACGATTTTAGGGGTGGGGTGAGGACCAGGCACACTCCCAATCCTCCGAATCACCATATATTCACTGTGTCCCCCCCAGAATCAGCCACATACTCACTGTGGCATGTGCTGCTGTATATTGCTGAAATGGAAGCTGACACAGCTCATAGGGAGATCCTCTGTCTCCACAAGCATGCAAACTGGACTGGTGGTCTTCTGACTAGAGAGTTGCGCGGGGACAGAAATCCCACCCGTCCCCACCCGTCCCCGTGAGGACTCCCAGCCGTCCCCACCCGTCCCCGTGAGGAATCCCTCCGTCCCCACCCGTCCCCGCAAGGAATCCCCTCCGTCCCCGCGAGGAATCCCCTACGTCCCTGCCCGTCCCTATAAACTACAGAAATAGTTATTTCATTTAATTATGCTACTGAATTAAAGGCTCTGGTAGAAACCCATTTAAAAATAAGCAAAAAGACTTTATTAATTTGGAAATATTAATTGGGAAGAATACATACTTTGTAAACGGGTTTCTACCAGAGCCTCTAATGTTTATAAATTTTTATCAACGCAACTAATATAGTACTTTATCCTTAAGCAAAAAAATTAAAAAAAAAAAATAATTTTTTTCCTACCTTTATTGCCTGGTTTCTGCTTTCTTCATGTTCTCATTCAATTCCTGTCTTCCATTTGCTCTGTTACTGTGCCTCTCCCTTTCTCCCCCCTCCCAAATTGGTCTGGCACCCATCTTTTTCCCTCCTCTCCCCCCATAGTCTGGCACCTCTGCCTTCTTCCCTGCCAGCGTCTTCTTCCCATTCCCTCTTCCCCATTTCCTTTCAGTGTCCTTCTCCCCCACCATCTTCCCCATGTCCTGTCAGGCAGCATCCTTCTCCCCCCTCTGCCTTCCCCATGTCCTTTCAGCGTCCTTCTCCCCCCTCTGTCTTCCCCATGTCCTTTCAGCGGCCTTCTCCCCCCTCTGTCTTCCCCATGTCCTTTCAGCGGCCTTCTCCACCCCTGTTTTCCCCATGTCCTTTCAGTGGCATTCTCCACCCCTTTGTCTTCCCCAGTGCTTTCAGGGTCCTTCCCCCCCTCCTCCCGTTTACCCCATGTCATTTCAGCGTTCTTTTCCACCCCTTTGTCTTCCCCAGTGCTTTCAGCGGCCTTCTCCCCCCTTAAGCGTCTTTTCTTCTCCACTCCACCTTTCCTCCCTCCCTGCCTCCACCTTTGTGGCGCTTTTGCACCGGACCGACAACAGAACAGGCCCGGTCGGACAAATCTCCCTGTCCTGTAGCCGCAAATCTAAATTACCTTCTTACAGCAGCTGGAGTAGTGAAGCTGCTGTAAGAGGTAATTTAGATTCGCGGCTACAGGGCAGGGAGATTTGTCGGCCGGGCCTGTTGTCGGTCGATCGGGGGACCTGACCGGCTGTGCACATTCTCCGGGGCGGACCGCCCCCCTCCCCCCTCTTTCATACGCCATTGCCTTCTCCCTACCTGCCCTACCGCACACAGCCGACCGGAAGTCTTCCTGATGTCAGCGCTGACGTCGGAGGAAGGGAGGGCTTTGTTTAAGCCCTCCCTCCGACGTCAGCGCTGACATCGGGAAGATTTCCGTTCGGCTGTGTGCTGCGACAGGGCAGGTAAGGAGAAGGAGACTACCCTCGCGGCTCGAGTGCACTGCGATCCAACCCCGCAGGAACCCCGCGACCCTCGGAGGCGTCCCCACGGGATCCCCACGACCCTAGGGGGCGTCCCCACGGGATCCCCGCGACCCTAGGGGGCGTCCCCACGGGATCCCCGCGACCCTAGGGGGCGTCCCCACGGGATCTCCGTGACCCAAAGGGGGAACCCGCGGGATTCCCGTCATCCCCGTTCCCGTGCAGCTCTCTACTTCTGACTGCCTCCCCAGCCTGACACCCAAGACCAGGGACCTCTGCTACCCTTGGACACACTGCGTACATAACCTGGTGGAGGAATGCTGTCGGCTCCGATCCCAGGAACACCTCCACGGAGTCACACAGCCTGTGTTCAGACCCACTAATTGGCGAATCTGGGATGAGCAAGCTCCCAATGGAACGGTCCCTGAGCCCCAAACTGAAGTGCAGGCTCTCCAGAGGGTGCACCGACAGGCAGCCAACCCTCTTGAAACAGGTTTTACACAAAGCCTGCGATCTCTTGAAGCCAGAGCTGTCCCCGCAGGGAACCTCTGAAGCGCAAGGGCAGAATTCGCAAAAAGGTAAAATTATGTCCTACCTGTTCATTTTCTTTCTTTTAGACACAGCAGATGAATCCAGAGGCAAGTGGGATAGCACACATCTACCAGCAGGTGGAGATAGAGAACTGACTTGCAGGTATGTATCTCGAATGGAATCGCTCCTGGCCAGCATCGCTCTTGCCAAAGCATCAGGAACAATTCAGCCCCATATCAACAAACTTCTTTCCCATAAGCAAAAAGAACATCCTGATCCACCAAGGAAACCAACCTGCGAGAGAACCCCCCCCCCTCAGAGAACACACCAGGGTGGGGGTCTGAATTCATCTGCTGCCTTAATTAATGAAAGTCTTCAGCAAAGCATCATGCCCAAAGCATGGAAGGAAACAATTATTTGTCCCATTATTAAAGATCGTAAAACCAATCCTGAGGATAAATCAAATTACAGACCAATTGCAAATATCCCCTTCCTAGCAAAGCTGACTGAGAAGGTGGTATTTAAACAAATATCAGAATTCATAGAAAAAAACAATATTTTACATCCATATCAAACAGGCTTCAGGGAGCATCACTCTATGGAACATTCATTAATTGGCATGTCTACCTCCATACTTTACTACCTGGATCATCATAAATCTGTTCTCTTAATTTCTATTGATCTCTCATCTGCTTTCGACACAATTGACCATAACCTCCTTTTAGATAGACTGCAGACTATTGGCATTACAGATCAGGTCCTCTCTTGGTTTAGATTCTATTTCTCTAATCGATCCTCGATTGTGTCTTTCAAAAATACTACCTCAGAAAGTTTCTCAGCAACACATGGTATTCCCCAAGGGTCCATTCTCTCACCACTTTTGTTTAATATTTTTCTTGCACCCTTGATGACTCTCTGCTAATCCATCGGTTTTAACGTATTCATTTACACAGATGATATTCAGCTTTTATACCCGTTAGACTCCAATAACCCTCTTGAAACAACAGCAATCAACAAGATATTCGAACAGATTCATAGTAACATAGTAGATGACGGCAGATAAAGACCCGAATGGACCATCCAGTATGCCCAACCTGATTCAACTTAAATTTTTTTTCTTCTTAGCTACTTCTGGGCAAGAATCCAAAGCTCTACCTGGTACTGTGCTTGGGTTCCAACTGCCAAAATCTCTGTCAAAACCTACTCCAGTCCATCTACACCCTCCCAGCCATTGAAGCCCTCTCCAGCCCATCCTCCCCCAAATGGCCATATACAGACACAGACCGTGCAAGTCTGCCCAGTACTGGCCTTAGTTCAATATTTAATATTATTTTCTGATTCTAGATCCTCTGTGTTCCACCCACGCTTCTTTGAACTCAGTCACCGTTTTCCTCTCCACCACCTCTCTCGGGAGCGCATTCCAGGCATCCATCATCCTCTCCGTAAAGTAGAATTTCCTAACATTGCTCTTGAATCTACCACCCCTCAACCTCAAATTATGTCCTCTGGTTTTACCATTTTCCTTTCTCTGGAAAAGATTTTGTTTTACGTTAATACTCTTCAAATTAATACCAATGGCTTGATGCTAACAGATTAGCTCTCAATGTTAATAAATCAAATGTTATGCTCTTTCCCTGGATAGATGGTCCAATTTCCCAATCACTATCAAGGGTACCACTCAACAGTCAATCAGTAGCATTAAGATCCTAGGGGTTATTTTTGATCATAAACTAACTTATCACAACCACATTTGTAGTATTGTCAAATCAACTTTCTTCAGACTACGTCAAATTCTTTCAGTTTCAAAATTTTTATGTCCCAAGTCACTTAACACATTAATTCATTCACAGATAATCTCAAAAATCGATTATTGTAATGCTCTATTTAAGGGAATAGCCCAAAAAGAAACCAGATGTTTACAGATTATCCAAAATGCTTCAATTAAACTCATAATGAAAGCTAAGAAATTCGACCATGTGACACCCCTCCTTAAGAAAGCGCATTGGCTTCCAGTTGCTCATCGCATAACATATAAATTAAGTATGCTAACTCTCAAATCTCTTCTTCATAAAACTCCTGCCTTCATTCATAGATTATTGATTCCCCACACTCCAACAAGATTACTTAGGTCAAACAACCAACATTTATTAATTGTTCCCTCTCTCAAAAACATTAACACACGGCGGCAATTCATCTTTTCTGTCACAGCCCCCCAAACATGGAATTCCCTATTTATTTAAGGGAAGAACGCAACCTAGACAGATTAAAGAGCAAGTTAAAATGCTTTCTTTTTAAAGATGCATTTGACTGCTAGAAAGCTAGATTAGGAGCCTCAATTGAATCCTATTTCCCAACTAATTTGAAGCCCACCGCTCTCACTCTTCCTATTGTTTTTTCCCCTACTTGTCTTATTTACTATCAACAACTTGTATTTCTTTCCCCATTTCTTCCTTTTGTTTAATATGTTTTGTCAGATTAGTCTTATTCGTTTGTTTTGTTTCCCCCAGACATTTGTAATTTTACTGTTTCGTACATCGCTTTGAATTTTGAATAAGCGATTAATCAAATTTTTAATAAACTTGAAACTCTAAAGGAAAGAAAATTAACAGGTAGAACATAATTTTTCCTTTCTTAGCGCCGGTTACAGATGAATCCAGAGACAAGTGGGATGTAGCAAAGCAAATCTGAAACAGGGTGGGACAAACCATCCACCTCCGACAGATGTAAACATCTAAGGCCTTAGAGGCCGCACAGCCCTTCCTACTACCAGGAAGAGTATAAAGAGGTGAACCAACCTCCAAAATCATAAAGAACATGCGGATAGTGCCAGAGCACTTTAAGTCCTCTCATCCAAAAACTCTGATAAAAAAAAAGAAAAACCATGCGGCCTAAGGAGGAAGTAAGACCTGCTTCCCCTGTATTCCACCAGATAACTAGAAGACGGGGGATTTTAACATAATCTACGCTGCGAGAGAAGAATCCAATGCGTAACTCGCAAAAATAACAATGAGGATCTAATATCCTATACCAAATGGCCCACAGCCCCAGAGGAGACCAGTCGTCCCCCTATCCAATCAATGGAAGGATCTCCTGACCTGTCACTTAGCAGACCGTGATGTCTGAGGACCATCTGACTTGGCAGAAGGCGGCTTGGGAGGACGCCCAGATCACCTCTGAGCAAACCTTGACCTGGCACTGTAGGATGTGTCATACAATGTCCTGTATGTTGATCTCCCTGGGCTATACCTCCTGGTATCCCTAAAACACGGCCTAAAGAGTGGCGACCAAGACAAACTCCTGGGTCTATCCTCCAGTAACCTCTGAGATTTAGATTCTCCAAATTCTTTAACTAACCTCTCCAGGTCTTCTCCAAACAACAATTGACCCTTAAACGGCAAATGAACTAATGTAACTTAGAGGCCGTGCCCACTGCCCAATGCCGCAGCCATAAATGCCTCCTAGACACCACAGCCAGGGAAATCTGCTTAGCTGAGGCCCTAATCATATCATATAAGGATCTGCTAGATATGCCAGCCCTGCCTCCACATCCAGAAAGTCCGGGGGTAGAGCCATCCTGGACTCTACCATACCATCTGTATCCGTTGGACCCACTGAAGACAGTCCCGTACCGCATAGGAACTGAATATGGCCGTCTGCAGAGCCAGGGTTGCCATATTGAATGAAGCCTTCAAGGTGGACTCAAGCTTCCTGTCCTGTGAATCCTTAAGTCCCACTCCCCCTCCACTGGAAGAATGGTTCTTCTAGAAATGGCTGCCACCAACGCATCCACCTTTGGAAGCTGAAACTTATCCAGCTCCTCCTGAGTCACATGATACAACTGCCTCATAGCTTTAGCTACCTTGAGACCTGACTCCAGAGCAGTCCATTGCTCCAATATTAATTCCTGCATGCTCCGGGAAGGCTCTAGGAGGACTCCTCATTTCAGCTCTTAGGGGATTGGATACCCTAGTCACCCCTGAGTCAGGTGGAGAAATATGCAGACACTAGTGCTTTGGAGATAAATGCAGCTAGCTCCTCTTTATGAAAAAGTCTAAATACAGAGGGATCATCCACCTCTGTTCTCACCTCCACCTCCATATCTTATTCAATATCAGCCTCCCCGGGGTCAAACAGGGGAAACGAGAGATCAGAGTTAGCAGACCGAAAAATCTCTGCATCCTGCAGTACCTTGTGCCGTTTGGCACCTTGCTGGCCCTCCCCACCCCTAACTGAGGTTGGCGCAAAGATACCAGGGCCAATCCACCACATGAGCCCTCCCCTCCCCCCTCTGGGTTTGTCTGTCGCAGCAAAAAAGCATTGTGTAGCAACCAGACAAACTCTGAAGAGAAGAGCTGCGTGTCTGCCTGTGAATCTTCCCCATCCGCCTCTCCCTGTGATGTCCACGAACTCACTGCCCCCGCCAAAGAAGACAGGCAGAGCTCACTTACTCCCATGGCCCACTCTCATGAGGGCGCCGTCTTCCCTTCGCCCAGCGCTTCTTTTACCCATAGCGCCAGCGCGTATTCCTGGGTCAAACTAACTGCCGCCGCATCTCCTAAGCTTGCGGTGGAAGCCACTCCTGACGGCGTGTGGCGCTTACCTTACTTAACCACTTCTGCCACCATTCCCAGCACAACTGCTGTTCACATTTATCCTGATTTCGAAAGGCAAACACCACTGGAAAAACCAGACTCGGACTCTTTTTTACTTATGGGAAAGAAGCCCTCAAACCAACGAAGCTCCTCAGGTATTCAGGTTCTACAGGGTGGGGAAGGGACCTGGGAGGGCCCAGGTGTTGGCCCCAAAGTTGGCAGTGTTCAGCCAACACCCCGCAGCTCAACTGAGGCCTAAGCCACAGGAAGATTTCTCAACTGAGGCCTAAGCCACAGGAGGATTTCACTTTTCTGATCCAGGAAACTGAAGCCAGGAGCCTAGAGAAATAGCAGTCATCCAACCTGCTGGAGATAGAGCATACTGGCTGGCCAGAAGGGATTCTATCCAAGCTATACAACTGCAAGTCAGTTCTCTATCTCCACCTGCTGGTAGATGTGTGCTATCCCACTTGTTTCTGGATTCATCTGTTGCCGGCACTAAGGAAGACTGAATTAAAGAAAAATAAACAAGAGCAGAAAAGACAAGCTCCTATAGTCTGGCTTGTAGGAAAGAAACTGGATTCCAGGGGGGCAGTCCTGAGGTAAGAGGGGAGGGGCTCAAGACACTGTATAATGAGGTTCCCTACAACCTGTCTGGTGACCATAGGAAAATAACCCAGTATGGGAATAGAGTGGGATTAGGAACACTGGTATTACTAAATTTTCATGCAAATACACTGTCTCATACATGTGTGAAAAAAAACTACAACTGGGTATGAATGTAAATCAGATTTTGAAAGACATAACAAGGAAAAATAATCACACTTGAACAATCTCCTTTAAGCTCTCAAACAATAAAATCATTGTGTTGTAATTTTCAATGTTATGGAAATATTTTGTCAACCTTAGGCAGATGGTGTGGCAGGGGAGGGTTTTGGGGAATGACTACAACTGAAAGATTCTTTATGCAAAATTGTTGTTCAGCAAAAATACACATTAGATTAATGGGGACATACCACGAGGAATTCTTCCAGTTCCCTGACAAGTGGGACAAGTGACACTGTCTCTTCCAGTAAACTCGACATAAGGAAACTGAGACACATCTCCGTGTCGTGAATCGTCATGCGATTCGGAGTGAACTAGTTTACTCCTGTCACTGGGATCCGATGGTGTACAGCCATCACAGTTTTTATCCTTTGATGTACGAAGTGGAAGGTGAGAAAAGGATTTCCCCATGTTTGCTGCATTATAACATGAAAAATAAAATGTTTTAGTGAATGCAATTGTCCACTTCACAGTTCTTGTTCTTAAGAGACCAGTGCAATAAAAGAAAGAAAGCAAGAGAGAACATTCATAACATACAATCAAAATAAACTCCAATACAATGTAATTTACTGTATTATAGACATCTATAGAATATGCCATGCAATAGATGTCTATATATGATCTACTGCATATGTAGAATGCTGGGCTTGATTCACCCTGTGTCTGGCACAATGTCATTCAACAGTAGTAGCCAGTGTGAAACGCTGGGAAATGCCCAGCAGATGCCAAAGAAAATTCCTAAGACTTCGCAAAGTATAAGCAAAAACTTATCAAGCTGCGGTAGAGGTTTAAAGCGTAGTTTTTTAGCCGGCTGCGGGGGTTAGCGCGTGATGAAATGTCCGACGCGCTAACCCCGCTAATGCGGCTTGATAAAAGGACCCTTAAATGTAATTGAAAAATAAGCAGAAAAGACAGGCTCCTACCATCTTGCTTGTAGAGAACAAACTTGAGGACAGCCCAGAGAAATGGGAGGTGGAGCAAAAGAATGCTAATGAGGTTCTCTACAAGAATTGTCACCAGAAGGGGTTGACTACCCAAAGGTTCAGGAATAAACTGTCTGGCATACTAGAAAAAAACCCAACAACCAGTATGTTCCATCTAGTCTACCCAGTTAGGTGGCTAGTTTTGTACCTGCAGTTCTGTGCAGATTACATCTATGACTTTTTTTGAAGTCATAGGTTTTGCTTTGATTCTGTTGTCTTGCTCTTTAGAGATCCCATGCCTTTTTGAATTGTATTACTAATTTTGTTCTCATTACATTACATTAGGGATTTCTATTCCGCCTATATCTTGCAGTTCAAGGCGGATTACAAAAGAGCTGACTGGACATTTCCAGTGAAAATACAACACTTTTTGTTTTTTTGGGGGTTACAACAGAGGAGAGATAGATGGATAGATTCTAAAGGAACTTACAAATTGGATGGTAAATTGACAGTACGTTACCGTGTGATATAACAAATAGATTACAGTTAGAGTACAAATAAGATTATATTACATTTCAGGGATCTGTATACTTGGTAGGTGTTTTGGGGAGGAAGAGGTTTTCTAAGTGGGGGTTTTAGGGGAGAATTTATCTGGGAGGAGGGGGATGGGGGGTAAGATAATTGGATGAATTTTTTGAAAAGCAGGGTTTTGATTTCTTTTCGGAATGTTTTGAGGTCGCCCGTTGCCGTCAGCAGTTTGGAGATGGAATGGTTGAGTTTTGCTGCTTGCGTCGCCAGAAGGTTGTCAAACTTCTTGCGCTGAGTGCTCTTGAGTGAAGGGAAGGCAAAAGGGTTCGGGGTTCTCCTTTGTCTTGAGGTGAGGATCTGGTTTAAGCGGTTATTTAGGTAGGAGGGGGAAGAGCCGTTTAATGCTTTGAATAATAGGCAGTAGAATTTGAATTGAATTTCTGCTTGCATGGGTAGCCATTCCAGATATCTATTACCGTTTCTGGGTAAAACTATTTCCTGATGTTTTTCTTTATATTCAAACATCCAGTATGATGTGCAATTGTTTTAAAATATTCTATTATATATTGTAAACCAGGGATCTCAAAAGTCCCTCCTTGAGGGCCGCAATCCAGTCGGGTTTTCAAGATTTCCCCAATGAATATGCATTAAAAGCAGTGCATGCACATAGATCTCATACATATTCATTGGGGAAATCCTGAAACCCAACTGGATTGCGGCCCTCAAGGAGGGATTTTTGAGACCCCTGCTGTTAACCATTCTGGGCAGTTGGTTTTTACTAGAGGTAAAACAGGGCCCATTTTCATAGCACATGCCCAAGTCGCAAGGAGCTGCGGGTGCTCTAAACACTAGGAAGTAAAATCTAAAGAAAAAAAAACCTAATAACTCACAACCTCCTCTACTTTTTGGATGAAGTTCAGCTAAAGAGAACAAATTAAACTGGCTAGGATTACACAGCGAAGAAGTGTAAAAGGCTTCAAATGTACTTCTTATGTGTTTTCCCAACCTGAAATACCATCAACTGACTGCCAGGTTAAGGAGGACATTTTAGACAAGGCTTTTGCAAATAAAACTGGGTTTTATGCATGGAAAGAACAGATTCTGGAAAAAAAAAAAGTGTTGGCTGTACATATACAAATATAAAGGCAATTCTTTAACTGGGCATGTGCAGTAGTTTTTTAAATGACAGTGGACTGTTTATCTTTGTCAGCAAACACACTTTTAGCTACTGTGTTTAATTAATGTTTACTGAAGAAACTGGTAGATAATTTGCCATGCTCTGTTTATCTTTCTACATCTTCATAAGCTTTTGATTGTTTCTTTCCCGAGTTATATGTCCCCCCCAGGCGCCTTAGGCCCCACCAGTAGGCGGAGCTTTGGGACGGATGGGGGGGGTCGCCAGGGCCAGGAGGACTTGGGCTCCCTCCTGGCCCGAACAACTAGCGGGGGGGGGGGGGGTCGCCAGAGCCAGGAGGGCTTGGGCTCCCTCCTGGCCCGATATTGTCGGGGAGTTGGGGAGTCGGCGGGGCAAGAGGGCTTGGGCTCCATTTTGCCCCGATCGTGTCAAGGAGTCGGGGGGGGCAAGAGGGCTTGAGCTCCCTCTTGCCCCGATCGTGTCGGGGGTGCCGTGGTTGGCTGGGACAAGAGGGCTTGAGTTTCCTCTTGCCCCGATCGTGTCGGGGAGTCAGGGAGTCGGCGGGGCAAGAGGGCTTGACGTCAGAGAAAGGGCGGGACCGCCGGAAGAGGAAGCAGCGCAGGCGCAGGGCTCACAGAAGGGCCGGGACCGCCAAGAGGAAGCAGCAGGACACCGGTAGGAGCTTCTGCATGATGGGGGGGGTCGGGAGGCTGTGGGGGTGCGAGCGGTCCTTCAGGGTGGGGGTGCGGGTGGGAGTGCGTGCGAGCGGTCCTTCGGGGTGGGGGTGCGGGTGCGTGCGAGAGGTCCTTCGGGGTGGGGGTGCGAGCGGTCCTGCGGGGGGGTGAATCGGACGTCGGGGGGGGGGGCATCAGGCTTTCAGGGTGGGGACAGGACTTCAAGGGGGAGAGGAGAGTCGGGGCGGGCAAAAGGAGAGTCGGGGTCTCCAGAGGAGAGTTGTGGCGGGCGAAAGGAGAGTCGGGCGGCGATGGGAGAGTTGGGCAGCATGTGCGGTATACGGGTGTGCGCGGTATATAAAAATTTCTTTACATAAATTACAGTTTCCCGCACGCTATACCCGTGTTCGCGTTTTACACGGGTGCGCGTTATCTACGTGAAAATATGGTAGTTAATTATTATTAGTTATTTTCCAACTAGTGTTTAAGCCTGTTACATTAACGGGTGCTAGAGTACGTCTGTCTGGTTTTTTTAAATTTGTCTCTCTCTCCTCGGATGCTGTCTGTCTGCATTCTTTCTGTCTGTCTCTCCCTGGCCCCCTGTCTATCTATCTTTATTTTTAACTCTATCCTCTTCTCTCAATCCTACATGTGCCATTTTTTCTTTCTCCTCCCCACTTCCTTCCAACGTCTGCTCCCCCTGTCCCTCAGACTTCCATTCAGCGGCTGTCCCTCCTCTCCCCCACACTTCCATTCAGTGTCTGTCTCCCTCTCTCAACCCCTTCCATCTACTGTTCACCCTCTGTCTTGCCCCTTCCATTCACTGCCCTCTCTTCTCTTTCCATTCAGTGTCCGCCCTCTCTCTCTCTCTGTTCCATATGGCATCTCCTCCTTCCTTTCCCCCTTCCTTTTCCCTTGGTCTGGCATACATTCCTCCTTCCCTCCATTCCCTGCCATCTCTTCTTCCCTCCATCTCATTCTCTCCCCCTCTGCTCCCTTTCCTCCTTGAACTTCATCGGGCAGCAGCAGCATTCACAATTCATTGCTGTTGCCGGCTTCAGGTCTTCCTCTCTGTTGGGTCATCTTCCTGAAAACAGAAAGTAGGCAGGACCCGCCAGAGAGGAAGGCCTGAAGCCGGCAACAGCAGCGAATTGTAAACGCTGCTGCTGCCTGAAGAAGCCAGGCCTTGCAAAACCCGAGGCAGACTGCTTCTCTTCCCTCCCGCTGACTCGGCTGCCTTACCCTTTCCAATCCCCGCCTGCGTCGTTGAAGCGTGAAGACTGAGCGCTGGCAATCGGGGTGGCGAGGACGCGGCTCAGGAGACTGTGAAGGTGTTGGCGTGCGGCGGCGCTCCATGAAGCCCTCCTCCTGGCCGCCGCCTCCAGCATCAATCGGGGCGGCAAGGACGAGGGCAGGGAGAGAGCTTGCCTGCGCTTCCTCCAGCGGTTGGCGAGTGAGGGTGGGAGGAGGGGAGTGGCTAGAGTGATCCCTGCCGTAGCGTTCTAAAATGGAACGCTGCCACGGATCAGAAATCACAGCGGCAGGGATCACGAAGTTTCAAGAGTGCATGCGCGCTCTAGGGTTTTATTATTTTCCAATGCTCAATATGACTGCCTTTCTTAAGGTTTGACATTTGTTCCATAATTTTTTATTAAATTTAAAAAGTATCCAATTCTAAAAGTGAATAATTAGATATTTGCCCTCTTTCAAATGGTATAGAGCAGCGTCTCTCAAACTTTTTTTAACTCCGGCACACTAAACGGAGCAAATGTTTTTTGTGGCACACTAAATGCAGCAAATGTTTTTCATGGCTGGAAAAAATTTCTGGGGAGAACATTGTTGCCGTTAGTTTTCAAGGTCCAATCACATCAAAGAATAATGCTTATCTGGGCAGTTGTATAATAAAAAGAATGGATAAGATAACATGAGAAGTGAAATTGTCATGAATCAGAGGGATACATACCCTGTAGGTCCTAAAAGCAGGCCTGTGGATTAGATATAAACTAGGAAGGCAGTGGTGTACCTAGCATATGTGACACCCGAGGCCCATCATTTTTTGACACCCCCTCCCCCATCTGTATGAAAAACATGATTTTTAGTAACAATCCACACATCACACAAGAGTGTACCTAGGAAAAAGCAGCATCTTACATACTGCAATGAGCAGTACATCAATACACCCATTGTAAAACTAAACAAACCAGACTAGTACAGATCAATCCTACACAGTCAATCCTAAATGAAAACACACAGAACACAGAAAACACCTTCGCCTAGTATGGAATATGTAATCACAAACTAACCCCTCTCCCTTTTACAAAACTGTAATGGTCTGGCATCCCTCTAATGGTCTGGCATCTCTCTCCTCTTCTTCCCTTCTCTCTCCCACACCCCCAAGGTCTGGCATTTCACTCTCTCCTCTCCTCTCCCTTTCCCATCAGCATCTGCCCCCTTTCTTTCCCTCCAACCCAACTCCATCAGGTATCCTTCCCCCTTATGTCTCTCTCTCCTTTCCCTGCACACCAATTCCATCAGCATCTGCCCCCTTTCTCTCCCTCCACCACCCTTCCATACCACCCTGACCCCCTTTTTCTCCCTCCACCACCCTTCTATGCTCCTCTCTCCCTCCAAACCAGCAAAGTCCCATGATGACTGCTTCTGCTGCCTCTGCCTCTGGAAGATATAAGTGACGTTGGAGGGGGTGGGCCGGCAGACGCAGGGAGTTGCGGCAAGGTTCCACAATGACTGCAGCTGCTGGTCCACCCCTTCCGACGTCACTTACATCTTCCGGAGGCAGAGGCGGCAAATGCAGTCATCACGGGACCTTCCTGCACTTCAGTGGGGCTGCCGACTCTGCTTTGGAATAAGTACGGCAGCCGCGCTGAGGTGCAGGTGCCATTTAGAGCAGCTCGGAAGGTTCTGGATCCAGCCGGCTGTGTACCCCTCTAGGGCTGGCACCCGGGGCGGTCTACCACTTTATGAGGGGACAAAAAATAATAAAAAGAATGGATAACTTGACCGATTTAGACATGTCATACAATTATAACCACAAAAATGTCATAAAATGTAATTCTAAACTCAAAAGATTCCAGACGAAAAGCAGACTATAGAAAGGAAACCAGAAAAGACCAAACCCATAGTACTAAGATCCAAATGCTAAAATCGGACATGTCCATTATGAAGAGACATGTGGATCACCACTAATTATAACGAGTGAGTCTTTAAAATATGAGACGGTAACGGATAGCCAGACCTTGTGGACGGAAGTGACAAATACTGGAGCCAAAACCAGAGCACTGTGATGAAACTTGAATGGAAATATGGATACCTATTTATACTTTTGAGTAAAATTGTGATGCGAACATGTCATAGAAAAGAATAAATAATGTGTAAACTAAAAACCAAGAACAATATATTGTAACACCGAACTCAGAATTAATGAAATAACATGCTAAAAGAACTTAACCCCTCCCCCCCTAAAATAGGGGATATACATACTTAAAATAATGGCTGGTTACAAACAGTATGCCTACACTATATAGACTTAAACAGGGCAAAAGTAAACGTATGGGAAATGAACAGCTGATAATACAGTGTATCTTGAAAACATAAGCCAATAGTAGCTCAAAGACAAGCCGACCGGTTAGATGAAAAGTGAAACCTGGGAAAGATCTAAATTATTGTTCAAATGAGCTTCTATTAAAACCAAAGAATAAAACCACAGCACTCGGGAAAGTAAAAAAGGGAGAGTAAAATGGACTTACCGAAAAGGTCTCTGCACTGATGAGATAAACTCGTAGGCAGAATAAATGTGAACACGCGACAGTGGGGCTATGATATTTGATCCGTTGAAAGAGGCGCCAAAAAAGTGTCGGCAGTGAATTGGATGCACACTGATAGGGGAGGGGCATCGGGCTGTTAAAAAAGGCTACTTTAATAAATAAATGAAAATACTGGTGAAAAACTAAATAAAAAACCAAAACCATGATAAAATGCCAAACCTGACTGCAAGTGGTAGTGAAAGTAGCATAAGGCACCCGTAGTACTGTTAGTGCCAGAGCTGCTTAGAATAAAGAACAGTGCTGTACATGAGGAGATAAGATGTAAAGTGCTGGCCCCTCACTGCACCTTCCTACCTGCAAACTCACTTCACTCTACACAACCCCACATGAACAACCAGAAACAAAAACATCTTTGCATACCCAAAGATCACAGGCTGCAAATACAAATCCTTCCTAGACAGAACCTTCATGTTCCAAGCAAACAGACAGCAATCCTGGCTGGGAAACCACATAAATAAAGCCAGACAGGCCTACAACACATTCCGAAAATCAATTAAAATCGCTCTATTTGACAAATTCATTGCCTAATCAAATGACCCTTCCCAGGTATTCTTTCCCCATTTAACCCCAACGTATTATGAAACATCTTTCTTCTCTTATGTATTCTCTCCCCATGTTCTCCAATTTATTATGTAACTTCTTTCTTCATGCATTCTGTAATTCGCTGACTGTCCAGCCTTGTTTCTATGTGAACCACCTAGAAGTCATTTTGACTATGGCGGTATAGAAAAATAAAGTTATTATTATTATTATTAAAACTAAAGAGCGATGTTCTAGACCAGGGGTGTCCACACTTTTTGGGATTGCGAGCTACTTTTAAAATGACCAAGTCAAAATGATCTACCAACAATAAAATTTTAAAAAAAAAAAACCCCACAAAGCACACTGTACGCATAGAAAATGTTTATTAGCATTCCTATTCCGAGGTTTTTTCAAAGAGGTCAAAGCAGATGCCTCTATGCACTGTCACCTCAGCAACAAAAATAGACAAATATACCCCCTCCCTTTTTACTAAACCACAATAGCAGTTTTTAGCGCAGGGAGCTGTGCTGAATGCCCAGCGCTGCTCTCGACGCTCATAGACTCCCTGCGCTAAAAACCTCTATTGCGGTTTAGTAAAAGGGGACCATAGTGTAAAATATAGACTGCAGATATAAATTCAGACACATTTTGATCACTAAATTTAAAATAAAATCATTTTTCCTACCTTGTTGTCTGGTGATTTCATGAGTCTCTGGTTGCACTTTCTTCTTCTGACTGTGCATCCAATCTTTCTTCCCTTCTTTCAGCCTGTATGCTTCCTCTTCTCCACACCTCATTCCCTCCCCCAACTTTTTCTTCCTCTCTCCCTACCCTTTCTTTCTCCCTACCTCCCTTTCTTTCTTTCTCTCTTCATGCCCCCTTTCTTTTTTTCTGTTTCTCTACTTTCCTTGTCTCCCTGACTGCCCTCTTTCTTTCTTTCTCCCTGCCCTCCCCCAAGCCACTGTCACTGCCGCTGCCATTGGGGAATAGGCCCCCAAGCCACCGCCATCAGATAACAGGTCCCAAAGCCGCCGCCCCAAGCTCTCCCTGCTTCGGGCCGACCAGCATTCCTCTCCCTGACGTCAATTGTGCCGTCGGGGAGAGGAAGGCTGATCGGCCCAAGATCGCGATCGACCTATTGGGAAAATACTGCCGGGTCCTGCCTTTGCAGAAATAGAAAGTAGGCAGGACCTGGCAGCAAGAAGAGCAAATTGTAAGCTTCACTGACCTGTCTCCTGCCTTAGCCCGTAGCGAATGCATGCTTCGGGATTCTAACATGTGCGTGCTGGCTTCCCTTCTCTTCTCCCCCCTCCCCGGACATAAGTTCCGGTTTCGGACGGAAGAGAAGGGAAGCCGGCATGCACACGTTAGAGCCCCAGAGCATAAGTTCGCTATGGGCTAAGGCGTGAAATCTCCAAGCCGTTTTTTTTGGTGTTGAGCAGCACCGGCGGCAGCAGCAGAATTCACAGCGGATGATAGTCAGGCGGTCATCTAAATTACCCGGGCAGACCGCCCGGCTAAAAGGCCCTAGGGAGAACACTGATATCTCTCAATTCCATTTAAATGGGAATCTGACAAGATCAAATACCTGGGCATCTGGCATAGCCCCTCTATAGATAAAACATTGCCTCTAAATTCCAGATTTATTATAGTATTAACTACCTCTATTTTACATTCTTGATCTCTCCTCTTTTTCTCTCATGGTGGGCAAGAGCAAAGGCAATTAAAATGGTATTAGCACCCAAAATAAATTACATCCTAGTATGATACCATTTCCATTCCTAGCATATTTATATAAGAAAGTGGATAGTCTAACAAATAACTTTCTCTGGAAAACGAAAACCCCTGGGATAGCGCTTCATAAACTAAAAATGCCCAAATTTAGGGGTAGATTAAATTTGCCTGATTTTAACATATATCACTCAGACTTTAGACTTACTCAATGTTTAGTATGGTTTCAAAATACAGATAACTGGAATTCTCCAAGATGGCTGGTATTTGAAAAATCACTAATCTCTCCTTTACCTATACATTTGCTACCTTATATGGATAAATATCCATTTAATACTTCTTTAAAAATACTCAAATCCTCAGCTTCTATCATCCTTACATTTTACAAATCTACAAATGATAGCTTTATGGATCTGGAGCATATTCCTTTATGGTTTAATAGTGCCACTGACTTTCATATTATCTCTGGCCTTAAAGAGGTATACCAATCACAAAATATGTGGAGCGGCATAATCAAAAGAAACGTCTAAGTCCATTTTGGCCTAAGTCGCAAGTCGCCCAAAGTCGGACATGGGAAAAGGTCCATTTTTGAAAAATACATCCAGCATATTTTTTTTTCCGAAAATCGTCCAACTGTACGTCCAGCCATCTGATCGCCCAGACCGCTAAATCATCCATCTTTATACCCCATTTTCAGCCAAAAATTAGTCCAAGTCACAAATGCCTAGAAAAAGACCTTTTGGGCGCAGGAGGGGCCAGAAAAGTGATGGACCCAGACATGGCACCAGAGTAGTGGGGTACCTTAAAGGGCACTGCTGTGAACTTCACAAAAAGGGTACCACAGAAACATCTAACTATAGCTCCCTTATAGGTCATGGTAAGCCCCCCAAAACACCCCCAGATCCTACTAGACCACCTATCTACCACCCCAATAGCTTTTATGGCTGCAGGAGCCACTTAATTGGCAGTACAAAAGGGTTTGGTTTTTTTTAGGGGGGTGCACATTTTTCACCATGAATGCAGTGATTAGAGTGGCTTATGGGCCTGGGTCCTTCTCTCCATGGTTCACTAACACATCCCCAAGACCACTTAAGCCACCTCTGTGCAGCTCTACTAGGCTTTCCTAGCCTGCTGCCAGGTGCTGATGTTCTGGAGGCAGATATGTAAAATTGTTATTACAATTTTTATGGGGGTGGGGAAGGGGGGTCAGTGATCACCGGGGGAGTGTGTGTGGGGTCTGTACTTTGTGTCTGCAGTGGTTATCTTGTCACTTTGGATACCTTCTGTGGACTTAGACCTGGTTTTAGATGGCCTAAGTCACAACGTTCAAGTTCCGTCTAGGCAGTGTTGTAAAACCTTCGATTATACATGCAGTACGACTAAGTCTAGGACGGCCTACGTCCTGCCCAAATCCCACACTCACCACTCCTCCTAAAACGCCACTTTTAGCTCTGGTCATTCAGCAGTACTGTGAAGGCTTAAGTCGTTTTAAATACATCTAAAACCCTGTTTGATTATCGCCAGTTGAACGACTTTTGTTACTGATCATCTTTTCTGTTTCGATTATGAGCCCCATAGGCTCTTTTTCAGCTATCCTTTGAGAGTGAAATTTTGCCGATAGAAGACTTGAAACATATTTTGGATTTTCCCGATTCTGATTTACAAAATTGGCAAATGATTTCAGAATCTCTTAATTCCTTAAGATCTTTAAGTAAGTATGGGTGGGGGCTCCTACTTTATCTAATTTTGTTAGGTTTACTCTGTCCCTATTAATAGGGAATAAAAGATCTTCCAAGCTTTATAAAGTTTTGCAAGAAGTTGTTGGATTTGAGGCAATCTCCTTTGATGACCTCTGGTTGGAAGAATTGAAATGAATTCCAGAAGAAATAAAGTGGAACTCCTTCTGGACTTCATCAGCTCGACCCACTATGTCAGCTTTATTATGCAAATCTACTTTTTTTTACTTTACATAGGGCTTATTGGACCCCTACTAAAATTACCAAGTTTTCGCTTTCAGTTTCTTCAGGGTTTTGTTGGTCCTATCATATGCAACCTAGTACTCCTGTACATCTCCTATATGAATGCCTGAACGTAAAAATATACTGGTTAAGCGTTTGGTCCAGAATATTCTCTGTAACTCATTTGGAAAACAATCTGACTATCCTATAAATCCATCATATTGTGCTCCTCTAACCCAGACATCTCGATTCCATCAACACTTAATAAAATATGTGACACTATGATTGCTCTAGCTATTCATCACATTACTTGCAATTGGAAAGATAACTCTAAACTTAATTTTCATGAATGGTGGAGTCATTTATGTATAATTAGAAAATATGAAGAAATAATAGCTTGCAAACAAAATAATATTGCTAATCTTACTAGGAAATGGGCCCTGTTGGATGAATACTGTAGGAATTTACCCCCTCTTTTTCAAAACTGCGATAGCAGTTTCTAGAACTCAATGAGCATCAGGAGCAGCGCAGGCCATTCAGCGTGGCTCCCTGCGCTAGAAACTGCTATTGCAGTTTCTTAAACGGACTCCTCCTTTTTATTCTCTAAGGTGGAAGTTTGCATCTTATGAACACTGTTTTATGTTATTTTATGTTAATTGTTAAATGTTTGTATTATGTCTACTTATAATGAATATTAGTATTATTTTGTGTTATTTTGATGTATTATATTTGAAAAATAAAAAACATATATGAAAAAAAATACAAAAAAATCCTATCAAAATACTATCCTTATAAAGAAAAATACAATCTTAAGGCCCAGTTTTTAACTGGTTCCAAGGAGCAATTAAAGTAGTTTTAAGACATCACAGGACTCGACCCTTCCAAAACCCCAGGAAGTCCAAAAATGTCCATTATCTCTGCTTTTCTTGCTTCTTGTTGGTCAGAATCATGCCAGCCAATACAAGATGCTCTTACAACAGTCAGTGAAGATTCTTTGGGAATCCACAGTATCTCCATTAATTTTTTTATTTAAACATACCCAAAAGTCTCAAGACAGTTTTTAGAAAATGAAGGCAGGGTGAATTTAAACAATGCACATAGTTCTGCAAGGCTTTTCATTTTTGATGAGTAAACAGCTTATACTTACTAAATATCATTCCCAAACATAAGCACTATTTTGGAAAATGTACTTTAACCTAAAAACGTATGGACCTGTCAACATAATCGTAAACAAGACTACACAAACTGCACCTGTAGAGAAATACAGTACCCTAACATCCCAGAATGGGACAACAAAAAAACAGTAGGGGGTCTTTGTTATGTACATTATAGTACCTCGGCTAGCAGAAGTCAGGATTCCCATTAAGTATTTGCCTTAATGGGAATCCTGACTTCTGCTGGCCGAGGGAGTCATAATGTACACAACAAAGGCCCCTACTGTGTTGTTGTTTTGGGGTTTTTTTTTTTGTTTTTTTTTTGCAAGTATTGGGTAAATATTTGGCAGGATTCCCATTAAGGCAAATACAGCACGAATTAACCACAAGCGATCGCTCTGGGCAGCAGCCGAGCTGAGCAACAACAAACCTGTAATACGACATTGCCATAAAGTTTGACATCTGTAAGCTGCAGAGAGGCGCATGCAATTAGAAGATTTTAGCCCTTTAAAAAAAACATCTGCAATCAAAACTATAGGGCCAAGACAGAAGGAAAGAGGATTTAATAGCGTGCCGACTGCGAAGCCTGAAGGAATCTGATAGGGCTCCTTCCCCGCAGCATCACAGGGATACCAAATCAGACTCATTTGTCTGCCCCTCAAGACGCCGATTCCCCCTCCCCCCCCGGTCCGACACCCCACTTTCTTTTACCCTCGTCCTGATTCC